>NC_037350.1:42537424-42852424 GCF_002263795.3 Bos taurus
AACAGAGGAAACACGTGGCTCCCCAAAGATTCAGTTGAGTGGTTGAACCAACACCAGCCTCCAGCTCCCGCCAGATGTCTTAAGTGAAAAAGCAAATACCTATGGGCCTAAGGTACCATTTTGGATTTCTATTACCTGCAGCCCAAAGCATTTCTAAGTGACCCATCATGTACCAGGGATCCACATAGGCCCAAAGCAGGAGCTAGAATCTGGGTGTCTGATGAACTAGTGTTGCAAATTGCCTGAAG
The DNA here is from genome assembly GCF_002263795.3 of Bos taurus. Taxonomy (NCBI): domain Eukaryota; kingdom Metazoa; phylum Chordata; class Mammalia; order Artiodactyla; family Bovidae; genus Bos; species Bos taurus. The sequence continues at coordinate 42,537,673 of NC_037350.1, forward strand.
TCATCTGTTTGCACTTTTAGAAGTCGAATTACTTTAGCTTTCACCTTTAGATCTGTAATTTTCCTGGAACTGATATCTTTTATACCATGTAAGAGAAGAATCAAGACTTTTGACATATGGCTATCTAATTGACTCAGACCATTATGAAAAAAAAAATCTTTTAACCAATGCACTACTGTGTTAACTTTGTCATCAAGTATGACTTTATATAAATGAGTACACTTTTAATATTTTCTTCTGATATACTACTTGATATTTCTATTTTGTATGAACAGTAAGCTCCCTTAACTGTCTGCAGCTTTACAATACTTCTTTATATAATAAACTCTCCACTTTTATTTTTGTATTAAAAGAGTAGTTGACTATTATCCTTTGAATTTTCATACAAATTTTACAATCAACCTGTTGCTTTCCCAAAAAAGAGAAAAAGCAAAACATACATCTTAAATATCCTAGATATTTAATTTCTTGAGTATCTTGATCTGTTGGTGTCTTTATATCACTGAATCTTCTAATCTATGAATGTAGCCTATTCTTCTTTTATTTAGATCTTATTTGATTTCTCTCATAATGTTTTCTTGCACATTTTTCATTGTATTTATTTTAGAACTTGATGATTTGGGGATGCTATTATAAATAGTATGGATGTTATTTCCTTTACAATTGTTGCTGTACCATCATACCCAAAGTTTAACTTCTGTAGTTTCAGTAACCTGCAGTCAACCATATTCTGAAAATATTAAATGGTAAATTCTAGAAATAATTCCTAAGTTTTAAATTGTGTACTATTCTGAGTAGCATGATGGAATCTTTCACTGTTCCTATCCATCCTGCTGAGGACCTAGAATCATCATTTTTTCTAGTGTATCCATGCCGTATATGCTGCCTGTATCAGAAAAAAATATAGTCCATATAGGGCTTGGTACTGTCTAAGGTTCTGACATCCACTGGGAGTCTTGGAACATATCTGCTGCAGATAAAGAGGAAATACTGTATGTAGGAATAAACTGATTATTGTATATTGGTATTGTATTCAGTGGCGTGGCTGAACTTACTTAATAATTCTAATTATTTTTCTATAAATTCTTTTGTATTTTTCTAAATGCACCATCATGTCATCTACAATAGCAATAATATTGTATCTTCCTTTTGAAACCTCATTGCTTTTATCTCTTTTTTCTTGCTAGTAATTCAAATAAAACACTAAAGAAGGTGACTCTGGTATCTTTTCTCATTCCTAATCTCAAGGGATGGCTTTCATTATTTTACCTTTAAGTATGATGTTTGCAGTAGATTTTTTTGAAGATGCCCTTTATCAGATTAAGAGAATGACTTCTATATTTATTTTGAGAAGTAAGAATTTTATTCAGAATGCATACTGAATTGTATCCAATGCTTCTACATTTACGGAGATGGCCACATCTCCTTTATTCTGTTTTTATTATTCTAAATTGCCTATATTATCCTAGGTCTAATTTATCATTCTCCTTTATACTATTAATGTATTCAATTATAATTGCAGTCTTTCGATTATTAAACCATTCCTATATCTCTGGAATTAACCCAAATTGGTTCTGATTTGTACTTTTTATACATCACTGGATTTGACTTGCAAATATTTTAATTAAGAATTTTAAATCTACAGTCATGAAAGAGATTCATCTTTAATTTTTCTGACTTGTGATGTCCTTGTATTATTTCAAATTATAGTGAAAGCGTTAGTAGCTCAGTTGCGTCTGACTCTTTGAGTCTCCATGGATGTAGCCTGCAAGGTTCCTCTGTCCATGGAATTCTGCAGGCAAGAGTAATGGAGTGGGTAGCCATTTCCTTACATCTGACTTTATAAAACAAGTTTTAAAATGTCTTTTGTTTTCTTATTCTCTGGAAGAGTCATCCAAGATCATTTATTTATTAAAGTTTGGAAAAATTTTACAAACTGGACCTGGAGTTGTCCTGAGGGCAAGGTTTTTAATAATGGATTCAATTTTAATAGATACTGGAATTCCTATTTCTCTCTGTATTTATTTTGATAAGATGTGTTTTTATAATCTATCAAATGTATTGGAATAAAAAAATTCATCATATCATTGATTTTCCTTTAATGTAAGGAGAATATGTAATGATGTCCCTTTTTTCCATTCCTGCTGTTGAGAAGTCTGGGGTTAGTGTTGCATGTTTTAAAATAATAAAATTTTTTTTTAAAATCTGGCTACTTTTACGATTTCTACCTTTAGTTTTCACAGTCACGTTTCAGATCATAATATATCTAGATAATATATCTATATCTTGTATTTATCCCATTGGGGTTTATATGCTTCTAGAATCTATGGCTGGTCTCTTTTTCAGTTTAGGAAAATTCTTAGCTGTCATCTCATCAAATTTTGCTTCAGTTTCATCATCTTCTTGTGGGATTCTAATTATAAATTGGGACTCTACTTCCGTGCATGCTAGGGCTTTTCCCTCTGCTCCACAGCCTGGAAAAGACTTGAGAGATGCAGCTGCCCTAAGTGAACAGCGTCTGTGGCCTATTTGTAGACTATTTAACCATGTACCCTCCTTAGAGAGCTCTTCCTTATAGAGTTTCTCTCTGCATCACCCAATTCTCACCCTCTGTCCTTCTCCTTAAACGTATTCTGAGCCGCCTCCTAGTCCCAGATGCAGTGCCCGTTCCGATCACTCTTTCCTTGCTCCTACAACCTGCTTTGAAAGCTATATCCAGGAGGGTTTCCTGAACACTCAGGGAGGATCTTGGATCAAGTCTTTGACTTTTTTAAAATTTATTTTTGGCTGCTTTGGGTCTTCGTTGCTGCTATGGGCTTCTCTCATTGTGGTGCACAGGCTTCTGACTGTGGTGGCTTCTCACACTGCAGAGCTTCGGCTCTAGAGCAGGGGATTGGTAGATACGGCACATGGACTTAGATGCCCCACAGCATGTGGAATCTTCACAGACCAGGGACTGAACTCATGTGCCCTGCATTAGCAGGCAGATTCTTAACCACTGGACCACCGGGAAAGCCCCCACATCTGTGCCTTTCTATCAGCTTTTGGCTGTCTATGCAGAGTGCAGGAAAAACTAATATAATTAGTCAGGAGGATGAGATAATGTAACTCTGGAATTTAATACCGGAACCTTTTATCCACGGGAGGATAAGACAGCCATAATCCCTCCTGGTCTTTAAAAAGGTTTCATCTTAGTCTTTATGGTTGGATGTCATCACCGGTTCAATGGACATGAGTTTGAGCAAGCTTCGGGAGATGGTGAAGGACAAGGAAGCCTGGCATGCTGCAGTCCACGGGGCTGCAAAGAGTCGGACACGACTGAGTGACTGAACAACAACAAATAATAATTTTATGTTTTTAAATGTTGCCTTAACTACCCACTTCCCCAAACAAAAGAAAAAGAAAGAAAAAAGTGGACTTGGTATATAACCCCTTGTGTTCGCCTCAGAACAACCTGATGAAGATTTATTATTGTCACTTTAGAGCTTATATAACAAGGGATGGAACTTGGTCTTGTCCATCTGTTTTCGAGTCTGGGCACGTGTGTGCAGGCATCCAACTCTGCAACCCCATGGACTGTAGCCCTCCAGGCTTCTCTGCCCGTGGGATTATTTAGGCAAGAATACTGGAGTAGGTGTCCATTTCCTCCTCCAGAGGATCTTCCTGACCCAGGGATCGTCTCCCGCATCTCCTGCCTTGGCGGCGGATTCTTCATCACTGCACCACCTAGGAAGCCTGGGCACGTGCAGTGATATGAAGATCCAGCCTCCCTCTCATTCTCCTTTAGCCCCCTACACCCTCTTGCTCTCTGCAACGCAATCAATAGATCTAATGAAAAACCAGGTGACGTAGGACCAGGACCCCACTGGCTACAAGACTCCCCGCTCGGCTCTGCCCCGTGTGGAGCAGCATGTAAGGACCTTCAGCTCTGCTCACCTGTAATCAAGTTGAGAAGGTTTTGCTTGGCCCCATGACACCCGCGATGCTGGGCTTCTCCCCCAGGCCTCTCACCCTTTCACTTCTCAGCGATTCAGTAAGACTTCAGTAAGATTTCTGCGTCCACAATCTTCGAGGCTTTTTTTTTTTCCTTAGGCGACAATGAACCTTCAGTGAGGGCAAGGGCGAAGACACCTGTTTAATGAAAAGGCTGTGCTATGCTTAGTTGCTCAGTCGTGTCCAACTCTGCGACCGCATGGACTGTAGCCCGCCTGGCTCCTCTGTCCATGGGGATTCTCCAGACAAGAATATTGGAGTAGTGGGTTGCCAGGCCCTCCTCCAGGGGATCTCCCCAACCCAGGGATGGAACCCAGGTCTGCTGCATTGCAGGTGGATTCTTTACCGTCTGAGCCACCAGGAAGACACTTAAAAAAAAAAGCACCAGGCAGGCAGGTAGAGAAAGGGTCATGAGAGCGAGCTTTGCACCAGGATGTGGCTTTGTGTGTGCGCTCAGAAGCCACTGCATGTGTGTGGATACGTGTCTTATGTGCATTTCATTGGCTCTGAGCACGGACAGGACCAAGGAAGGGGCGGGGCAGCTTTGAGGCCGTGGGTGGGGAAGGAGAGGGGGTCCTCAGGTGGGGCGACGGAGGCTGGGGCGTCTGGGTGGCAGCCGTGGGTGCAGTCTCGGAGCTGCTGACTGACATACGATTCCCGGCAGGCCGTCACCCATGTGCTCATCATCCTGCCACTCAGCCTTAAGAGATGCTCTGTGTTTACCCGTCCGGAAGGCCCGGCTCAGGCCGGCCTCTGCCTCATTGGGCAGGCCGTCGCAGCCATCAGCCGTCATCATTCCAGAGGCCTGTCACACAGCCCAACACCCGCCGCAATTCCCGGGCACTTGAAAGGCACCAGGCCCCTTCCGAGCAAGCACAGCATCCACGGAGGCGCCTCTTCTCTCCTCCCCGCTGCCCTCCATGAGCGCCCACCAGCTGCCTGCCCCCAACCCATTAGCCCCAGACAGAACAGACAACCCGGCAGCCCAGGGACTCTGTTTTCCACTGTCATTGCCTCCAAGTCAGGTGTGAGGGTCAGGGGGGCCCGCGGGGTGAGGCTGTTAATCAGTTAGAAAACCCTGATTGCATCTTAATAACAAATGCAAAGCACCCGAGAGCAGCAATTTGCAGTAATGGGAAAAATCAGCAGGTCCCTGGGGGTTGACAGGAAGTAAACACTCTCCAGGCTCAAATTGGGGGGAGGAAAAATCATTTGTGAGAGCGTCCTGGCAGGGCTTAAAGCTGCGCTGTTGTCTGTCCTAAGAGGGGAGACGCTGGAGTGAGAAGAGACCAACAATAGATGGAGGAAGGCCCAGCTGTTGGGCATGGCCTCACCCTCAGGCAAAGAGCCTCCACCCTACCAGCCTCCCTGCCTCCCAGAGGATTCCAAAACTATCATACTCTTTCTGGCCCTGGGGCCTCCCTGGTGGCTCAGATGGTAAAGCATCTGCCCGCAATGCTGGAGACCTAGGTTTGATCCCTAGGTTGGGAAGATCCCCTGGAAAAGGAAATGGCAACCCACCCCAGTATTCTTGCCTGGAAAATTCCAGGATGGAGGAGCCTGGTCGGCTCTAGTCCATGGGGTTGAAAAGAGTCTGACACGACTGAGTAACTTCACTTTCTTTCTTTTCTTTCTCTCTGGCCTCTCTGGGTGCCAAGCGCCCATCAGAAACAAACAGAAAAAAATCTCTCACAAAATCTGGCCAAACAAGGGTATCCAACTCAAAGCATTTGAGATTGATGGGCAACCAGGCAAAAACAAAAAACTCAAAGCATTCGAGATGGAAGAGCAAGCAAGCAAAGGTTCATTTCCCCCTCCAGCCTCAATGACTGTACACACCTCTCTCTGTAGTCAGAGGGGGTTGGGAACTCACCATTAAATATTTCTATCCTGCTGGGACATTCCTTTCTTTTACAACTTCCTCAGAATGGGAAGGAGCAGTTATCCCCACTAGAAGGTGAAATGTTTTTTCATAGCATCAATTTTTCTTCCTCTTTGAAAACGTTCCCAGCACCAAACACGCACATTTTTCTTAAATGTAATTTGATTTGGATGGTTTCTTGACCTGCATCCAAATCCAGCCGTGGGTAATTATTACTGTCACTATTGTTATTAATACTGATATTTATCATAATCTCACAAATGCTGGGACAGCCCTTAATCTTGCTGTTTTATTTGGTTGAAAGGAAAATGGAAACCACTGGCCCCCCTCCCAGTTGATCCTCTTGTATTCACCTTCCCCGACTCCTACCATGCGAATAATCAGCCCGGTTACCAGTGAACTCCAGTCAGCTCTAACTCTGAATTGCATTCAGGGCATAGAGACAATGCCAGCAGGTGGAAGAGTCAAATAGTCAGAAATATCTCACTACAACTGAGGAAATATCTAATTGTCAGGGCTTCTCACCAAAAGCTTCGCGAACCAGTGAGCTCTCTATAGCCAGAAATATACAGGTAGAGGCCACAGAGATTATCCTTCAGTTCAGTTCAGTTCAGTCGCTCAGTCGTTTCCGATTCTTTGCAACCCCATGGACTGCAATACGCCAGGATTCCCTGTCCGTCACCAACTCCCAGAGCTAACTCAAACTCATGTCCATCGAGTCGGTGATGCCATCCAACCATCTCATCCTCTGTCGTCCCCTTCTCCTCCCGCCTTCAATCTTTCCCAGCATCAGGGTCTTTTCAAATGAGTCAGTTCTTTGCATCAGGTGGCCAAAGGATTGGAGTTTCAGCTTCAGCATCAGTCCTTCCAATGAATATTCAGGACTGGTTTCCTTTAGGATTGACTGGTTTGATCTCCTTGCAGTCCAAGGGACTCTCAAGAGTCTTCTTCAATACCACAGTTCAAAAGCATCAATTCTTCAGCGCTCAGCTTTCTTTATAGTCCAACTGTCATATCTGTACATGACTACTGGAAAAACCATAGCCTTGACTAGATGGACTTTTGTTGGCAAAGTAATGTCTTGCTTTTTAATATGCTGTCTAAGTTGGTCTCCTTTTCATCCAAGGAGCAAGCATCTTTTAATTTCCTGGCTGCAGTCACCATCTGCAGCGATTTTGGAGCCCAAAAAAATAGTCTCTCACTGTTATCCTTCAGGTATGCCATTTAGGGAGGTAATGAATTAGGACCTTGGGTCTCAGATTTCAGGTCCATCGGAATCACTTGGAAGGTTTGTTCACAGATCTCTAGGATCCTTCCCAGCAATAGTTGCTAATTCACTAAGTCTGAGGAGGAGTCCAAGAAATTGCATTCTTCTTCTTTTTTTAATATTTATTTAATATTTATTTGGCTGTGCCAGGTCTTAGATGTGGCACTTGGGATCTTTAGTCATAGGGTGAAATTAAAAGACACTTGCCCCTTGGAAGGAAAGCTATGACAAACCTAGATAACATATTAAAAAGCAGAGACAACACTTTGCCGACCAATGTTCATATAGTTAAAGCTATGGTTTTTCCAGTAGTCCACGGGGTAGCAAAGAGTCAAACATGACTTAGTGACTAAATAACAACAACAACATCAAATTGGAACTCAGTCGCGGCATGTGGGATCTAGTCCCCTGACCAGGGGTTGAACTCCAGTCCCCTGCACTGGGAGCACTGGGAGCACTGGGCCACCAGGCAAGTCCCGAGAAACTGCATGTCTAATGAGCTCCCAGATGATGCTCTGAGGCAGCTGGTCCAAGGACATGCTTCGAAACCATTAAACTAAGGAGAAGGCTAGATTAGATCACTTAACTCTCTCTGGAGGCTAAGATTTTATGATGTTACAAAATAAGGATTATTTAAGAAGTCACCAAGAGTGCCTGGCTCTGGGTAAAGGGATGAGGTGTGACAGTTCTCTTACAAACTTAATATGCACGTTTAACAAGAGGACAACTTCACCCTTCACCTTTCAGCACTGTCGTGTCTCCATAGATAAGTTGATTCATCCCACAAATGCTTAGATGCCGGTCCAGCCTATCACAGGAAATTTTCCACTGCCTCATTTAGTTCAGGTGGATAAGCGCACATACACAAAAAGATAAACCCCTGGTTTTTACTCTCCCTGGAATAACTGTACACCTTCTGGCTGCAGCATTTTTAACAAAAAAGGACAAAAAAAAGTCCTTTTCCCGGACACAGGGTAACACAGCCTCAGCTTGTGATTTCTCTTACTCTGTTTCTTTCCAGGGCTGTGAAATCCCCTGGAACCCTGTTTTCAGTAAGCCGTGTATGGGTTACTGAAGCCCAGCCTTGGGCGGCTGTAAAGGGGAGTAAGGAGAGGAGAGCAATCCCAGTAAACATCTCACAGAATATGACCCTGTATGAGGGCTTCCTGACGGCGGAGCATCTTCCACAGCCATTATCATATCTGATGCCCAGAAAACTATAGAGGACAGACAGGAGAGGCGCATTAACTTTGTATTACTGATTAGGAAATTGGTGCAGACTTTCTGAATTGCCCAAGGGTCACTGAGTGCACCACAAGTGTGTAGAAGAAAAATTCAGGTTTTCTGACTCTTGGTGAAATCTTTTCAACTACCTCAAACTGCTCTTGAAACAAAGCAGGAGCAAGGACGATGGCCAGGAAAACGGTAAATCTGCAGGAGTTGGATAGAGACTGAGTGTCTGGACAGCCACCGGCTCTCCTCCTTCCTCTTCTCAGTCTGTCTGGCAGGTATTCTCACAGACCCATCCATCTGTTCATGCATCCACCCATCTTTGGACCCACCCATTCATTCATCCATTCATTCAGGTTCTCAATCCATCTATCCATCTTCCCACCCACTTACCCACCCACCCATTCATCCATTCATGCATCCAGGTACTCAACTGTCTATCCATCTACCCATCCTTGGTCCCACACACCCATTCATCCATTCATGTACTCATCCATCTATCCATCCACCCATCCACCCACTCACCCATCCATCCACTCATCCATTCACTTCATTTCAATGACAGAAACAGGCCTAGAGAACCTAAGTGCCTTGCCCAAGATCACACAGCTAGTTAGTAGCAGAGTCAGGGCTAGAACTAAATATAGAACTCAACTTCTGAATCTCAAAAAAGTATCTACTATTAGCATGCTACTTTTCATGAGAATGGCAGCATAATATTAGAGTAGATTTGCTGAGGTAATTCTTCCCTATGTTTTCTGTTACCCTTTGACTATTCCCTTTATTCTAGAATTAGCCTGATATTTTATGCTTACAGCCTGAGTGAAGGAAAGAGATATAAGAACAAAGTTCCCCTATGGTATGAAGGGTGCCAGGCAGATATTTTTGCAGGGGATAGGGAACTGTCTGTAAAAACAGTTGGAGCTACCCTAAATTATCCTGTCAGTAGCACTGGAATCGGAGAAGGCAATGGCACCCCACTCCAGTACTCTTGCCTGGAAAGTCCCATGGACGGAGGAGCCTGGTGGGCTGCAGTCCATGGGGTCGCTAAGCGTTGGACGAGACTGAGCGACTTCACTTTCACTTTTCACTTTCATGCATTGGAGAAGGAAATGGCACCCCACTCCAATGTTCTTGCCTGGAGAATCCCAGGGACGGGGGAGCCTGGTGGGCTGCTGTCTATGGGGTCACACAGAGTCGGACACGACTGAAGCGACTTAGCAGCAGCAGCAGCAGCACTGGAATAAGGGTCCAACCTCATACAATTCTGACAAAGAATCACTGCTCCATCCAGTGGAAGTGATCTCATCACCAACCTACTCTTCTATAAAGAGCCAAGCCCTGGGGCCCTTGGCTGATCTTATAGGTACAAGGTCTAGGGCCCCTTGGGCATCTGGTAGACATCTGGCATCTGGAGGAAAGGGTCAGACAGTGGTCCAAAGGAGAGAAACGGAGATGGGCCTATGTGCCTTTCGGGGCCAGAGGAAGATTTAGAAAAGTTCAGAGAAGACACTGCAAAGCATGGGGTTCCTTGAGGCACAGGGCCTGGGCAGGGGTCCCATTTGTCCGAGTTAATAACAGTACTGCACCAGACCACAGAGGGAGGGAAAGTCAGTACAAGCTTGGACGCGGGGGCACTAAAAATACTTGATATAGAAGCAAGGTTTCTCCACCCTGGGGCGAAACAAAGATTCTCTGGGCTGGAAGAATGAGGAAGAAAAAAGTTGAAAGGGAAGGAAAGAAAGCTGAGATGCTGTTGAGTTTCACCCAGCCAAGTCAGAAAGGAAGAGTAAGGAGTGACAGAAACCCCTGAGTTCCTGAGACGACGGTGCCCCTGGGCCAAGCCCCACGACCTGCAGCTCCCACCTCCTCTTCCGCCCGATCCCACCATGCCCGGCAGGGCGAGGCGCGGAAAAAGTGTCTGTGAAGTGTGTCTTCGTGGGTGGGCCTGAGGCAGCTCAGAAGTCCTCCTTGAGTGTGGATCACACAGGTGATATGTTTTCAGTGCTCCTAAGAGTGGTGGAGAGGGCAGAAAGGGGGTGGGGTGGGGGAGAGGGAAGAAGGGGGGAGGGGAAGGGGAGGGAGGGGAAAAGGAGGGAGGGAAGGAGGGGGAAGGCAAGGGGGAGGGGAGAAGGGGAGGGGAAGGGGAGGAGAAAGGAAGGGGAGAGGAGAAAGGAAGGGGAGAGGGGAAAGGAAGGGGAGAGGGGAAAGGAAGGGGAGAGGGGAAAGGAAGGGGAGAGGGGAAGGGAGGAGAAAGGGAGGGAGGGAGCGGGAGGGGAAGGAGGGAGGGGAAAGGAAGGGGAGAGCGGGAGGGAAATGGGAAGGAAAGGGAGAGAGACAGAGAGAGAACCCTAAGAGGTTTCGGTATCAGAAGCAAAGGAGTCCCAAAAGAGACCACAGGAGGAAGAAGGGCCTCTCAGCAGAGGCGAGAGATAAGACCCAGGCTAAGCCAGCCCTCCTGCTCCCAGACGCCCCATTTCAGCACCGCATGCCTCCCAGAGAACAGATGCAGCCTTGAGGTGGAGGACCCTGACTGGACCAAGGGTAGGTTTTTACCACTTGGCTGAATGGGGGCTCAGAATAGAAATGAAATTGTTACTGAATTCAAAAAAAGACATTAAAACACTATACACTCTTGCCTATCTCACTTTTTAATTTAGCCTCATACGTAATACAAGAGGCTCTAGTGAAAAGTGACAACTGAAATCCTAGAGAATTCGAATAGACAAGGGTGCTCAGGAACCGTTCTGTCTTCAAGACCCGGGTGAGGGTTGGACAGAAGAAAACAGGTTCTGGGAATCGCCTGGCATTCTGTTTGTCACTTGGGGTTCTCTGTCTTGGTCTCTGGCATGTCCCCGGGGGCCCGTGATGTGGAAGAGATGGCAGAGAAGTGGCTGTACACTCTGTCCCTTCACCCTCACGCCAGCCCCTTACAAAACGATGTGAAAAGCCTGCAGAAATGGCCCCAAGCATGTCTCCGCAGGGTTACAAGCAGCACTGGCAGGGCTGGCAGGCTGTGGGGTCACGGCTTTGTTCTCATTTGACAGCAGTGAAACAGGAAGCTCTGCTCGGGCACACTGGCTTGCCTTGACCCTGCTCACGGGAGCCCTTCTCTGTGTGCAGGAGCAGGTTCACGGCGGGTCTTGGACAGGACAAGCATTACTATTCACCAGCAGCCCTGGGAACTCTCCCTGAGGCCTCCACTCCAGTCATTTCATAACCTGGCAAGAATCGTGTCACCTTCCGGGGTTTTCAGCACTGATGACACTCTTGTTTCCTCATGAAAAAGCCTGGGTCACCTGAGGACGCTTCTTGCATGGATCCAGCTGGCCTGCACCTTCCTGTCACCAATTCCCTGTGTTCCCTCCAGGGGCGCTGAGCATCGTTTTCACTGTGATGAATACACTGTAACTGAACTAGTTACGAGGATTAAAAAACAAGTCTTTGCAATCTGCTAAGTAACGCCTTGAGCCCTTGTCCTCTTTCAAAAAGGAAGACAGCAACTGATACCCCACCAGGTTTTAGCTGGGCTTACTGAAAAGCCGTATTTTTATTTTTATTTATTTTTCTTACTTCTTATTTTGTATTGGGATATAGTCAATTAATAATGTTGTGATAGTTTCAGGCAAACGGTGAAGGGACTTGGCCATACATATACATGTGTCTGTACTCTCTCAAACTCCTCTCTCACCCAGGCTACCACATAACATTGAGCAGAGTTCCATGTACCATAACTTTTTAAAAATACAAGTGTAATATGAACCAGCCACACATCTCAATATTTCACCTGCTTGTAGAGAACATGTCTCCAAAAAAGGCTTTGGGGAAGAGCACTGCAGTATAAGGGCAATGAGGTCAGATCACCTGCTCATTGTATATACACAAATTATATATGGAAAAGCCCAGAAGGCATATCCTGTCAGGAGGTGGATCAAATCACCGATAGTCACTGATTCAGCTGTTACTGATGGTGCTCCTAACTCCCAAACCACCCAAGGTACAGCAAGGTATATACCAATAAAAAGAACATGCAAACTGCTTCACCCTCACATAAACGGGGACTCAAGGTTTTACCTATAGGGAACAACTGGAGAACAATACAAAGAATTCTTGTAATTAGTGAATACAGTAAGAACAGTGGTTGATACGCAATAAGTCCTAGGCCTTTGGTAAGCATTTGACATACGTTATCTCATCAAAACTTTAGGAAGACAAAGACAAGTGCTGTTATTAGACTGATTCAATTGAAACAGAGACCGAGAGGTCTGCACTGGCCCAAGGTCACGTGGTCAGAAAGGCAGGACTTGAACTCAGGTCTGCTTGACCTCAGAGAGCTCAAGTGCTGAGGTCTGTTCTGTGCATGCGTCAGTGAGTAGCCCAGACAGGACGTGCTGGGGTCATTAGGAGAAGACAAAGGAGACCACAGGGCAATGCCTGCTATGTCAGCAGTGCGCCAAACCTGGCCTGAATTGGGACCCAAGTAAAAAGGCCAGTCTGGCAGCTGGGCTGGTCTCGGTCATGTGGGAGAGCTGTGAGCGCTGGGCAGCTCCACTCCCAGGTCCGTCTGACTGCAATCTGGAAAAGTAAGCAACCTCTGCAGCGTCACACAGATCCCTGAGCCATGAAAGGTGGTAATTAAACAAGCTGCTGTCCAACTCCTGTCTTGGGGAGAGGGTCAGAGGAGGACACAGGATAGCTCAGGACACAGCTCGAATCCTGGAAGCGTATCTCCTTCGTAGGAACTTCTTTGATTGGCTGTGTTCGTGCACCTTGAGTGTCATCAGATTGTCACTGGCCCTGACACCCAAAACCACCTGAGACGGGCACGTTTCACCTGCTCTGTGAATGGATACTAAGGTTCCCAGCTTTCCCGTGTAAGGCCTGAAGCCATCGTGAAGTAACCAGATCTCAATGATACATAAGATAGAGTGCTGCATCTTGATTGTGTGAAATTGGAATCTGAGAACCTCTCCTCTCTTTGGGAGGTAAGAATGAGGTGAGAATGGGAGACAAAGATGGGAGTGGGAAGTGAAAATAATCTTTTGGAAGGGTGAGAGATGTGAGTCCAGGGGACCCATTTCTTTTTCTTCATCATAAGCTAACATTTTTATTTAGTGGGAAAAACATCCAAGGAAATGTTTCTGGGAGCTTTCACACACATTTCTAAGTAAAATTCCAAAATTCTCTGGAGTATGATCTAACACATTATTGTCTAATGTATTAATGTCTAATAAAAGCAACTCTCATTTTATTCTTAATATAGTTAAGCGTGTACAGTACGTGTGCTAATAACATGCATGTATTTTCCTATCCACTCTCTTAATAACTCTATGAGGTAAGCATTATGCTCCTTGCTTAATGAGGTGAAGAACTAAGGGATAAGAAGTCCAGTAATTTGTTGTTGCTGTTCAGTCACTAAGTCGTGCCTGACTCTTTGTGACCTTAGGGACTGCAGCACACCAGGCTCCTCTGTCCTCCACTACCTCCTGAAGTTTGCTCAAATTCATGTCTGTTGAATCAGAGATGCTGTCTAACCATCTCTTCCTCTGCTGCCCCCTTCTCCTTTTGCCTTCAATCTTTTCCAGTATCAGGGTCTTTTCCAACGAGTCAGCTCTTCATATCAAGTGGCCAAAGTACTGGAGCTTCAGCATCAGTTCTTCCAATGAATATTCAGAGTTGATTTCCTTTAGGACTTACTGGTTTGATCTCCTTGCTATCCAAGGGACTCTCAAGAATCTTCTCCAGCACCATGATTTGAAAGCATAAGTTCTTCAGTGCTCACTCTTCTTTATATTCCAACTCTCACATCCGGACACGACTACTGGAAAAACCATGGCTTTGGCTATATGGACCTTTGCTGGCAAAGTGATGTCTCTGCTTTTTAATATGGTTTTTTCAGTAATTTACCCAATTTCAGTAATTTAAAGTCAAATGGCCAGGGGACACTGGAGCCTGGGTTCAAACCCCAATCTGCCTGAACCCAAAGTCTTAGCTCTTGACTGGCTCCAATGGCAGAGTAATTATCAAGTCACTTTCCTCTCTCTACGCATAATGTGATATGTCTACAATGAACCAAGACTCATTTGCACAAGGGACTCCTCTGCATAATGGGAAGTTCAGTTTTACACACAACCTGATCTTTGTTCTTCATAGTTTCCTTTTCAAGCCACAAGATCACGAGCAGCACCACCAACGAAAATCCAATATTTTTAAGCAAGGGTTAGAAAGCAGGTGTTCAGAGTCAATAGCTAATTTTTTAAAGGTACATTTTATACACAGTAAAAGGTATAGATCATAAGTGTGCATCAGTGAGTTTTGGCAAACCTATACACCTGCATAATTACCACCCGGTGAAGATAAGAGTATTTCTATCACACAAGAAATTTCTATTTTCCTACCTTGCGAGCAATCACCATTGTAATTTCTAACACCACAGATTTATTTGCTGTATATGTGTGGGTCAGTTTCTGTACTCTATTCTATTTTCCATTGATCTATTTGTCTACTATAATGCCAATATATTAATTACTGTAGCTTTACAATATATTGTGAAGTCAGATGATTTTAGTCCTCCAACTTTGCTCTTTTTTTAAAGTTTATTTTTATATTCTAGGTCACTTGCATTGACATAAAAATTTGAGGACCAGTTTGTCACTTTTTATTAAAAAAAAAAAAAGCCTGAGATTTTGATTGGGAATGCACTGAATCTATGTATAGACAGCTGACATCTTAACAACATTTAATTCTTGATTCAAGAAAGAAAGTCCTTGAATATGATGTACCTCTTAATAATCTGTCTTCTTAAATATCTCTTAGCATATATCTTTTATAATTTTGTTTAATCTATTGCCAAGTATTTTATGTGTTGGTACTACTGTGAATTATTTTTATTTCATTTTAATTTATTTGCTATTAGTATATAAAAATAAAATCAATTTTTATACATTGACTTGTACCTTGCAAATGTGATAATTATTTGCTATTTCTAGCATTATTTTGTAGATCCTTTAGGATTTTCCACGTGTACAATCATTTGTATCTAAGAACCAGTCACTTCTTCTTTTCCAATCTTTATGTCTTTTCTTTTTCTTGCCTTATTACCGTGGCTAGGACCTTCAGTACCTGTTGAATATAGGAGATGAAAGCAGATGCTTTTGTCCTATTTCTTATCTTAAATAGAATGTGTTCAATAGTTCTTCATTAAGTATTAAGTTAGCAGAAGGATTTTTATCTCTGCCCTTTTTCAGATTTAAGAGGCTTTTTGTTTTTTTACTGAGAATTTTTAATCTATAAATGGTTGTTGAATTTTGTCAAATGCTTTTTTTTCCCATCTCATTACCTATTTGTATTTTTATTTAAAACTGAGCTCCAATTATTTCTTTCAGCTATTTGCTGTTTATCTCCTTATTTTCTGATATGTGTGGTCTCCTAGGCAATTTTGCTGACGCCAACACAGCATGAAGCCGGATTCATACGTGACTGAAATCTGGTATTTCCTGACAGCTGTACTTTTGTGTGGTAGCTTCTGTTTTCACTCAAATACTGTTCATTGTAGGAATGTTTTTAATTTTGAGCCAAATCATACTAGAATTACATATTTAACTATTAGAAATAGTCATTACAGAGTTTTTTTTTTTTCCACCTACTACATTTCTTGAGACAAATGTAGTCAAAAGCCTCAGAACTTGGCTTGTTCATCAATTCACAATCTGAAAAAGAAATGCAGAAATATTGCACGTCTTCCCTTTGTATCAAAAACCATGCAGTCAAGACAGATTGGAAAGAAAATGAAGCACTGAGATGTGCCGTCCAGCAGCCAAATACCATGTCATCTGTGGATCAACCTGACCAAACTATGTGCATTAGGGAGCAGTTTGGGGAAAAAGACAGGCTATGACCCTGCCAGCCTAGATGTGGCTAGGAAAAATAACTACCTCATCCCCAAGGATTGCTACACACTGCTTATACTATTTCCTTAACAACTGCCACCCAGTCTCTAAAGGAGTTATCCATCATATCATTAGACATGACAATTTAAATGCTTGAAGCCAAGCCTAGGCCAAATTAAGAGTTAGGTTTTTTTTTCCCCCTCTGTGGTTTCATACTTTATATCTCTCTTTTCCTTTTCCTTGTTTTCTTTACTTCTAAACGGTTCTGTCAGCCAAATATACCAAGTGTCTAGAAAGCAACTTTTGTCTCCGACTACAAAAGAACAGATGCTCAACCAAGACGTTCTCTTCATGGTCAACGTGGGGATGGTCTTATTACAGTGATATTCTCAAATCTCAAACTCTTCTGGAACAAGCATTCCTTTGAAACTACGCTCAGGGTCAAGTCACTCATGAAAACCAACCTTTGTACTTTGGGCCTGAATGTTGCATCTAGTGAGAAAACCCTGCCAAACTAAAGGGAGCTGGAGGAAATAAGTTTACAAGTGTGACATTCTTACATCCTCCTGGAAATTCACAAGATACATCTGTGTATCAAAAGCTCTTTGATATATTCTTTAACTTACTATGGCTTTCACTCTTTTTGACCATAGACATACTGCTTTGGTTTGGTTGACTAACACCTTTTAACTCTCATTCCACACTTTGACACTGTCCCTCTACTTTCTGTGTTCATTGGCACCCTATAAACACTCAGCTCTGCATCCTATGAAAGGGAAAAAAGCATCTTTTAGAGCAGCACTCCACAGTGGATAATCAAGACCCTTCGATCTGGCCTTGCCTTCACAGCTATTTGGATGGTAATGCCCCCTTTAGAAAAGGATCACAGTTAGCTCTCCGACTTGGCTTAAACATTGAAGGAAGTTGAGGGCGGAAGGAGGGTAAAGGTTTTGCAGCCCAAAGTACAGACAGGGTGAAAGCGCTGGCAGAGAAAGGAGAGAGGAGAAGAGGGTGAAGACATGCGAGAGCTACGGAGAGGGTAAGCTGCCTTTGTGGGAGAGTGCAGCCCACCTGTGTGGTTCACTCCTGAGGGATGCGGTGGGACTCTACCCATGCGAGGCCAGAATTAATGTGGAGCATTATTAATGTGGTTTTTTAGGAGCAGAATTAATGTGGTTCAACCCCCACTTTGTTATGTTCAAAACATTCCTCTCGTGGGCAATGACATCCTACTTCTTTCGCCTCTCCTGCCATCTCTTCGTTTGGTATCCTAGTTTGGTTTAGTTTTCATTATTAAGCCAACTCATTTTCTTTTAGTGTGAAACTTCTTAATTCATTCTAATATGTTTTAATTTTCCCCCCCATATTTCAGAATATCCTTCTTCTGCATAGAGACTCTTGAGTTTGAGGTCTAGGCCACTGCTGTCCCACACGATGTACTGGGCAATGGAGATGCTCTACATCTGAGCTGTCCTGTGGTCCCCACTGGCCGGCCACACGAGGCGACTGAGTGCCTGAAATGTGGCTCGTGTGACTGAGGGGCTGAAATGTTAATTTTAAAGAATTTAAAGTCAGATAAGTGGGGACTTCCCAGGTGGTCCACTGGTTAAGACTCTGCCTTCCAGTGCAGGGGATGCGGGCTTGATCCCCGGTAGAGGAACTAAGATCCTACGTGCCTTGCGGCAACTAAGCCCATGCACTACAACTCCTGAGCCTGCACACTCTGGAGTCTGTGCCACAACTAGAGAGAAGCCCCCGAGCTGCCAGGAAGGATCCTGAGGGCTGCGGCTAAGACCTGATGCAGCCAAACAAACACATAGATAATTTTAAAAATAATAAAGTCAAATAAACACACATGACCAGTGGCTACTGCATTGGAGAGCAGATTCAGATGCCTAGACCCTGAGAAGAAAAGAAATGTGCTTTTATCACATCGCACTGGGATGGCTACACCACACCTGACACCCTGGGGAATCTGTTAAATCCATTACTGTGTGCTTTAGTTTTAGGCTAGCGCATGCGTACCACAGGACATCTGGAGATACAGTTTTCGGCAGTATCCATGGTTTTGTACATACAGGGACTCGTTCTCCCGATTATTTGACTTCACATATCCAGGAGGCTATGTGTGTAAATACATGTAAAACGGCTCTGAAGGCAGACAGACTTGGGTCAGAACCCTCATCCCAACAATCTCTAATGACCCCTTACCCACGTTCCATCTACGAAGTTGCAGCAGCAACTATCAAATTCCTATCATATAGCCCTCGGCACCAGGTACAGGTATCTAGAGAGGACAGGTAACCCAAAGTGGGCCATTCTCTCCCTGGGAATTTGGGAGATTAGAGGGAGAGAGAGAGATTGGATGCTTCATTGGTTGGATCCACACACCAACAGTGAGTACTGCTGGTCTCCTCATTTTCAATACCCAGATTACAAAATTCAAAGGAGCCAGTGTACAAGAGAGACAAGAATGACACAGGCAGGCAGAAGCGGGGTACAGACACTAGATGAACAGGGATGGGGAGGGCTCCTAGACCTCCCTCTGATGGGCATCAGTGCTTGCCCACCAATGCCTCTCCTCTGCTGACAACAAGAAGTTGCCCTCCCCAGCACTTTCGCAGGGCCATCAGACTTGCAGTAACATGTGGCCTGAGGCAGCGAAATTCCTCTCTGAGTCGCCCCAGGCTCTCACTGCCCTGCTGGGGTGCATTTAGGAGCCTCACGATGAGACAGATCCAATAGTCCAGAGATCCAAGCAGCTGGGTCTCTGAGTCACCACGTGGAGGACGGGCGCCCTGGAGAACCCCCCGGGCCTGCATGCTGGTGTCTCGAACCACCGCGATTGTGAGGTGGTTATGAAAGCATAACTTGGCTTCTTCTGGCTAACATTCTCTCTGAGCCTCCGTTTGCTCATCTGTGAAATGGAGCTAAGACTGTTCTGTTAGAAGAAGCCTTTCTTGTTCTTTCAGCAGCGAGAGCTCCAGGTCTGGTTGATTCTTGTTGTTGTTTAGTGGCTAAGTTTTGAGTGACTCTTTGCAACACCATGGACGATAGCCCGCCAGGCTCCTCTGTCCACGCGATTCTCCAGGCAGGAATACTGGAGTGGAGTGCCATTTACTTCTCCAGGGGACCTTCCCGACCTAGGGATCGAACCCACATCTCCTGCATCTCCTGCATTGGCAGGCAGGTTCTTTACCACTGAGCCACCAGGGAAGCCCCGGATTGATTTTAGTACAGTCTAAAAACCTCCCGAGTACCACAGTCAGTATGATCGAATCAGTGCCAATGCAATGGCATCTGAAATGCATTTGCCTCAGCCTAAGGAGCTCGAGCCGGTCTCAATAGGGACCAGTCACAGAGAATACACTGTCCTTTATCAGGGCGGCAGGAGGGGACAAGTGTAGGGCAGGCCTGGGATGGCTTGTCCTCCCGGGGGCCACTGAAAACTCCTGCATCCTCACAGCAAATCAGGGCAGGTACCCCGGGTTCTGGGAGAGGCTCCCTTCCTTCTTCTTGCTGCTGGCAGATGGGCAGTGACTCACAGAGCCAGTCCCTGAGACAGAGGAATTGGCTCCACCAGTTGGTGCCTAAGAGAAAAAGAAGGAAAATACAAGGCTTCCAGAAATCAGCTAGCAGCACCAAGGCTGGCATTGGACATCCCTCATCACCACACGCCCATCGGGCTCACTGTGCCCCAGCTTCTGTGTAACTTCCCACCGGTGCAAGTCTCACGGGTCCCTGTCAACGTGGAGCGTGTGTGTGTGTGTGTTGTATGTATATGTGTGTGTTGTGTGTCTGTATGCGTGTGTGCATCTGTGTGTGTTGTGTGTGTGTGTTTGTATTGTGTGTCTGTATATGTCTGTGTGCATGTGTGTGGGGGGTGGCGGGGGGATATCCACGTTTGTGATGCAGCAAAGGGAACCCCTGTGCTTTCTCCTCCAGAGTTCCACGAGGTCCTTGCTGCCCTTGGTGTTCACTGTTGGAAAGAAGAGCTAAGGTCCTGACAACAGCCTTGCTCTCCAAGCCCAGTCAGCTGGACCGGTCAGAGGGACACATTGATGAGGTGTGAGCTTGAAAATGGGAAAGAGATCAGTTTGGGTTCATAACCTGTGGAATCCATCTAGTTCCTCTGTGTCGTCTGTTGGGAATCCCACAGAGAACCGTGCCCGGCAGCTGGGAGGCTTGCCTTTCTTTCTGAAGTGGCCGTAGACTGGGGGGTTTAGCCAGGAGCTTTGGGACCTGGGTAGAATGCTCTTTGCACAGGTCCTGAGTGGCCTTTGGCCTTGCCTGAGGGGCAGGCCCAGGGGCTCAGAAGTGGACAGCTGCTCAGAAGAGGAGCATGGCTGGTGGGAGGGCAGGCGCTCTGACCCGGGCTGGGGTCTCCAGGTTCTGCCCAAACCCAGATGCGTTCACTTCTTGTCGGCGCCCCTCACGTGTGCTGGTGATTGCCCTGGAAAGGCAGGAAATGGATGAAGAGAGTAAAAGTCTCGGGCTTCCCTGGTGGCTCAGTGGTAAGGAATTTGCCTGCCAACGCAGGAGATGCAAGAGATGAGGATTCAATCCCTGGGTTGGGAAGATCCCCTGGAGAAGGGAATAGCAACCCCAACTCCAGTATTCTTGCCTGGAGAATCCCATGGACAGAGGAGCCTGGTGGGAATAGTCCACACGGTCACAAGAGGCAGACACGACTTAGTGATTAAAACAACAGCAGTCCTCGCCTCAGTCATTCCGAGGCACTGCCAGGATCTAACTTATCTAATGGCCATTTCCACTCTTACCTTCTCACTGCTGATTCTTTCCCTGGGTGGAGAAGGGGTTATTAGATTTTCCCTGAAATTGTTTTTCTTCAATTCATGATCTCCAAAGCGCAGAGTCCTGGATCAGAAATGTGTGCGTTACACATAACGCCTTCTTGAAAGAAAGCCTGGCCCTTGAAGGCCGTGTCTCAAAGACTGAGCTAAAACCAAACTGAGAAGAGAATTTGTGTATCTTTTTGTGGTTTAGAAGGTCAGGGACTTCATTTCCTTCCTCTGGAGCTTGAAAAGGGCTCCCTGCTACGCTCTCAAGGAGCCTTTCATTTGTGTGGCTGCGAATGCTGGTTTATGTTGATGGCAACGTATAAAATTAAGTGAGTGGCTGGTTATTTCATTTCTAGTACATTAGAGTTCTTCTTATACAAAGCAGTTATTCACAGAGTTTATTCTGTTATTTGTTTTCTTTTAAATCCCGGGGTAGGCGGGGATGTTAACAAGGTTAACTCCCAGTTATTCAGGTTATCTAGTTTGTTTGCCGGTGGCTGAGTGGGGCCTGGGGTACAGTCTCTGGAAGCAAGCGGATGCAGGGGTGCTGTTACAGGGAGAGGGCTCATCTGGATTTAGGACTCAGGAAAGGAAGGGAAGGATGAAAGGACAAGAGACTGGGTACCAGGGCTTGTTGACAGATTTGGTATGGAACCACAGAGCAAAACACAAAGAATAACTCCAGGATTGCAAATTCTAGAGTTGTTGTTGTTCAATCACTATGTCGTGTTTGACTCTGCAACTCCAAGGACTGCAACACGCTAGCTCCTGGAGTTTGCTCAAATTCATGTCCATTGAGTCGGTGATGCTATCTAACCATCTCATCCTCTGTTGCCCCCTTCTCCCCCTACCCTCTCAATCTTTCCCAGCATCAGGTCTCTTCCAATGAGTTGGCTCTTCGCACCAGGTGGCCAAACTATTGGAGCTTCAGATTCAGCAACAGTCCTTCCAATGAATACTCAGAGTTGATTTCCTTTAGGACTGACTGGTTTGATCTCCATGCAGCCCAAGGGACTCGTAAGAGTCCTTTCCAGCATCATAATTTGAAAGCAAAGTCTAAAGTACTTTCATACAACTAAAATGCAATGCATTCTATATATAGGAGCCACATTAAGAAAGTAAAAAATAAACAGATATATAATATTACTATTTTGATAATTTTAAAATTTAACCCACTATGTCCCAATATCGTTAATATTTTACCTTCTGGGTTTTTTTCAGACTAAGTCTTTTCAAATTCAGTATGTGTTAGCAGACCACATCACAGATCAGCCACACTGCAAGTGTTCTGTGGCCACACATGGCGGGGACCCCCAGAAAAGTCCAAGGGGATTGGAAGGATCTAAGAAGAAATGAGTAGGAAAGGATCCTTTGTTTGGAGAGGAGCCTGATAAGCTGTTGCCACGCTGTGTTTTGTGGGATGCCCGAGATGGTTGGAAGGAATTAAAGATACAGGACTGGTGGCTGGGAAGGGGAGGCAGAGAAGATGGATTGGTCAAGGCAGATTTGAGGAAATAAAAATCCCCTTACTATATTCGACAACACTTGTTTCATGGATGCCCAGACACTGCTCTGTATTAAGATTTAGCCCATTGACACATGTGCCCATAACGGTAAAGGGCTAGGACCATCTGTAGTGGGTCTGAAAGAGTGAAAGCATCAGTCAAGTCCAGCTCTTTGTGCCCCCGTGGACCGTAACCTGTTCCCCGTCCACGGGATTCTTCAGGCCAGAATACTGGAGTGCATTTCCACTCCCTTCTCCCAGGGATCTTCCCAACCCAGGGATTGAACCCAGATCTCCCGCACTGCAGGCAGATTCTTTACTGTCTGAGGCACCAGTGAAGTAGTGAGCTTAGGCTTCCCCTAAAGCTCTCAAGCTTGAAGTATTTGGGGATATTAATGCCTATCCACCAACCTCCAAATCACTCCCAATATACATCAAGGATTCAGGTACAAGTGCTTTTTGTTAAATTCACGTATGTTAAAATATCCAAGTACAGAAGTGTATAAAATAGAAAATAACTGTATTTTCAGCTTTCTTTTTGTTTCTTATAAAATAAGGATGCTATACTGTACTATATCATTTTCTTTAAGGTTCTTTGTTTTGTTTTTTGACTGGCTGTAATGGCATACAGGCTGTTAGTTCCCTGGCCAGGGATCAAACCCATGTCCCCTGCATTGGAAGCATGGAGTCTTAACCACTGGGCCCTCAGGAAAGTTCCTCACTTCCCTTTAAATGAGTATTGTGAA
Source organism: Bos taurus (assembly GCF_002263795.3). Taxonomy (NCBI): domain Eukaryota; kingdom Metazoa; phylum Chordata; class Mammalia; order Artiodactyla; family Bovidae; genus Bos; species Bos taurus. The sequence continues at coordinate 42,560,986 of NC_037350.1, forward strand.
CCTCCACCTCATCCTTTGAACCGGATCTGCACTACTGTATTGTATGGATGTGTTTCACCATTCATTTATCTGGTCTTTACTTGATGGAAATTTATGTTGTTTCAAATATTTTTGCTATTATAAAATACTACAATGGCTGTCCTTTCATATATATCTCTGTACAATGGTTGGTTTTATTCCTTAGGAATACATTTTGAAAGTGATTATCATTATCAGTATGAATATTTTAAAGTTCTCAATGAATACTGCTAAGTTGCTTCATAAAGCTTCCCTTTAATACTTCTTGAGGATTCTGTTCCCACGACTCCGTGCTAATACTGGTTATTTTCATTCTTTTCAATCTTGTCCATCTGATTGGTGAAAAATATATTACAGTTTACATTTTAACTTCTTTGATCACTAGTGAAGTAAAGCGGTCTTTAAATATGTATGAAACATTCATATTTCTTCTGTAGATTGAAAGTGAAAGTCACTCAGTCGTGTCCGACTCTTTGTGACCCCATGGACTTCTCCAGGCCAGAATACTGGAGTGGGTAGCCTTTCCCTTCTCCAGGGGATCTTCCTAACCCAGGGATCGAACCCAGGTCTCCCGCATTGCAGGCAGATTCTTTACCAGCTGAGCCACAAGGGAAGCCCAATTCTGTAGATTGCCTGTTCCTATTTTTTGCCCATTTCTAGATTGGGGTTTTGTTTTTCTCTTACTAACAAAATGACACTGACATTTTATATGTAATATACCCTGCAGGTATCTCCCCCAATTGTTTGTTTTTTATTTTGTTTGTGGTGCCTTTGCCTAATATTTCCATTACAGGTAAAATCAGGCTAAAATCATCATATGGAGAAGCTGGAGTTGGGAACTAGCAGAAGGGCAACAGTGGGAAGAAATAATCTAGTGCTTTCCCTCAGTGATAAAACTGGCCTAAAGGCAATACACAGAAGAGGTGGAAATCTCTCAACCATCTGGACATCTGGGGTAAGCCTCATTTTATTAAAAACAAAGTAGAAGTTTGTATTTTATTTAATAAACAATTGAGTCTCTAAACTGTAATAAGAATGAAAAATAAAGAAGGATGCTTTCCCTTCCAGACTTAATTCTGATTTTTCTTCAGAGAAAGGTCAGTTGGGATATAGGGGGAAAAAAAGCTCTTGGAAAAGTAATTTTGCTGCTTTAGAAGTAAGGGTAATAACCATTTGGAAATTCTTTGCAGTTTAAACAAGTTTCTCCACGTTATCCCTTTTCTCACAGATGGGGCTTCTGGGCCAGGTTAAGCATAGCATTTACTCCAGAAACATTTTTTAAGCCCCTACCCTATGCTAAGTGCCTCTAAAAAGGGAAGAATTTCTTGCCAACTGGCAGTAGGACAAAAGCATGAAGAAATCAGGCTTTACTCTAAATGTGCCTGAACCCAATAAATACAGAAAAATCAATTAGTACAGCCCAGTCTTGAAGGCCTTATGGTCTCACAGGGAATAAGGTTATTGAACACACATGGGCAGTGCGCTGCCTCCGGAATGCTGGAGGTGTAGCGTGCTGGGAGGGGATGGGATTCCACCTAGAAGGATCCAAGGAGTTTTCAGAAGAGGCAATCCTCAAGCAGTGTTTAGAGACAGAGTATGTAGTTAAGTGATCTGGAAACTAAGAAAGCAGATTCCAGATATTCAGCGGAAAGACAGACGTGACTGCAAACACCAGGGATTTTTGAAGCACTTGTCATCCTCAGGATGATCTGCTAAAGGAGTACTCCGAGATACAAAAGTGTAAGTAGTGATCACTGTGGATACACAGACCATCAGACGGTGAGAACTGTGGGACCTGGCATGTCGGTACCCAGGGCTCCAACATGGGCCAGCTTCTGATGTGACTCTTTTAAAAGATAAGATGCCTTTTCAATCTATAGTAATAATACTCAGTTCAGTTCAGTTCAGTTGCTCAGTCGTGTCCGACTCCCTGTGACCCCATGAACCGTGGCACGCCAGGCCTCCCTGTCCATCACCAACTCCCGCAGCTTGCTCAAACTCATGTCCATTGAGTTGGTGATGCCATCCAACCATCTCACCCTCTGTTGTCCCCTTCTCCTCCTGCCTTCAATCTTTCCCAGCATCAGGGTCTTTTCCAGTGAGTCAGTGCTTCTAATCAAGTGGCCAAAGTACTGGAGTTTCAGCTTCAGCATCAGTCCTTCCAATGAGTATTCAGGACTGATTTCCTTTAGGACTGACTGGTTGGATCTCCTTGCAGTCCAAGGGACTCTCAAGAGTCTTCTCCAACACCACAGTTCAAAGGCATCAATTCTTTGGCACTCAGCTTTCTTTATAGTCCAACTCTCACATCCATACATGACTACTGGAAAAACCACAGCTTTGACTAGATGGACCTTTATCAGCAAAGTTAACTCTGCTTTTTGTGTTTGTTTGTTTTATTTTATTTATTTATTGGACATGCAGCATGTGAGATCTTAGTTCTCCAACCAGGGTTCGAACCCATGCCCCTTCAACCACTGGACTACCAGGGAAGTCCCATCTCTGCTTTTTAATATGCTGTCTAGTTTGGTAATAGCTTTTCTTCCAAGGAGTAAGTGTCTTTTATTTCATGGCTGCAGTCACCATCTGCAGTGATTTCTGGAGCCCCCCAAAATAAAGCCTGTCACTGTTTCCATTGTTTCCCCATCTATTTGCCATGAAGGGATGGAACCGGATGCCATGATCTTTGTTTTTTGAATGCTGAGTTTAAAGCCAGCTTTTTCACTCTCCTCTTTCACTTTCATCAAGAGGCTCTTTAGTTCCTCTTCACTTTCTGCCATAAGGGTGGTGTCATCTGCATATATGAGGTTATTGATATTTCTCCCAGCAATCTTGATTCCAGCTTGTGCTTCATCCAGTCCAGCGTTTCTCATGATGTACTCTGCATATAAGTTAAATAAGCAGCGTGACAATAAATAGCCTTGAGATACTCCTTCCCCAATTTGGAACCAGTCTGTTGTTCCATGTCCGGTTCTAACTGTTGCGTCTTGATCTGCATACAGATTTCTCAGGAGGCAGGTAAGGTGGTCTGGTATCTCACTTATATGGCCCTTCGTACTTTCCAGGCTCTGTTCCAAGCATCTTACATATAACAGCTCAGTTAACATTCATAAAAGTCTTCTACTTCCCTTTGGCAGGTAAGGAAATTGAGGGACAGAGAGTTTTAGCCACTTACTGAAGGCTCTTTGTTTCAGAGGTGATAGTGTCAGAATTTGAATCTGAACTGGGATGTGAGTCCAGCCATCCAGATCAGTGTCTTCCAAGCAGATATAGTTATTGAGTATTTACTAAGTCTCAGTAAATAAGTTGCACGTGGACTCAATGGACATGAATTTGAGCAAACTCCAGGAGATAGTCGAGGACAGAGGAGCTTGGCGTGCTGCAATCCATGAAGTCACAAAGAGTGAGACACGACTTAGTGACCAAACAACAAGTTGCAGGTCGAGGTATTTATTCTGTACATGTGATTCTCAACTGCCATAGATCTGTGAGGTTGTGAGGTTGATACTACAATTTCTCCCCTTCGATAGCATTACAGAGATTATCTGCTTGCCCAGGGTCACAAAGTAGAAAGTAGCAGACCCAGGATTTGAGCCCAGAGAGAGTGACCTTGGAGAGTGGCAGAGCTCCTGGGCATGGTCACAGAAGCACACGACGCAGGAGGAGGGAGGGGACGGTCCCATGGCATTTGGCACATCTACTCTCATAGCTTTCTCCGGAGCCTCCAAGACAAACGAGTATTCAGAGGATGCTCTGCAAATACTGAGGAAGACTGCAGGAAATGGGGGTGACAGGCTTAGCTAAAAGGAAACTGGGAAAGGGGCATTCAAATGTCCCAGTCATGGGCAAAGGAAGAACTGTCAAACAGAGAGATGGGACTGATTCTCTATGGCTTCAGAGGGGAGAATCAACAGGGATTTTCCAGTAGTACACTCACAAATGGAATGGCATTGTGAACCCCTCGGTAGCAAGGTTTTTCTGAGAAAAGGCAGGAAAAAAATAACCATCAGAAAGTTTGGAGAGGGGCATTCCATGCTGGATGCAGAGCTGGCTTAAGTTGCCTCTAAGGTCACTCTCTTCTATGAGCTAATTGAATCTTAATCACCTTCCAACAAGCTCTGTTCCTTTTATGGAAATTAACATATGACAGAATCAAGACTTGGGAAGTTCATTAGAAGCTGTTTATCCAGCATTCTTTTGCCTGTTTTACCAAATCTTTGGTGCACGAGGTTCATAATCAGGTTCCTAAGGAAATACAAGTGGCGTCAGTAGCTTATAAAATAGATTGGATTATGTTCCTTGTAATTTACAGTTCAGAGTATTTTGTTGCATACTAATGCTCTTGAAAAGTCATGCTCCACGAATGAGAACTAATAGGTCACCTTTAACCAGAAGATATGATTAACCAGGATAACCCACCTGCACGCCATGACAAATAGCAAACGTTCTGGAACAGTCTCTGAACGGGAAACTGAGCAGCAAAGTATATGAAGCCGTTTCCTACTGGGAACCCAGAGGCAGCAACCCTCTGCTCATTTCCTCCACTGGCCAAGCCCAGGTCCCGGAGGTTATGATTTAGTGTCGGCCACAGGGTTTATTCAGCTGTTTCGGGGACAGAAGAGCTACTGCTCGTAGGCTTGATGGCCAGGGGCATCCAAAAAGGCGGCCAATGTTCACGACGTGTGTGTTCTCCAAGCACAAAAGGTCTGTTCTTACGCAGGACTGTCTGATGGTCTGGACGTGAACCCTAAGGGAGAGGCGATTACTCTCCCCACCAAGCTGCAAGATGCTCCAAGGAGAACTCTCCCAGAAGGCCGCAGTTCACTCAGTTTATTTAGGGAGCTTCTAACACCAGTGATACGGAGAAGACAATGGCACCCCACTCCAGTACTCTTGCCTGGAAAATCCCATGGACAGAGGAGCCTGGTAGGCGGCAGTCCATGGGCTCGCACAGAGTCGGACACGACTGAGCAACTTCACTTTCACTTTTCACTTTCATGCATTGGAGAAGGAAATGGCAACCCACTCCAGTGTTTTTGCCTGGAGAATCCCAGGGATGGGGAAGCCTGGTGGGCTGCTGTCTATGGGGTCGCACAGAGTAGGACATGACTGAAGTGACTTAGCAGTAACATCAGTGATAAAGAATCCTCCTGCCAATGCAGGAGATGCAAGAGACGTAGGTTCCATCCCTGGGTCAGGAAGATCCCCTGGAGAAGGAATTCCAGTATTCTTGCCTGGAGAATCCCATGGACAGAGGAGCCTGGCAGGCTGTGGTTCATGGGGTCACAAGAGTTGGATACGACTGAGCGACTAAACAGTGATGGCACCTCGAGGCGATGTGCCCACAGTAGGCACTGCATGGTCACACCTGCCCTCATCACCCTGTCTCCTGCCTGGCTGCTCTCATCACTGATGTTAACTTTGGGGAGTCACCTTAGGGCTGACCGGTCCCCCTGCTCCCAGGGCCACCTGGCTCACCCCCTTTCCTGTGTCCCAGAGCAAAATGAGCCCCTGCCCTACAGACAGAAGGCCTGCTGCCAGGCCCTCCGCCACCCCCGGCCTTTTCTCCACTCCTGTCTTGTCACCGACTTGTCCCTGGACCTGTTCTCTCTATCTGGGGGCCTCCTGTCCCCTCTCCACCTCCAGCGTCCACTTTGCCAAGTGCACGCCCAGAGGGCTCTGCCCATAACAGCTGTGCTCCAGCGAAAGCACCATGGACCAGACACCGAGAGCCTGTGTGCTGGTCTCTGTGTGGTCCCAAAGCCATGGGGCTTGTTTCCTCAGCTGCAATCCAGGAATAATAACTACCCCCTCCCCTGCTGGGTATAAAAGGCCTTAGTGAACTGAGAAACGCCCCACGATGTAACAGAGGAGACGGACATACCATCTTAAAAAGCAAGGAAATCCTGATGCACACCACAGCGGGCACAAACCCTGACACTATGCTAAGGAAACACGACAGTCACACAAGTAGTAGAATCCCTGGGGCCACCGACTCAGGCAATGAATAAGGAAGTACAAGCCTGGAGGAGGAGACGAGTGTTCCAGAGGAATATCCCAGTGCTCCAGAAATCTCTCCTGGAAGCCTCTGGGAGGTTTCAGAGATGCCAAGTAACACAGGATGGAAAAGTAATGCACGTTGCATAAGTCAAAAATAGACTAAAACCCTCCATTCTTCACTATTCTTCAATCACAGATTTAAACGTTCATTAAGACAAATTAGTATTTTGTTAAATGCTAAAAAAAAAAAATCCTAAGGCATTTCACTTCCAGGGATAAACCCCAAAGAACTGAAAACAGGAACTCTAACAGATTTTTACACTCATGTTCATAACAGCATTGCTCACAACAACAGAAATATGGAAGCAAACCCAGTGTCCACTGACAGATGAATGAAAAGCCAAAATGTTGTCTATCCATACAAAGGGATATTATTCAGCTTAAAAAAAAAGAGGACATTTTGACATAGACTACATCAGGGATGAACTCTGAGGACACTGTGCGTGCGTGTTAGTCACTCAGTCGTGTCTGACTCTTTTAGACCCTATGGACTATAGCCCACTAGGTTCCTCTATCCGTGGGATTCTCCAGGCAAGAATACTGGAGTGGGTTGCCAAGCCCTCCTCCAGGGGATTCCCCCTCCCTGCATTGCAGGTGGATTCTTTACCCACTGAGCCACCTGGGAAGCTCTTAAGAACATTATACTATGTGAAATAAGCCACAACTTACAGTGCATACAAACGAGTTCTGTTCTGAGAGCTCATCAATTTGTTTGTAAGTTAAACAAAGTTAGCCTAGCACAGTCGGCTATACACTGCTGCTTTTTCCCTTGCTTCTGGATATCCTGGGCTTGAAATAAAGGCACTGCACTACTGTACTCTATACAGCACTGGGCAGTAAGTGCCGCAAAGCACAGCCACTCGTAGAGCATGCCCGAATTTGACAGTGTATGCCAGACACATGAATGATTAATAACTTACCTGACTGGACTTGCAAACCCACGGTCACATCTTTGAAACTTCTCAACTTGAACGTTCGTAAGTAGGAAACCCCTTACTGTACAAATACTGTACTCTAGGAGGAATCTAGAATATAGGCATACCTTGTTTTATTGCTGTTTATTGCATTTCTCTTTTTTTTTTTTTTTGCAAACTGAAGGTTTGTGGCCACCCTGCATCCAGCAAGTCTACTGGTTCCATTTTTCCAACAGCATTTGCTTAGTTCCTGTCTCTGCGCCACATTCTGGTAATTCTCCTACTATTTCAAACTTTTTCATTATTATTATATTTGTTCTATGATTTGTCATCAGTGATCTGTGATATTAACATTATCACTCACTGAAGGCTCAGATGGTAGTTAACACTTTTTTTTAGCAATGAAGTATTTTTCTTTGTTATCTCAAACTTTAAACTTTTAATTTTGTATTGGTGTATAGCCAATTAACAATGTTGTGATGGTTTCAGGTGAACAGTGAAGGGACTAGCAATAAAGCATTTTTAAAGTAAATTGTATACATAGTTTTTTTTTTTAGATATAATGCTATTGCACACTTAATAGACTACAGTACAACATAAACATAGCTTTTATATGCATTGGGAAAGCAAAACATTCATGTGACTTGCTTTATCACAGAGGTCTGTAACCAAACCCACAATATCTCTGCAGTCTGTCTGCAGTCAAATTCGTAGAGACAGAAGGTAGAATGGTACTTTCCAGGAGCTGCGGGGGAGGAAGCTATTGTTTAATGGGTAGAGTTTCTGCTTTGCAGGTTAAAGGGGTTCTGGAGATTGATTATACAACAATGCTGCTGCTGCTGCTAAGTCGCTTCAGTCGTGTCCAACTCTGCGCGACCCCATAGACAGCAGCCCACCAGGCTCCCCGACCCGGGGATTCTCCAGGCAAGAACACTGGAGTGGGTTGCCATTTCCTTCTCCAATGCATGAAAGTGAAAGTTGAAAGTGAAGTTGCTCAGTTGTGTCTGACTGTTAGAGACCCCATAGACTGCAGCCTACCAGGCTCCCCTGTCCATGGGATTTTCCAGGCGAGAGTACTGGAGTGGGTTGCCATTGCCTTCTCCATTATACAACAATGTGAACATATTAATACTTCACACTGTGCTGTTCTGAGTTGCTTAGTCATGTCTGTCTCTTTGCAACCCTATGGACAGTACCTCATCCGCAAGGCTCTGTCCATGGGGATTCTCTAGGCAAGAATACTGGAGTTGGTTGCCATGCCTTCCTCCAGGGGATCTTCCCAGCCCAGGGATCGAACCCAGGTCTCCTGCATTGTATGCAGATTCTTTACTGACTGAGCCACCAGGGAAGCCCAAGAATACTGGAGTGCATAGCCTATCCCTTCTCCAGGGTATCTTCACAACCCAGGAATCGAACTGGGGTCTTCTGCACTGCAGGCAGATTCTTTATCAGCTGAGCTACCAGGAAGTTCAATACTTAACACTCAGTTCAGTTCAGTCGTTCAGTCGTGTCCGAGGCTTTGCAACCCCATAAACCGCAGCACACCAGGCCTCCCTGTCCATCACTAACTCCTGGAGTCCACCCACACCCATGTCCATTGAGTCGGTGATGCCATCCAACCATCTCATCCGCTGTCATCCCCTTCTCCTCCTGCCTTCAATCTTACCCAGCATCAGGGTCTTTTCAAATGAGTCAGCTCTTCCCATCAGGTGGCCAAAGTACTGGAGTTTCAGCTTCAACATCAGTCCTACCAATGAACACCCAGGACTGATCTCCTTTAGGATGGACTGGTTGGATCTCCTTGCAGTCCAAGGGACTCTCAAGAGTCTTCTCCAACACCACAGTTCAAAAGCATCAATTCTTCAGCACTCAGCTTTCTTTATAATCCACCTCTCACATCCATACATGACTACTGGAAAAACCATAGCCTTGACTAGACAGACCTTTGTTGACAAAATAATGTCTCTGCTTTTTAATATGCTGTCTAGGTTGGTGGTAACTTTCCTTCCAAGGAGTAAGCTTCTTTTAATTGCATGGCTGCAGTCACCATCTGCAGTGATTTTGGATACTGAACACTACTGAATCTTAAACATGATAAAGGTGGCAAATTTTATATTTATATAATTTTATATTATGTTCATTTTGCCACAACTGTTTTTCCCTCTGTGTTGGCTCTTAGCTGTGGCACTTCCACTTAGCTGTGGAATCTTCGTTATGTCATACAGATGTTCCGTTGCTATGCTCAGACTCTAGCTGTGGTGCCTGGTCTCAGTAGTTGCAGCCCAGGGCTCTCTCACTGCGGCACTTGGACTCTGGAGCACATGGGCTCAGTAGCTATGGTGTTCAGGCTTAGTTGCTCCGTGGCATCCGGGATCCCAGCTCCCTGACCAGGGATTGAACCCACGTCCCCTGCAGTGCAAGGCAGATTCTTATCGACTGGATAGCCAGGGAAGTCCCTACCACATCTTTAATAGGAGACATGAGCCCTGAGCATCAGGTGTTCCCAGGGGTCACTTGGTTTTAGAGGAGTTTCTGAGATTCACATATAGTAAACAGTCAACCGATGTTTACGGAGTTGAAAGGCTACCTTGGGTGCTTCCATAATACCTCAGTTGGTAAAGAATCCACCTACAATGCAGGAGATCCCGGTTCAATTCCTGGGTTGGGAAGATCTTCTGGAGAAGGGATAGGCTACCCACTCCAGTATTCTTGGGCTTTCCTTGTGGCTCAGCTGTGCCTGCAATGTGGGAGACCTGGGTTCAATCCCTGGGTTGGGAAGATCCCATGGGGAAGGGAAAGGCTACCCACTCCAGTATTCTGGCCTAGAGAATTCCATGGACTGTATAGTCCATGGGGTTGCAAAGAGTCAGACATGACTGAGACTTTCACACTTCACACACAAGACTATCTTGAACTCCCCTTTCTCATCAAGGGGCTCAATAAAGGAAAAGGTTTCTAACCAGAGAGGAAAGCTTTGATTGGATGAGGAGGCTGTCAATCACATCATCTTTCATACACATGGAAGAATGACTGATGAAGGTTGCTCGTCTCTATAGCTTTCTAATTCCACTCCTGTTGCCCCAGACGGTGGATTCTCAGCCTCCAGTGCATCAGCCTTCTGAGTGTCCCTTCCTCAGGGCAGCTGCCTGGTTTTCCTTCTCTTCCCACTCTCTGCATTCTGCCTGGGTCATTAGACTTTCTTTTATGGCATCTACTGTGTCTATGCTAATGAATCTCCAGCCCAGATTCCTCTTCTGAAACATAGATTTTTACAACCACGTGCCTATGGAGAATTTCCACTTTAAGGACTCTCAGTATCTCTTTCTACCCCAAACCAATCTACTCCAACCCTCCTGGCATTTCAGTGAACATCACCACCATCCTCCCAGTTAAAAGCCAGGACCTAGAGGTCAATCACAGCTTCCCACCCTCATCCCTACATCTAAGTCCTGTTGCTTTTATCTCAAAAGTAACCTTGGACTCCACTGACTCCCTCCTGACTCTTCCCCACTCTCATTTTGGCCTGGGCACATGTTAACAGCTTCACGTTGCACTGTTCCAGCCACAATCCCTTGTGCCAGGGCCAGAGCCCAGCAGATGGCACCCTGCCACGGGTCCTTGAAGAATCCCTATTTACAAAGGGTCTTGGCAGGGTTGATGGAAACCCACAAGGGATGGTGATGTCCCCTGGGGCTAGCAACAAGGGGAGCCTTAGGCACCTGGACCTGAAGGGAGCTGTCACTATGTATAACCCAGAGAGAGAGCACGAAGAGGGGAAAGGGCAGCCAGGCAGGACTGGGGCTGCAGGAGGGGAGCAGAGACTGCAGGAGGGAGCACAGCCTCAGCCCATATGAGGCCACAGCAGGGAGGGAGCTGGGGAACAGACGCCCCTGTTTCCAACTCCGTCCCCCTTCCCATCCCCTGCTCCTGCCCTCTGTGGTCTGGACTCATCTGCAAATCAGCGGGCAGAGAAGCCCTCTGTTGCATTCCCAAAACTGTCAGCCTACTGGAACACAGAGAAGGATGGAGAGAGGCAGCAGGCAGGTTTGGAGCAACAAATGGAAAATATCCCACACACCCTCTCTGTTTCAGCTCCACACTGCAGTGAAAGCACCTTTCCTATAGTACAGATCTGATTATGCCATCCCTTCACTTAAAGGTCTTCAGTGGCTCTTTACTGCCCCAGATGATGCTTGAACCTCTTAACACCATCCCTGCATTATTGCTGCCAAAGTCTCTGGGCAGTCACCCATCAACACCCCCACTGCCGATGGTTCCCCTTAACCTGGCTGCTCTTCCTCTCTCTCTCCACTGCAGCCATTCCAAAATGATGGGCAATGCCCTCTTGGGTCTTTGCACCCCCTTTCCTTGCCAACTTATTCCACCAATCAGTTCTCACTTCGGTTGTGGCCTCCTCCAGGCAGCCTTCCATCACCATCCAAGACGGGGCGGGGTGCCCCTCCCCTGACTCGTCTCTCTTCCCTATGGTAGCCCACTGTGCTTGCTCATCAGACATGATTGTCTTGATCTATTTCACATCCACTTTTCCCATAAACCTCAGCTGGTAAAGAATCCACCTGAAATGCAGGAGACCCTGGTTCAATTCCTGGCTTAGGAAGATCCACTGGACAAGGGATAGGCTACCCACTCCAGTATTCTTGGGCTTCCCTGGTGGCTCAGATGGTAAAGAATCTGCCTGCAATGCAGGACACCTGGGTTTGATCCCTGAGTTGGGAGGATCCCCTGGAGAAGGGAATGGCTACCCACTCCAGTATTCTGGCCTGGAGAATCCAATGGACAGAGGAGACTGGCGGGCTACGGTCCATGGGGTCACAAAGAGTTGGACACGACTGACCAACTTTCACTTTCACTTTCTCCTGTAGACCAGAAACATATTGGAAGCAAAGACTGACAGCCCTAACATTTGCTCAGTGCCTGGCACACAAGCACTCAACATATACTTGCTAAATCAATGAATGATGTTTACAAAAATCCTGTGACATATTGGTATTTGAGGCTAGAGATGTTTAGGGACTAGTCCAAAGTCACAAGGCTGCTCAAGATGAGGCCCGGATGAAAGAACCTGTGAGTTCTGATTCTTGAATCAGAGGGTAGTACTCGCTCCACCTCCCCAGGCTGCCTGCCAAGGATGCCCCAGAGATGCCAGAAGAAGGTGCTGTTGCTTTGTCTGATGTGCCCAGAAGTCTAGGCTCCCCTGCACACAGACACTGGTTCCTCCTCCCTATAGAGCATATAAGATGTGTTCGTGGTCCTCAAATTTCCTTCGTTTGCTGGTTTCTCCGGCAACAAGGCAATTGATGTGGGGAAACAGGGTCAGAGGATTACAGAAGGAAAGTCTGAGGGCCAGATGCTTTTGCTAGAAAGAGGACAGAGGTAGAGACACAGACAGAGAGAGACTGAGTCACTGCAACTCGAATCCACCCCGGCCAATGTACTATCATGCCTCCCCAGCACCGGAAGGCTTCTCACACCAACCCATCCTATGGAAAAGCCCAGTCCCCGTTGCAGTAGGTATACCTGCTCCAGATTTAATTTCTCAAAGCACACGAGGGCTGAAGCAGGGGGAACCCTGAGAAGCAAAGGCCTACTGTCTACTTTGGGGAGCAGTTATTGGATTCCTGCTCCCTTCCCCCACTCCCTACCCTCTCTTCTTTCTTCCCACTGAAGGGAAAGTGCTTAATAGAGTGATCGCAGGCTTTCATCCAAAGGAACAAACAGCTAGCAAGCCTGGCTCTCGAAACACTAGTAGGAAGGATGTCAACATGGGAGTCTCGAAGAAATTCTTCTTGGAGAGTACTTTAGTCAATAACACCAGGGAGATGGCGAGGGCGCAGAGCAAACTTCAGTGAAGGCGTTTCTCTGTGAATGCTGAGAACCACGGCATGCCCAGCACTCTCCACTTACCAAATGGGGGGCTCCAAGTCCTTTAGAAATGCACCAAAGCCTCCCCGCACTCCGGTTAAAAGGAAAAGGGGTCATTATCTCCGTTTTATAAACGGGGGTGCAGAGAAAGGCACCAGCGCTTTGCCCTGGTCCATAGCAGGAAAGCCTGAGCCCTCCCCAGATCCCACCTGGGGAGGTCTTTCCTGGCCCAGACAGGGGGCACCTGGTCACTGGGCTTGGTCCCACACACCCCACTTTCCTCAAGAAAACTCATGGGTGTTGGAGAGCTCCAAAATGAGAGAGCAGAAAGACACAGGTCCTGTTGGGTCAGAGGCACGGTGGAAAACATATTTAAAACTAAATAAAGGAACAACAGCAGCAAAGGCCTGGGGCTCGGGCAGCTGAGTAGGGGCAGCTGCGGATACACGTGGCCCTCAGAGAAGGAGCTGCAAACTCGGGTTGCCTTCCTGCCTGAGGGATCTTTAAGGCCTTCGCAGATGGGAGCCCCTTTTGAAAAATAAAATTCTAAAGTAAATTGCGCTTGGGGCTTGAAAACACAGAGTGTCCTTAATGGAACAAGCTCCCTAATAGCCTGATGCTGCAGTGAATACCGTGCAGAGGGAGTTGGGTCTTATTCAGTGATGTCTCAAGGCCTGGTGGGTTCCAGCAGAGGAAGGGAAGGAGGGAAGGATAGAAGGAAAGTAGGGTGGAGGGAAAGGAGAAGGGGAAAGAGAAACAGAAGGGGGGAGAGAGAGGAGAAGGCGGGGAGGAGGGATGGAGAAAGGAGCACCAGAGAGCAGAAGGGAGGGAGGGGGTGAAGGGCGATGACAGGACAGGAACACAGAGAAGCAGAAGTATTCATTCCCCTCGCTTCTCCCTGCTTCGACGCTGAGGACACGGTTTGATGGGGCCACGCTGCATCCCTGGACAGGACCAGCTCCCGTCCACTGCCCTCCGCCCCACACTCACAGCCTCTGATGACACCCGGCCCCCTGCAGGCTTGGGGCCAGTCACGGCTTCCCACTCAGCCCCAGAGGCGCCATCGCTTGCCCCCTGCCCACATCTCAGTAAATAGCAGCCCTCCTGAAATCCTGTTTTGGTTAAGCTTTTTGAGTGGGTCGTGAATTTCCTGCCCAGGTCCTGAGTGGTGGGGCAGCTACTTACTTTGTCTGAGAGGTGACTCCTTTGCCTCTAAAACAAGGATGCTGATACTAAGCGAGAAAGTTTGTTTCTAGGCAACAGTAGGTATGATGTCTATGGGGCACCCGCTATGCGCCTGGAGTTAGATTACAAATTCTACAGGCGTGAATTCCCTTCCTCTGACTTTTACAACAAGCATCTTGCTGCCACGCTTTCTGAGAAGGATGAGGGCAGTGATGGACTTGCCCCCTATGGCCAGGGTCCAGCAGCCCCGAGCTACCCAACCCGGCAGCCTGGCTGGCCTGTGTAGACATGGCTTTGTCAGCTCACAGCTGGGGAAGAAGCATGGATATGATACAGGCTTGGGCAACCATCTCCAGCCAAAGATAAAGCCTGCGCTCTAACTTAGGAGAGAAGGCCACAAATGCCTGCTGGACCCCCTTCTTCGAGGCCAAATTATGGAAGCAGTGACAGATTTTATTTTCTTGGGATCCAAAGTCACTGCAAATGGTGACACAGCCATAAAATTAAAGAACCTGTGTTCCTGGGAAGGAAAGCTATGACGACCTAGACAGTATATTAAAAAGCAGAGACATCACTTTGCTGACAAAGGTGCATATAGTCAAAGCTATAGTTTTTCCAGTATTCATGTATGGATGTGAGAGTTGGACCATAAAGAAGGCTGAGTGCCAAAGAATTGATGCTTTCCAACTGTGGTGTTGGAGAAGACTCTTGAGAGTCCCCTAAACAACAAGGAGATAAAACCAGTCAATCCTAAAGGAAATCAACCCTGAATATTCATTGGAAGAGTTGATGCTGAAGCTCCAATACTTTGGCCACCTGATGCGAAGGGCCAACTCACTGGAAAAGACCCTGATGCTGGGAAAGACTGAAGGCAGCAAGAGAAGGGAATGACAGAAGATGAGATGGTTAGATAGTATCACAGATTCAATAGACATGAATCTGAGCAAAAAACTCTAGGTGACAGGAGAGGACACAAGAGCCTGGCATGCGACAGTCTATGGGGTTGCAAAGAGTCAGACACGACTTAGCAACTGAATAAAAATAACAACAACACTCATCTCGCTGGGTGAGGCTCTCCTTTTGGGGGTGGTATTTCAATAAGCTTCAAGCTCTGGGGTCATAATCAGCCATCCCCACTCCGAACCATTAAAGTGTCTTAATCACTCATCATCATTGTGGAGGGTCCATCCAACCTCCAGAGGAAATCCAGCTCACTCTTTCCATTACGCCTTCTTTCAGTGAGTACACAGTAAGGACTCACCATGCGTCATCATTTTGGTTGCAGCTGTCTTCATGGAGACAGAAGAACAGGAGAATTCGGAAGGCAATCTTCCAAGATTATGGAAGTCCTGATCACTAGCGTGTGGGCTGACTCGTAACCAGACGGCTCTGAGCCTGGTGGTCTGTTTATTACTTCCATTTAGTCATCTTGATAGTTGTCTCATCAGCCTGATTAGGCTCCAGGCTTACTTCTGTTTTCTCATCACCCCTACTCTTGCTATTCTTCTCACTCTCATCATTGCTGCTATAACTATAATCCACTATGTCCAGCTTACAAAGGACAGTTCATCCTTCATGTGCGAACATATCTGATGAGTTTTTCAGCTGGCCTGTTACTAAGGGTTCTGTGATCACCTGCTATGCTTCACAGTACTGTAAACACTGAGAATTTCTAGAGACTTCCCTGGTTGGCCAGTGGTTAGACCACTGTGGTCTGTGCTTCCAACACCGTGGGTACAGGTCTGATCCCTGGTCAGGGAACTAAGATCCCACATGTCACACCATGCAGCCAAAAAATAAAAGAAAGAAAGAAAATTAACAGAAGCAGAGAAAATTATGGGATGTTTTAAAAGAGACCAATTCTCTTGTGAAACATTTAATGTGTAGGGTTTTTCATCAGAGTTTTATGGAATGAATTTATGTACAGAAACACATTTCTGTTAATACTAGTCTCTGTATTAACAGCATGTTAGTATTTACATGCATCTCATGAAATCAGGAATAATAACAATGGTTTATTTCATTCATCCAACAAATTTTATTATGCACCTACTATGTGCCAATCACTGTTCTTAACATCAGGGATATAACAGTGAGTGAAATGAAGAACCCAATCTCTTGGAGATTATAATCTAGTAAAAGGAGGTGGAGAATGACCGTGGATACGACGTCAGGGAGTGACACATGCAAAGGAGGAAAACTAAAGCAGGAGAAGTAGGCAGAGAAGGTCTGGGTGCTGTATTAGGTAGCATGGTCAGGGAAGGCCCCCTGATAAAGCAAACGTATTGGGAATGTGGGTTTTTGAAGTCAAGAGTGTCCTAACTAATAGAACAGTCAGTGCAAAGGTCCTGAGACACAGAGCTTTGTCAAGTGAGAGGAAGGTGGAGGAGGTCAGTGTGACTGCAGCAGAGTCAGGGAGGGGCGAGTGCTGGGAGATGAGGTCAGAAAGCTTGTCCGGACGGCATATTACTCAGGGTCCCACCAACCATGGAGAGAACTCTGGATATGGTTCAGAGCGAGCTGGAAGCCTCCTTCAAAGGTTCTGTGCAGATTCTGAGCATAACATGATATACTCTAAGTTCCAGAAGACCCACTCTGACAGCTGTGTGGAGAATAAAAAGACGTCAGTGTGGCCAGGGCAGAAACAAAGAGGCCAGTTGGGGCCACTGCAATAGTCCAGGCAAGAACGGGTGAATCCTCTATTAGAACTGACATATTTGATGTTTGGCTTATACTGTCCTTACAGCCCTGGTGGCTCAGACAGTAAAGAATCCCCCAGCAATGCAGGAGACCTGGGTTCGATCCCTGGATCAGGAAGATCCCCTACAGAAGGAAATGGCAACCCACTCCAGGATTCTTGCCTGGAGAATCCCAGGGACAGAGGAGCCTGGAGGGCTACAGTCCATGGGGTCGCAACGAGTCAGACACGACTGAGCTACTTTCAGTTTTCTCCTTGACTTACCTAGGCTGGCATTTCTCTTCCTCCTTGATGAATATAGTTTCCTACTCCTAACCACACAATACAGATTTTCTTAAGTGGACATAACACTGACTAAAATTATGTGAACAATATAGTCTTTTCATCCCATTCACCCTAACTTGAAGAAAGAAATACAAGATTCCTTTTTTCTTTTCTCTGTATAAAAGTGCCCCTAGCAGTTGGTCTCAAATGTTTGAGGAATTGGTACAAGATGAGATTAGAAACTGAGAACTCTGCTTTATTAAATGCTCTTTTCTTCTAGTAAAATTGGGCTAATCACTTCCAAACTGCACGTTTCAGACTTTCACAAGTTATCCTTCAAAAGGAATGCGTGTGATGCTAATTTTCAGGGACTGGATCACATTCTGAATTGCAGTATCTGAAAGTTTTCAGTTCTATTAATAAAAGACTGTCACTGAATTTTCCCCTTGAAATTTGGTTCAAAGAAATGGAGAGAGCAAAATATTGCATTGTTACATGCCATATTATTTGTTCGTAATATTCACTGCCCTTCTCTGCAGACCAGTTTCTACAGAACAATTATTCTTCTGTTCCTGCTAACATTGGGCTTGACCATTTGATTCCCTTTGGGCAATGAAATGTGAGAGATGGCACAGCCTGTGCCATCTCGGCCAGGAGCCTTCAGAGCTGATGGGTCGTCTCGCCACCGCTCTTCCCTCCACAGTGAAGCTGTTGTGTTCCAGGCAGGCCTGCTCCTTCAGCCAAGGTTCTGGGATAAAAACGGCACAGAACAGAGTCCAGGTGGCCTGCAAACTGTAACTTAGGGAGGAAAGGACCTTGTCTTTGTGAACATAGAGTTGGGGTTCTTTGTTCCTGCAGCATAACTAAACTTCAGCTGACTGATATATATACCTGTATTTTACCCATTTCAAATAGCTGAAGCCTTAGAGTAGGGTCTGTCATTTTCTTACACATCATTGGTGGTCGTGGTTTAGTTGCTAAGTCGTGTCTGACTCTTGCAAACCCATGGACTGTAGCCCACCAGGCACCTCTGTCCAGGGGATTTCCCAGGCAAGAATACTGGAGTGGGTTGCCGTTTCTTCCTTCTGCAGCGGATCTTCCCAACCCAGGGATCGAACCCACATCTCCTGCATTGCAGGTGGATTCTTCACCCCTGAGCCACCAGAAGTCCTACAAATTGTTACAGCTTGATTTGGAGAAACACAACCTGGAGAAAACTTTACTGGCATTTTGAAGATTTCTTAAAGAGATCACTCCATTCTCTCCAGTTTAGTTACATTTGGGAGAGCTTTCTAATTTAGAAAAATCTCCAAGGTGAAATTTCATTTTGTGACCTTCCTCTTCAATATCCAGGGGCCAGGAATATAGACTATTGCCTCGTCCTCTTGAAAACAGTGAGAAGCTCAATTTTGAATAAAGGCCTGTAGACACCAGAAGGTGCTGAAGAGAGACATCTGGGATGCTGTGCGGCCAGTGGACGGGATACTACAAGCAGATGGATGGGTCTCTTGTACCCCAGCCTACCCCGCAGATCCTGGGCTAAACTTCGATAAGGACTTTCAATAGCTTATCATTTCAGAGAGTGTCCGGAAGTTTCTTAGCCATCTTCCTAAAGGTTGAGTGAGTACATATCACATCCTTTGCAATTCCCCAGCTCAAAGGCCCTGGGTTACCTACACACTGACAATAAAAATCTAAGCTCCCTCCCACGACCCGCATCCACCAGCCCGCAGCCCAGCTCTCTCCCCCACGACCAGCCGCTCCCCTCCTTTGCTCTCTCTTCTCTCTCCCTACTGGTCTTTCAGTTCCCCAAACACATAAAAATCTTTCCTAGGTTACAGACTATGCAATCCCTGTTTCTTCTTCCCAGAACATTCCTGATTCTTCACTTGTTTTGATTTTCCAAAGCATAAGAGACGCCGCCTGAATAGCTGGGGCTCCCCTGAGGAAGGGTGTTTCTAAGCATCACGCGCCCAGCAGCCCACGTGCTTATCACCTCTCAGGATTGACAGCAAAGCAGAGAACAGGGTCGGGGAAGCCCTCTCCACCATTGCTCAGATTTTCTCAAAACCCTGCCTGCAGCTCACCGCCATGCCCGCTCTGAAGAGGCCTGACCGGGGCCCCTACAAACCACCTCCTGAGTCAGAGGTGCTAGCCCCAATTAACATCAGGAATACTCTTTGTTTCCCAATTTGTTTCCTCTTTGTTTCTTTACTGTCCCTTCCCAATTCAATTCCCCCAGGGTGCTGTCTAGTACTGTCTGTATCACCCAAGTGAGAGATCCCTAACCAGAAGGCAAACCTTTTTATGACAGTGAGTATCTCCCTTTGCAGGAGCTTCCCAGGCAGCTCAGCGGTAAAGGATCCACCTGCCAGTGAAGAAGATGCAAGAGACGCCAAGTTTCAATCCCTGGGTCAGGAAAATACCCTCGAATAGGAAATGGCAACCCACTCCAGTATTTGTGCCTGGAAAATTTCATGGGCAGAGGAGCCTGGCGGGCTGGCTACAGTCCATGGGGGCGAAAAGACTCAGACACAACTGAGCACACACACAAGAGCACACGCGCATCTTCCTTTGTAAGACGATGGACTCCTTCTTTAAGTGGCTGGAGTTACCACCAGCTTCATTTCTCTTGCATAACGGGTCTACCCTGAGGTGTAGCTCTTTTAAGCCATCCATGTGATTGTTGTCTCTCTTTGTTCCCTGAAACCTACATGGATCCTATTGTAAGTATCTCGGCTTCCTTTATTTCTGCAGGTCCTCACTCCAAGGGGGAAAAAAAGATGAATTATTTTATTTCTTTCATTTAATTTTCCAGACGCCTGGGGAAGCGTGCTTAGAGAAATCCAAACAGAAGAAGAAGAAAGAGTGCTGTTGAAAGACGATAGGCCCCGATGCCTTTACTTGGCTTCAGAGAGAAGAAAAAGGTGCTTCAGTGGGCAGTGGTCCATTTGAAAGGACACAAGAGAAATCTCTTTTTTTCTGTGACGGTCTCCTTCACAGCCCACAATGCTTCCCTCTACATTTTGCAAAGGAGTATTCCATGAAGCAATATACATATGTACAGACACGCACATGCACACACACACACTCCCACATGTGTGCAAGCCCAAAGAATGTGGAAGGGCTTCTTCTGTGAGCTGGCAGCAAATCTCTACAGAGAGAAACACAGTGATGATGCCTGTAAGGGTCTATGTAAATACTTCATTCCTGATTATTATCCAAAACTCGTACTTTTTTTCTAAAATTTTCCCATCATCAGTATTATCTTTTATGTACTCTGAACCTTCCAGTTCATTAAAACAATATAAAAATAATACTGTTACTGACAACGGAAGACAATGGCATTCTGACCTCCTTGTTATGCTATAAGCCAGACACTAAAT
Organism: Bos taurus; assembly: GCF_002263795.3. Lineage (NCBI taxonomy): Eukaryota > Metazoa > Chordata > Mammalia > Artiodactyla > Bovidae > Bos > Bos taurus. The sequence continues at coordinate 42,581,394 of NC_037350.1, forward strand.
GTATCACGTGACTCGTTATTATTTAATTTTTAAAATAGTCCTCTGAGTTAGATACAATTGCTGCTGTTGCTGTTATTATTATTATCATTTCCAGATTATAAAGCGAAGGCTTTGGGATTTAAATAACTTGGTGCTTGGGTTTCGAATCCCAGCCATCTGATCCCAGGACCCAAGCTTGTAGATGGAAACTGGCATCGCCTCGCTATGCAAACCATGTGGCAGAACAGGAAGCAAAAGAGCAGAAATTCACCATTTAAGCAGTAAACCGTTTTTCCTAATAAAGCCAATCGTACCTGGCAGGCTCTCTCCTCTCATTGCAATACCGACCAGGACAATTTCCCAAAGTTCTTTGCTCATTTCTGGGTTTCCCCGCAGCCACATTCCATCCCTTGAGCCCCTATCCATAGGAGCAGTCTGTAAGTGGCTCAGCTCATAACAAAATCCTTTGGGTAATCCCCTAAAACTCACTGGCAGGAATCCAAGAAGGAAACGTCGTATATCAAATACCACTCTCAATGAAAAAATATTTTAGTAAGGACCTAGAATATTTATAGTAGGTGTGATTATCCCCCTTCCCACTTACAAAAGTGATAGGAATTCTGGATGAGATATCGCCACCAAGACAACATCTTCTCCCCCTCGGTGCCGGGAACCACAGAAATGCCGTGATATATCAGAGAGGAACAGCACGGAAACAGCATGTCGGAAAAGACCTCATGAAATACTCGCCTGCAAAAAGGCAGTCTCTACACATGCAAAGAACAGGCTTGAAATCATTTCTGTGTGATATGCACAGAGCAGGGAGCACAGGACTCAGCTCTAATATACTAGAGAAACAGAAACGCGTTGCTTGCGCGGAGTGCAATGCAACAGCCGGGCTGGGGATCAATGCTAACTCGGTCAGACACCTGCATGATCAGTCTCGAGCTTCCCAGCAGGTGGAGGCTCCAGCCAACCTCCCGGAAAATGTGACAAATAGCCGGGCCGCCCACCCTGGGACATACCTGGTAAGAGGACGTGACTCTGACTAGTAAGCGTATTAATTATTTCCAAGGCCTGGCCAATCACTCTTGGGGTTTCTGTAGCACAGTGTCCAGGTCAGTGCTCTGAGCTCTGCAGGAAGCAGAATGGGAGCAGGGGGAATTTTCCCTCCAGCAGCCACCCCTCATGGCTTGTTGTTGTTGTTTTCAGTTGCTAAAGGAAAGTGAAGTCGCTCAGTTGTGTCCAACTCTTTGCGACTCCATGGACTGCAGCACGTCAGGCTTCCCTGTCCTTCACCATCTCCCAGAGTTTGCTCAGATTCATGCCCACTGAGTGGGTGATGCCATCCAACCATCTCATCCTCTGTCGTCCCCTTCTCCTTTTGCCTTCAATCTTTCCCAGCAGCAGGCTCTTTTTCAATGAGTCAGTTCTTCAAACCAGGTGGCCAGAGTAGTGGAGCTTCAGCTTCCCTGGTGACTCAGGGGTAAAGAACCTGCCTGCCAATGCAGGAGACGTAGGTTCGATCACCTGGAGAAGGAAATGGCAACCCACTCTAGTATTCTTGCCTGGGAAATTGATGGAAAGGGGAGACTGGTGGGCTACAGTCCATGGGTCACAGAAGAGTCAGACACAACCAAGTGACTAAAAAACCTCATTATTGCAGGCAGAAGTAAATGATGTCCAAAACCGGGCTGAAAAAGGAGGAATCCTGTCATTCCCTTGAAGGGTTCCCCAAACATACATTCCTCACCACAGTTCTCCCAGCACCAAAACGTCATCCCTCTTGCCCCAGGCAGTTTTTTTCATTTTCTTCCACCCCAGGTGAGTCCACCTCTTTGCTGTTTTTCCTCTAGCACAGGGCTGTCTGTCCCTCCCTCCTGGCCTCTGGAAATGCTTTCTCCCAGCCTGGAATGCTCTTAATACCCATCCCCACCTTCACATTCCCAGCCCTTCTTCAGAGTCCATCAGACCCTGGAATCTGCTTGATTGTCCTCGTCCTTCACACTCAGGTGGGTGAGAGCTGGGCTGTGGGAGATGAACTGTAATTAGGATGAGAGGGAGCTCGGTCATCTTCTGGATGTTTGTCTTGAAGACTGGCGAACTTCCGTTGAATGCAAGGGTGCTTGGTGAGGGACCAAGGTCTGTAAGAATCCCCACCATCTGTCCAGATAGATCTTGGAGGCTCTCCACCTCTGGACCATTCCAGGGACTGGTAGGATGACACAGACCCTGAGGAGAGGGTGCAGGCATAACACAGAAAGGTGGGGAGAGCAGAGAAAGTGGGAACTCAGCAGAGGCTGCTCTAAGTCAATTAAAGGGCTACCAATGGGAAAAGGCTTCTCTGAGAGCTCAGTTGGTAAAGAATCCACCTGCAATGCAGGAGACCCTGGTTCAATTCCTGGGTCAGGAAGATCCACTGGAGAAGGGAAAGGCTACCCACTCCAGTATTCTGGCCTGGAGAATTCCATGGACCATATAATCCGTGGGGTCACAAAGAGTCGGACAGGACTGAGTGACTTTCACTTCACTTCCACTTCCAATGGGGAAAGCAGAGAACTGTTTGACACCTTCTAGAAAGCTGTGTGTCTGAGTCTGTGTATCAGCAAGATTATTTTCTTGCTTCCTATATGCTCTTCTGGGCTTCCCAAGTGGTGCTAGTGGTAAAGAACCTGCCTGCCAATGCAGGAGATGTTAAAAGACATGGGTTAGAGCCCTGGGTCAGGAAGATCCCTTGGAGGAGGGCACGGGAACTCACTCCAGTATTCTTGCCTGGAGAATTCCACGGACAGAGGAGCCTGGAGGGCTAAGGTTCATAGGGTCACAAAGAGTCTGACACAATTGAATCGACTTAGCCCACGCACATGTGTGGTCTTTGAGACATGATAAGATAACGGCAGAGTTCCAGAACATGCTCAGCTACACCAGCGCCCCTGACCCAACCTGGTTGCATACCTTCCCAGGGTTCACTCTTGGTCCTGTGCTGAGTCGCTCAGTCATGTCTGACTCTTTGTGACCCCATGGACTGCAGCCCACCAGGCTCCTCTGTCCGTGGGGATTCTCCAGGCAAGAATACAGGAACGGGTTGCCATTTCCTACTCCAGGGTATCTTCCCGACCCAGGGATCAAATCTGCATCTCCTGCATCTCCTGGATCCACCGTCTGAGCCACCAGGGAAGGTCCTGCTCATATTTGCCCTTAAATAAAGACTTGCTGCTTGTTGTATATGTGTGCACCGTTGCTTCCCAATGAGGTTCTAAGTTCTCACAATGAATTTCTTGTATCCCACAGCCTGGAACTTGCACATATGCTCAATTATATAACCTCTAATAAGACATAGTTTTGTAGTATCTTTCTCCGTTATTGTATTATGTAAAACAGCAGGGTGGATTTTCAGCAACTCTGTGGAATTTGGGGGGGAGAGGTGGGGAGCTTGAAACAACACAATTGTATTATTATTACAGAGTTCTGGAAGGCAGAGTGGTTCTTATTGGGCTAAAACCAAGGCGCGGGAAGGGCTGTGCTCCTGGAATCTCTAGGGGAGAATCTGGTTCCCAGTCCTTTCCAGCTGTTGAGGCTGCCCCCTTCCCTTTGCTAACAGTCACTTTCTCCATCTTCCAAGCCAGCAGCACAGCTTTCTCAAATCTCTATCGGATCTGACTCATGTATAAGGATCCATGTATATGGGCCACACCTGGATAATCTAGGATAATCTCCCCATTTCAAATCCTTAATTACATCCGCAAAGCCCCTTCTGTCATATTCACAGGTCCCAGGCATTAGGACAGACATCTCTGGGAGAAGGGAGGGTCATTATTCTGCCTACCGTAGTGGAGGAGCTATTATTACTCCCAGACCTGAAGAGGAAGAAAAAGGGATGAGTTCCCAAACCAAGAACGAGGTATGGCACTGCATGCACGCTCAGTCGTGTCCGACTCTCTGCAATCCCATGGACGGTAGCCCACCAGTCTCCTCTGTCCTTGGAATTTTCCAGGAAAGAATATTGGAGCGGGTTGCCATTTCCTACTCCAGGGTATCTTCCCAACCCAGGGATCGAATCTGCATCTGCTGCATCTGCCTGCATTGGCAGGCAGAATGCTTTTGAAATGGTCTCATATAAAATAGAAGCTGTATAGTATACATACAAACTTAACTGCAGGGGTCTTGGGTAGAGAGAAAAGCCCACTGCGTGGAAAGAGATGACCCTCTAACAGAGTAGGAAAGAAAGAGCCCAGACTCGGGAGCCAGACTGCCTGGGTTCAAATCCCAGTGTTACCATTTACTGACTAGGTGACTTCAGGCAAACCACGTCAGCCCTCTGCGTCCCCATCAGTCAAACAGCCATGATGATGAGAACACCGAGCTCACAGGGTGGTTGTGAGAATCTGTTGAGACATTATTTGTGGAACTCTTGGCATGGCTCATAGTGAGTGCTACTGTTATTCTTGTTGAAGAGGCTGCAAATGGACTTCTGTGAGAAGCTTCACCATGCTGCAGACAGAGAAAACAAAAGTGGTTTCAAAGTGAAGGTACGAGGTCAAGCATTCAGAACCCCAGGTCCTGCTTTTCAGACAACCTGTTTCTCACATTGCGCAACTCGATGAGGACTTCTTCCAGGGTACAGAGCAAGCAGGATTTACATATTTCACACGCACACATGGAAAAGCCAGCTAGTGCTCAAAGTATACCTGTTGAATTAAAGCAACAGCTCTGCGATGGATTTAAAATATGTTTAGAAAGTTCCCCTCCAAGAAGTGAAGGCTGCTTCTCTTCCTCTTCAGTATTGACTGGATTTACAGACTTTCTAATGTACTGAATACTGTCCATGGGGTTCTCTGTGGACAGATTTTTTTTTTCTTGGGCACCAAAATCATCGTAGATGGCAACTGCAGCCATGAAACTGAAAGACTGTTGTTCCTTGGAAGGAAAGCTATGACAAACCTAGAGAGTGCATTAAAAAGCAGAGACATCACTTTGCCGACAAAGCTATGGTTTTTCCAGTAGTCATGTACAGATGTGATAGTTGGTCCATAAAGAGGGCTGAGTGCAGAAGAATTGATGCTTTAAAACTGTGGTGCTGGAGAAGATTTTTGAGAGTCCCTTGGATGGCCCAAAGAAAGGCAATGCCAAAGAATGCTCAAACTACCGCACAATTGCACTCATCTCACACGCTAGTAAAGTAATGCTCAAAATTCTCCAAGCCAGGCTTCAGCAATATGTGAACCAAGAGCTTCCAGATGTTTAAGCTGGTTTTAGAAAAGGAAGAGGAACCACAGATCAAATTGCCAACATCTGCTGGATCATAGAAAAAGCAAGAGAGTTCCAGAAAAACATCTATTTCTGCTTTATTGACTATGCTAAAGCTTTTGACTGTGTGGATCACAATAAACTGTGGAAAATTCTGAAAGAGATGGGAATACCAGACCACCTGACCTGCCTCTTGAGAAACCGGTATGCAGGTCAGGAAGCAACAGTTAGAACTGGACATGGAACAACAGACTGGTTCCAAATAGGAAAAGGATTACGTCAAGGCTGTATATTGTCACCCTGCTTATTTAACTTATATGCAGAGTACATCATGAGAAACACTGGGCACAAGCTGGAATCAAGATTGCCAGGAGAAATATCAATAACCTCAGATATGCAGATAACACCACCCTTATGGCAGAAAGTGAAGAACTAAAGAGTCTATTGATGAAAGTGAAAGAGGAGAGTGAAAAAGTTGGCTTAAAGCTCAACATTCAGAAAACTAAGATCGTGGCATCTGGTCCCATCACTTCATGGCAAATAGATGGGGAAACAGTGGAAACAGTGTCAGACTGTATTTTGGGGGGCTCCAAAATCAGGGCAGAAGGTGACTGCAGCCATGAAATTAAAAGACGCTTACTCCTTGGAAGAAAAGTTATGATCAACCTAGACAGCATATTAAAAAACAGAGACATTACTTTGCCAACAAAGGTCTGTCTAGTTGAGGCTATGGTTTTTCTAGTAGTCATGTATGGATGTGAGAGTTGGACTATAAAGAAAGCTGAGCATCAAAGAATTGATGCTTTTCAACTGTCGTGTTGGAGAAGACTCTTGAGAGCCCCTTGGACTGCAAGGAGATCCAACCAGTCCACCCTAAAGGAGATTAGTCCTGGGTGTTCATTGGAAGGACTGATGTTGAAGCTCAAACTCCAATACTTTGGCCACCTGATGGGAAGAGCTGACTCATTTGAAAAGACCCTGATGCTGGGAAAGATTGAAGGCAGGAGGAGAAGGGGACAACAGAGGATGAGATGGTTGGATGGCATCACCAACTCAATGGATGTGAGTTTGAGTAAACTCTGGGAGTTGGTGATGGACAGGGAAGCCTGGTGTGCTGCAGTCCTTGGGGTCAGAAAGAGTCAGATACAACTGAGAGATTGAACTGAACTGAACTGAATGCAAAGAGCTCAAACCAGCTAATCCTAAAGGATATCAACCCAGAATATTCACTGAAAGGACTGTTGCTGAAGGTGAAGCTCCAATACTTTGGCCATCTGATACAAAGAGCTGACTCACTGGAAAAGACCCTGATGCTGGGAAAGATTGAGGGCAGGAGAAGGGGACAGCAGAGGATGAGATGGTTAGATAGCATCACCGACTCACTGGAGATGAACTGGAGCAAACTCCAGGAGATCGCAGAGGACAGGGGCACCTAGAATGCTGCAGTCCATGGGGTACCAAAGAGTCAGACACAACTGGGTGACTAAGCACACACCCACTAACTTAAAAGACCTAAGTGTCATTCTCTGGCAATGTCTCACACACACGCGCCCTCAAACTTAACCAAGGACTGCCGTTCACTCATTCAGCATTAATTAATTACTAATAACTAATTAATAATGAGCATACCAGGCACCGACCTTCACTGATGAAAAGACATGGCCTGTGCCCTCAAGAACCTTCAGGAAAATCACATCACGTCATCATGGAGCACTGCTGTGGAACAGCATTCCGAGACCCCTGCAGGAGGGTGGGGAGACCGTGCGGGCTTTCAAGAAGGGAGGGTGTTTGTGCAGACTGAATGTAAACTTCTGAAAAGGAGTTCTGTAACAGCTTCAGGACCCCCTACCCTGGCCCTGAGTGGAAAACCAGAAGAACACAGAGCATGGTATTTCTGATCTGGAGAATTACACGACGCCTGGCGGAGCACTCAAGTTCAACAAAAGCACCAGATAATAGCATCCGTAATCCAGGACGTCAACGTGAGCCCCACACACCCCCTTGGTTCCTGTGAAAGGCTGAAGCCAAGGGCTCAGTGCTGGGCAGGGAGGACACACAGACATCTTTTCCTGGACAAGCTTTGTTCCAGGTCAGCCTGAAAGGTACACAACGCTGCCCCGGCTCAGAGGCCGGCAGAACCCACATCACAGGTGGAATTATCTATCAGTAAGAGACTTTCAGAGTGTTTACTCACTTGCCAGATTTATTTATCAGGTATGGGATTGAGAGGATTTCCCGACAGGATATGTAGAGATTAGTGTGCAGCAGAAATGCTTTTTCAACAAACCTGTCTGCTAATCAGGTCCTGCTTTTCTCATTCGAGCAGAACGGTGCTTGTTGCCCTTCGCTGGCATTTCTGGCAAAAGCAAACATCCATGCTGACAAACAAAGCCAGCGGAAACATGGACATCTCTCTATAATGCTGAAGAGCAGCTGTCACTTTTTCCAAGCCCACGGGCACATTTAAATATTTTGTTAGAGCCACATGTTTAAGATCAAAAAACCTCAGGTCTCCTTGAGTCCACAACACCTGAATGAGAAGGAAAAATATTTTCCACTCGCTGCCTGGTCCACCTGGAGTCATCATGAGATGATTTCCAGAAGCGTCTCAAGCCCACGCTGGGTCTAAGGAATGTGTTCATTAAGAATGTGCCACGTCAGAGCTTAAAAACGCAGCTGAAGGCTCACGGGTCTCTCGAAGGGCAAGTGGAGAGTGGGGACAAGTCCACTCAAGCAAGCTTCTTATACAATGTCTCGCACTGCCTCTCCAGTGAGGCCAAAGCAAGCAGATGAAGAGAGAAAAAATCACCTCCTCATCTGGCCTGTTCCAAGCCAAACATCTGGATGTTACATAATGAGCCATTGGGGTCGTTTTTCTTGCTTTCCTTTGCTGGCTTTTTAAAAATAGGTTTAACAATTAAATCTGGTTTTTACACTCTAAATTTCATATATTTTCCATAAGCTCTTTGAGCAGACTGGTCTTGATTATTCTTTTCCATTAAAAACCCACACAGTAATACCTACAGCGGAAACCTCTAAAATAAATCAGAGGTTACCAGGAAGTAACTTCTGATCTTTCCTCAGCGACTTCAGATGTCCATTCCTCACAGACAAATGGCTCAGGACAGTAAGGAAGATAGCAACGTGCCAACAGTCATAGATGCCAACGACCTCCATGCTAAAGAAACTGGCTTTCTGCACAGTGGCTCAGTTTTATGCAAGGGGGAATGATACCAACAACTCAGGGAATTTCTTCTCGTTTAGTTCAGTTCAGTTCAGTTCAATTCAGTCGCTCAGTTGTATCCCCTTTGCGATCCAATGGACTGCAGCACTCCAGACTTCCCTGTCCGTCACCAACTCCTGGAGCTTACTCAAACTCATATCCATTGAATCGGTGATGCCATCCAACCATCTCATCCTCTGTCGTCCCCTTCTCCTCTTGCCTTCAATCTTTCCTAGCAGCAGGGTCTTTCTAATAAGCCAGTTCTTCGCATCAGGTGGCCAAAGTATTGGAGTTTCAGCTTCAACATCAGTCCTTCCAATGAATATTCAGGACTGACTTCCTTTAGGATGGACTGGTTGGACCTCCTTGCAGTCCAAGGGAATCTCAAGAGTCCTCTCCAACACCACACTTCAAAAGCATCAATTCCTCGGCGCTCAGATTTCTTTATAGTCCAACTCTCACATCCATACATGACCACTGGAAAAACCATAGCTTTGACTAACTGTTTAGTTCCTTACAATTTCTCAAAGCACCCTGAGACAGGACAGCGGGCTACAATATGCTGTCAGGTCACAGCTGACCATAAGGTTGCAAGTCCATGGTCAAACACAAGGTGCGGTGGTGAGCAGGGAGTTTCCTGGTTCTGGCTCCCCTACCCTTTCTAACTAAAAAAAACACTGGCCTAAAAGATAAAGACCTATCTGCCCATTAGACATTCCTCTCTAGTTATATCTAGAGATACAGGTATATCTATAGATAGATAGATAGATAGTTATATCTCCTGTGGTTCTACTAAATAAACTCTGCCCCCAAGAGATACTCTACTCAAGGAGGCCAAGTAAGTCTCAAACTTTTCTATTGTGTCCATTTCCTGCAACCTTGCACACCAGCTCATCTGCAACTGGGACACCCTTTTTAATTCTACTCAAATAGAAAATTTCCCAGGGCCTCCCTGGTGGTTGGGTGACAAAGAATCCGCCACCAATGCAGGAAACATGGATTTCCTGCATTGATCTTCCTGATCTGGGAAGATTCCCAATGCTGTGAGACAACTAAGCCTGTGCACCACAAATATTGAGCCTGTGCTCGAGAGCCCGGGAGCCACAAGCACTGAGGCCTGTGCACCCTGGGGCCTGTGCTCTGCAGCAAGAGAAGCCGCCACGATGAGAAGCCTGCGCAGCACGACTACAGGGCAGCCCCTGCTCGCCCAACCAGAGAAAAGCCCACTCGCAGCAACGAAGACCCAACACAGCCAAAAAGAAATTAATTAAAACTTTTTTTAAAAAAGAAAATTTCCCCAACATACAAGGCTCCTTATGAGCCTAACATACTCATTTTGCACCTTACACACTTGGTGTGACAGGAAACAGAAAGAAGTAAAAGATGCAGTCTCTGTCCTCACATTTCATAATCCAGTTGTACAGAAAGAATATAATAAAAGTTGGGGATAAGGTGATGAGCATGATTAGAATATATATATATATATATTTAGAAAAACAACCTGTACTTCCCAATGAGTTGCACTCTGCCCATATTCCTCAGAGCATATGCTCTTCAGTAAGGCTGCCAGGTCTCACCTCTTTGGAGAATTTTCTCTTCTGGAATTACGTTTAGATCCAGTATTCAAGTCACAGAAGCAAACCAGACTGATCCAGACACTGAAGTCCGGAGTGTATCCTATTTCCCTTTAGCAAAAATGGTTTCTCTTACCTTGATGGTTGGCTTTTTCACTGGACTCCAGGTGACTTCTGGATGGTTCCAAGCATCATATTCACCTTCAAAAACAGCTGTCAGCATCGAGGTCTGAACAGATGTGCCTCGGGTTCTGAAGGCGATTCCTCAGACGATGCCCCATCTTTTCTTAGGGCACTGGCATCTCCACAGCCATGACCAGACTCCTGAGAGCAGAGAGGCCCCTTCAGCTGGCCCAGCCAAGGAGGGTTCTTAGACCAGAACAGGCAGAGCTGAGCCTTGAAGTCGAGTGAGGTTTGGTCAAGAATAGGAATAAAGACTCAGAGATGGGGAGGCACTTGGGTTCTACACTTAGACTCTGAAGTCCAGATTCAAATCCCGGTTCTGCCGTTTACTAACTGTGGGCCTTGCACCATTTCCTTAACTTCTCCAGACCTCAGGCTCCTCTTCTATGAAACAGGGACAGTAAGACTATCCCTCAAGGCTGTTGTTGAGGATTAAATGAGTGAATACACGTAAAACAGTAAAGATGATGTAAATGTTTTCTGACGTCAGTATTATCAGTCCCCAATATTAAAAAGTTTAGCCCAATCAAAATTAAAAACCTGTCTCTTTCATTTAAATCAGCACTTTTTCTCCTTCTACCAATTGGAAGCTGGGGATTTATGCTTGGGAGAACGATCTGATCAGAGTTTATCTCTTCCTCTCAGACCCTCCAATCACTGGCTGGTGGCTCAGGTCTCTCGGGGCCTTAGTTCTTCAAGGAGGCTTGGGGATAACTGGAGTTCAGGCCGGCGTACAGATGTTGGCTCTTTCCCTGGTGGGGTCCTTCCATGGGTTCTTCTGATGGTTGGAGTTCCCCTCCCAAGGGTTCTGCTGGCGGGCCACCCTTCCCCCACAGATCCTTGTTTCCACTGTTGACTGTGCCCCTCCCTTGCCTGGGGAGGTAGGCCCACTTTGCCAACAGGAAGACTGGCCTGTATGTGTGCCTTGCCAGCTCTTTCTCTCGCCACTGTAAACAGTCTCTCTACTCTGAAGCCACCTTGGGCCCTGTGGCCCCCCGCCCCCGACTCCAGGAGACATCTGCGAAGCTCTCCAGGTAGTTCTCTGAAGCCCTGCTCCCCTATTTTAAGAGAGGTGGGAAAGCATAACAGGTGAGCATTTTTCTAAAAAATGCTCCCTACTGGCCTTTTCTGAGTCCTTAGCCTCCTGTCACACAGCCTGGAGGTGAGAGATGGCCTTGTCTGTCCAGCACTCCTGCAGAGATGACCTGCACCTCACTGGAGACCGCAGGCGGCATTCAGTCGGCACATATGTTGTTCCATGTTTGAGCATGGGTAGAAACCCCAACATCTGTGAACAGGAGTTCCCCCTCTGGAGTCCTGTCACAGGTGGACCGTTGCTAGGCTGGAGCAGACTAGGAGCATTGTGGGAAATTCCCTGGAGGACAGCTTAGGGAGCCCAAGGGAAGGGCTTGACTACTGGGGCATGGAACTGGGCTGGGTGGTGTAGGCAATGGGAAGCCAAGGGGGTATTTCTTCCTCCTTTCTCCATAAGTGGGAATGTGCAACCCAGTCCCTTTCTTGCCTTCACCTCCTCTGGCCTCTCTCTTTCCCAGACAGCCCTCAGAATAAAAAAAAAAAAAAAAGAGCGGGAAGCATGTCCGTGTGTATGTGTGTGTGTTTGTGGGTGTGTGTGCAGGTGGGGGGGAGGGCGGGGTTAGATTATGGTAGGGGGCGTGAGCACAGCCACAAGCCAAGGAGGAAAGTGAACAGAGGGGGAAAAATAAAATTCCAGTGAGCAGGGAGAAAAGTCGACCCTCCAACCCGCACATGCTGAAAGAGGACACCCGGCGCCTGCAGCGGGGTCAAACGAGGTCGGAGGAGCTTATCTCTCTCTGAGTCTGGAATTAAGGGCAGCCCGGGACAAGCCTCGGGACCAGGACGTTCCCGGGATGTTCTCCACTTGAGCGGGTTAGGATTCCAGGACGCCGCTGCGTGGAGAGATCCTCCGAAACGGTGGTGGTGTAGACCTTTTACCAAAAGAAAAAAAAAAAAAAAAGGAAGCTGCAGATTGCTTCGGGGGAGGAGGGGGAAAGGAGGTATTCTCAGGAAGACAGACAGTAATTGTCCAAGTGTTTGTTTCTTTCCGAATGGATTCTCAGAATGGCCCTCAAAGGAAAGAAAGAAAGAAAAAAAAAAAAACTGCTGAAAACATCAACATACCTGCTGCACTGACAGACCCCAAGTTCTGATTCCCTGAGTTGGGACAAAGACGCCATCGGGGCATGCATCTCTCCCAGGGGAGCCCCCAGATCTGAGGGGCGCGGCCAGCCAGCCCTGGGGGTGACCCAGGTCCGGGTGTGTCTATAGGTTCATTAAAACTTTGGCAGGAGGGAAGTGCGGACTCCGGCCGCCCGGCGCGGCGCGTGCGGACCCCCGGTCAGGACACCAGCAGCGCGGCACTGCCACCTTGTGGACACCGGCCGCCCGCCCGGGCGCCGCGCGGAGACTTGCAGTCTGCAGGGGCGAGCGGCCGAGAGCTCGAAGCCCGGCGCGGCCCACGCCACCCCCGCAGGAACGCGCCGCGGAGCCGAGCCGCGGGAGCCCGCGGGGGCGGGGGCGGGGGCGGGGCCGAGGGCGGGGCGCGCCGGCGCCGATCACGTGGGTTAGCAACAGGCAGCAGCCAATGGGAGCGCGAGTCAGGTGCTGCGTGTGCTCGGCGCCCGCGGCAGGGGCCGGGCGGGAGTAGAGGCATCCTTGCGCTCCGGAGCCGGATCGGGACGCGAAAAGGCTCCCTAAATGGGTGCGCCTCTCGTGCAGGGAGCCCCTGGCGGCGGAGGGGCGGGCGAAAGACGGAAAAATAGCAGAGAGCTTTAAAATAGGACTTTCCCACTCTCTGGACCCGAAGTAGTGACCCCGGAGGGGGCAGTGGGCGGCGGCGGGGTGGGAAGCAGGCGGCAGGAGCCCCGCCCCGAGCCTGGGTTCGGGTTCCCTCTCCCCGCCCCACCTACTTGTTGCCTTGCCAAACCCTTGGGGCTGAAACGGCCACTTGGATCCACAGAAGGAGATTAAGACAAAAAGAATAATGAAGTTCCTGGCCTTGGCCTGTCCGTGCTGGCAACCCTGTAGCAGGTAGAGAAGACAGGCACGGCCCTTAGGCCCTCACGGAGCCGAAGACTTAGCCCCTTAAGAGACAGAAGCAGAGGAAAGTCACGAATTAGGTCAAAACAAAAAGTCAACTTAGTAGTTGGTTTTAATTACTGTAAGTGGAAAAGCCACATCCAGAAGTACATCTAATGACTTTTATGGTAATCCCACCATGCTGACATAAACCAGCCCACCCCTGCATACAGAGAAGACCACAACACAGAATGTCAGAGGTCTATTCCAGGGCATGGGCGAACCCAGGACCAACAGAGACAAGCATGGTTTCCATCAGATTCTTGCTTTTCTGGTTTCATGGTCAGGCACACGCTTGATTTCTCCAATAGGGCATCTCTTTCTCTGTGTGTGTGTCTCTTGTTGCTTTGTAATGTTCTCCTGGAAGATCTTTTACTTCATTGTTGTTTGGGAGTTCACCTGGTGTTTTCTTTCTCTGAAATGAATCCAGGGTGTAGATGGCCTCAGAAGGGCATCTAATCCTTTGCCCTGCCTCAAGGCACTTTGAAAGAAAGACAACAGACTGTGATACTGTTGTGAGGTGGTATTAGAGAGAGGAGAATATCTTGAAACCAGCAGAATCTAGCCATTCCTATTCTTAAAGTAACCTAGGCAAAGATATCAAAGAGCACTCTTTAATAACCTACTACAAATGCTAACCACTTTGGGTAAGGTATAAGAACTTTCTGATCCCAGGTTTTATTGGTTTCTATTTAAGCTCATTCAGGGTCAGGCTACCCCAGAGGGCAGTTGAACACCTGCCTAGAAGCTATGGACAGGATGGTGCACTTCCCTCTGCCAGGAACAGAGGCCCGTGAGGCCAGCTGCCACCAGGAACTTTGCCTGATGCCCAGACTCTGTGGGGGCAGTTCCTGGGCGGCTCTGAGAAGGACATCCACTCTGAGTCATATTTTCTTCTATAATGCTGCCAGCTGAGTTTGTTGATTCACTCAGTGAACAGGGCTTGTGCACTATTCTGTGTGTGGAAATAAACCTACTATATTTGATGATTAGGTGTATATAAATTTGATACAGTATTTGATTTTTTTAATCCATCATATTCTCAAGTCCTTGACCAGGAAAGGGTTTTGAAGATGTCAAGAAGATTTGACAAACATTAATGGAGCTCGAACTAAGTGCCAAGCCTTTGTTTAGGTACTGGGGATACGGCACTGCAGCAGGGAACCTGCATAAGGAAATAGACTCAGGAGGAAAAGAAGTGAGGAGGGATGTGCCTGTTTCCATGGTCCAGGAGTAGGCCCATGCTGACTGGTTGCTGCTCCCTAAAACTCCTCTATGTCAGCCCCATATTCTTTGGGGGACCTCTTAAATCATGAATCAATAAGGTCACCCACATGTCAGTATTATTAAACAATGTGATGTGATAGGAAAAGTCATGGACTAGGAATAAAAATATATACCATATACCTAGTTCCAGCCTGGTTCTGCCACTTGATGAAATCCATTCCTTTCTACAAATCTCTTAAACTTTGAATCTTACGTCCCTCATCCTGAGAGTGGGGTCATTCTTGCTTTGCAACTCCATGGGGTCAAGATTCAAGGCCTTGGTTTTCTCATCTGCAATTTGAGAGGTTTGAACTCGATTTACATTTTACATACTTTCTTTAGAAGTGAATTCTGCTTTTGAGATAAAATCTAACCTAAAACCCCAACATGTAAAACAGACAAAGACTAGGCTTGCTCCGGTGGCCTTGAGGGAGAAAGCTAAGAATCCTATATACCTCTTCCCCCATCCTTAGAAGACCCTTGAGCCACCTGTGTGTGACCCCACTGAGCATAGTGTGAAACCCACTGAACTAGATGATTATGTTTAAAGTACCTTCCAGTCCTAAAATTCTATAAATCAAAATGTTCCAATATTGGAAAAGAAAACTCCAGTTTTCTTCGTTCATTAATTAATACAGGAGATAGACACAAGCTTCACAGAAAACAATACATTTCATTACAGTCTTCCTATTTGTGAATCCAATCTTTCTGTCACAAAATGAAATTAGATTTTAATGGAATACAGTATCCTGTAATGAGAAAAAAGCTTCTCACTGGGGGTGAGAAGATAGATGTTCGAACCCGATCCTGGGTAGCTCCCCAGCCTTGATCAAGTCAAGGAAACTTACCTCTCCAATAAAGTTAAGAAGTGCGGTGGCCTCGTAATCACAGGGTTGCACATGATCGTTTCTGGGCTCTATGCCCTAATAAGTTTCTCTAAATTCAGTAAGTTTCAAATTCCACCCTGCCTACAAGCCAGGTCGCTCCATCACACTCTCCTCGGTACATATACTCACCCTATTTGGAGAGGAAGGGGAGGAGGGTGGGGAAGAAGACAAATTGGGTTGTAAATGACACCATCAGGACATCGAGCTAGAAGTATCCACTGGATCACTGCTGTGTTTGCGCAGGTGGTTGGAGCTCACAGCGTGCCTTGACCTCGGCTCACCAAGCAGGATCCACAGCTCCATTAATAAGTGTCCTGCTAGGCGCTGAACGCAGCATGGGCATTGATGAAGGCAAACCAGAAAATCCCAGGGCTTGGGGAAGGTTTCAAGCAAACAGTCTGGGCTAAGGACCCAGGACCTGGGGCGGGATTAAAGGAGCGACCCCACAAGAGACATACAGTTTGATTCATTGCCTCCAAGAGTGCACGTCCTGGGAAAAAGCAACAGGCCCTGCCTGGGAAGCCAGGGAACTTTAGGGCTAGACAGAAGAACAACAGCTCTGGTCATGGCTGTGACTTGGTTATAAGTTAACTTTATGGGTCACCGAGTGTCTGGAAACAGACCATAAAAAAGAAGAAAGGGTGGCCCAAGCAGCTTTGTGTTGGGAATGGCTGTGACCAGTTGCTTCTGGAAGGGAGATGTATTGACTGCAATAAAACTTGATGGGCTCAGCCCTGGTTTGTTCAGGCTGGAATCGGAAGTAAACTTTGGACCTGAGTAATTGGTTTGAAGCTGTGCTTAAAGAGTGGGAGCAGAGGGGATTTTGTTCCAAGCGGTAAACAATATGGTACCCAACTGATGCGCATGGGCCACCTTCCTTGTGACCCCTAATCCCATGATGCTGTCTGCAGGCAGCTCTTTTAGGTTAATCTCACAGTCCACACAAATGGGTATAGTTTCACTTTCACTGTAAAGGCTTTATATATATATTTTTTTTAATTTTCCTTGTTTATCTCAGGACAGCAACACATTTCAGGTAAAAATAAATAAAAGCATCAGCCTTAGAGACTTACTATCCTTAACTGTCTGTTCTGGAGGAAACAGTACATTATGTTTCATGTTAACTTTTCCCCAGCCATCCAACTTTAGCCTCCTCCAGCTAGTCAACTTAATTATGTATTAAGCACAGACTTTCACATCATCAGGTGTCAGAGAGAAGACCACCCACCGCTCTAAGCAACAAATAAAATAAGATTGTGCCAGAAATATTTCAAAAAACATGGATTATTTTTTTCACTTGATTTTTTTCTTGTTTCAAAGTTTGAGGGAAACATGTTACAAAAGCACTGAACTGAGTTTTCTCAAGGCCAAAGAGCCCATCTTAACTCTCCTTATCTCTAGCTGTGTGGCAATCAGAACATAACCCATATCTCTGAGCTCCCGTTTGTTTATCTGAAAGATGAGGGAGGCTGAGTTGAGTCATATTCCGTATCACAAAGCTCAACTATAATCGTCGTTAATGTTTCCTGAGACAAGCACTTTGCCTTCTTTATCAGATATCCCTTGTAACAACCCTGTGATGTGTGTATTATTATTTTCCCCATATTCCAGATAAGGAAACTGGACTGAGACAGGTTTTGAAACTTGTCCAAGGTCACACAGTGAGTGACAGATCCAGCATCGGAACCTACTTTGGCCCCAGATCCCAAGATGCGGCCACAGTTTCATGGCACAGAACTGCCTTAGAGTTCATCCGGGAAGGGGGGCACCTGATCTTTAATGTATATCAGATTTTCACTTTGACTTTCTCAGAGCTGCCAGTAGCGATCAGCTCTACACTGGTTAATGCCATCTTAATTTCAGAGAGGCACCCATAAGTGGGTGCTGGAGACAACCGGGGGAGAGGGAAGAGCTGGGGGTCGGCACGCCCAGGCCTCTGAGGGTTGAGAGTACACTTCTGTCTGGTGAACTTGCCCCAGCACTCAGAATCCAGGAGGCCACAGCTGCCCAGAAATGGCTGAGTTGGGAGGGACAAGAGGAGCCCAGTGATGCCTGAAGAGGACCTTCCTGTCATCTCCCTTCACATGCCCCTTAGACTAAGCCTGGTGCCTACATCCCCCGTTGGGTGTTTAAGGAACACAATGCCATGATGGAGCCAAGTAGAGCTAAGAAATAGCAGTGGAAGCCTCCTTCTCAGGAAGCTGGGCGTCCAGGATGGGGGACAGGGCTGCCCAGTTTGGTTGCCCTTGGGTCACTGCTCCTGCATGGACACCCTGCCAAACATACATATGCTCCATCAGACAAAGCATCAGCCCCCACTTGCCTCGTGACCAAAGGCTTAGGGTCCTTGGAATAAAAGGATCCCATGGCTTCTCCACCGACCTCGGGGGAATGTTTGGGTTTCCATGATGTTAAAAATGAAAAATAGCAATTTATACAAGAAGGGGCAGTGATGCTCCATAGATGATGAAACACAGCCCCTGCTCTTAAAAACTCACTGTTGGGTGGGGTCCACCAAGGCTTCCTTTCCCTTGGGATCCCTTGGGTTAATCCAGTTATCCCAAGTCTAAAAAAAAAAAAAAAAGCTTCATACAAGATAAGTACAATTTTTTTAATACACAAATTTTTAGCATGTATTTAATGAATTAAGTAGAAAATAATCAGTTGAGAAATGTCAGCCTCCAGAAACTGCACGTTTTGTTTTGAAATACTGAGGCTGTCAGACACAATAAAAAATAATCTCATTCATTACCAAGAATAAGGGAGCAGCTATGCATATGCTCAAGAATAACAGTGGAAGAGCTAATTCTCCTTTACTTGTTTTTATTAGATTAATCTTGATCTGTATTGTGGATGTAAATTACACTTCCTCCTATAAATTCAATTTCGCAGACAAAGATGTACTTCTTTCCCGATCTATTTTTAGTGGCTTGAAGACTGGCCCACATTTTTGCTGACCACATAGGTATTATGCAAACCCCCTACCAGCTCCCTGAGGTGATAATTACCATTTGGGGAATCCCACTTGAGGGATGAGAGAATACTCCTGTGGAAAGAACTCCGATTTCCATGTGAGGAGACCGAACATTGATTCTAGCTCTGCCCCTAACTGGATGTGAACTCTCAAACAAATTACTTCACCTCTCTAGTTCTGTGTATAGTGAGGGAGCACAATTAAATGATGTCTTTCCAAGACTCCTTCCAGCTTTAAAATTATGTCTTTGCTCAAGTCTCACGAACAAAAGCCAGGAGTCTTTGTCATATGAGAACACTGGATCCACCGGGAGGAATGGTAAAGGGGACTCTAGGGACTGGAGGCTGAGCCAGGGACCCTGGAAGCAAGCACGTGAAAAGCGGCAAAGGCTGCTGCCTGGTTCCCAGGAAATTCCCTGGGTGGATTCCAGGTTCCAGCCTGGAGCGCACATTGAAGATTGGTGCACTGGGATTCTATGAGATGTGACATTGAGTAGACCCATTTATTGTCCTCTGAATCAGTCACGAGTATTTTCCTCAAAAGAAAGGACAGCTAAAAAAATTCAGCAAGAGTGAGGAGTTTAATAAAGAACGGTACCTCCAGGGAGAAGAGACCCATTTTCCAGCCCAGTTACAAAAGAGGCTGCTTACAGAGCTCTTACAGGGTTTCCCAGGTGGTGCCAGTGCTAAAGAACCCACCTGCCAATGCAGGAGACATAAGAGATGCAGGTTCAATCCCTGGGTTGGGAAGATCCCCTGGAGGAGGGCTTGGAAACCCCCCCCAGTATTCTTGCCTGGGGAATCCCATGGACAGAGGAGCCTGGTAGGCTTCAGCCCATAGGATTACAGAGTTGGACACGACTGAAGCAACTTAGCATGTACGGACAGTGCTCTTATGCTTCCGTTTGTCATGATAGGAGTCTAGGTCAAGAAGTGTACCCATAGCAAAGCCAGACCCCCCAGGAAAAGCCCACGATGAAATGCAAGAGAGCAGTGGAAGTGACCATAACCAAAAGGGCTGACCTGGGAAAGTGTTCATTATTTCAAAGGGAACATTGGAGCCCCTCCCAGATCCCAGGCACTGGGAAAGGGGAGCCTTCAGGGGGAGGCATGAGCCTGCAGGTGGATGATTCACACACGATGCTTGTCCTTATCTTCACTACAGTTAATCTTCATGACTCCCTGGATTCCTAGCCTGGAAGAGGAGGAATTTTTACATAGAAGCCATCCTTCAGCTGGACTTTGTCATCTTCTCTATGTTACTGTACCAGCCTGGCCAGGACACTATTTCATCTTTTAGAACTTGCCTCTGATTCAACTATTCAAGAGAGAGAAGTTCTTATCCCTGTTTGAATACTGGAATCAGGATGGCTAGAGTGAATTTTGTGTCTGCCCTGTAAAAAGTACCAGAATTTGTGGTCTTCCTCCATTTTTGGTCTATGCCGAAAATGGTCCTCAGTGGAAATGCAAAGGGAAAGAGGAACATCAGCGACTCTGCGTTCATGTGGACTTGCAGGATTGTTGTTTAGCTGCGTCTCTCTGCTTGTGACTGCTCGGTTCAGTTCAGTTGCTCAGTCATGTCTGACTCTTTGTGACCCCATGGACTGCAGCATGCCAGGCCTCCCTGTACATCACCAACTCCCAGAGCTTACTCAGACTCATGTCCATTGCGTCGGTGATGCCATCCAATCCTTCTCCTCCCACCTTCAATCTTTCCCTGCATCAGGTTTTTTTCAAATGAGTCAGTTCTTCGCATCAGGTGGCCAAAGTATTGGAGTTTCAGCTTTAGCATCAATCCTTCCAATGAATATTCAGGACTGATTTCCTTTAGTATGGACTGGTTGGACTTCCTTGCAGTCCAAGGGACTTGCAAGAGTCTTCTCCAACACCACAGTTCAAAAGCATCAATTCTTCGGCGCTCAGCTTTCTTTATAGTCCAACTGTCACATCCATACATGATTACTAGAAAACTGCTGGTTACTTTAATATTGCCCTGTATGTTTGTAATGCATGTTCCAGATGGCGCTAGTGGTAAAGAACCCGCCTGCCAGTAAACAGAAGATGTAAGAGACAAGGGTTTGATCCCTGGATTGGGAAGATCCCCTGGAGAAGGAAATGGCAACCCACTCCAGTATACCTGCCTGGAGAATCCCATGGACAAAGGAGCCTGGGGGGCTATAATCCATAGGGTCACAAAGAGTCAGGCACGACTGAAGCGACTTAGCATGCACGTGATTGTAACAACAACCGTGGCAAGGGGTCAGGAATATATATTCTTTGTACTTTTATACAAATCACCCTCTTTAATCTTGAACAACCTGGTGAAGATGCCTTTACCTTAGTTGTACAAAGGTGGAAACTGGGGCTTATGGAGATAAAGTGACTTAAGCTGGAGAGCTGAAACCTACAGCATGTTTATCTGATCCCAGGGCCTGTGAGCTCCTCTTATACCACAGCTCACAACGGGCCACGTCTCATGAAACTGGAGCCAGAGACAGAGGAGGCAAGTGCCGGTGTGGTTTATACCAGTGTCAAAATGTTAAACGGTGGTGTATAAGGCTTTTATACGTGGACAAACAGGCTTAAATAAGGATGTTCTTTCTAAGCAGACTTTATAGCTAAATATTAATGGGGACGGGGGTGCTTCCCTGGTGATCCAGTGGTTAAGACTGTGCCTTCCAGTGAAGAGGGTACAGGTTTGATCCCCGGCTGGGGAGCTAAGACCTCACATGCGTCAAGGCCCAAAGTCCAAAACATAAAACAGTAGCAATATTGTAGCAAATTCAATAAAGATTTTTAAAATGGTCAATATAAAAAAAAAATCTAAAATCCT
This sequence comes from Bos taurus, assembly GCF_002263795.3. NCBI lineage: Eukaryota > Metazoa > Chordata > Mammalia > Artiodactyla > Bovidae > Bos > Bos taurus. The sequence goes on from NC_037350.1 coordinate 42,602,676, forward strand.
TATATACATAGTGTGTGAGTGTAAAAGTCACTCAGTTGTGTCCGACTCTTCGGGATCCCATGAACTATACAGTCCATGGAATTCTCCAGGCCAGAATACTGGAGCCAGTAGCTGTTCCCTTCTCCAGGGGATCTTCCCAACCTAGGGATCAAACCCAGATCTCCGCATTGCAGGCAGATTCTTTACCAGCTGAGCTACCAGGGAAGCCCAAGAATACTGGAGTGAGTAGCTGTTCCCTTCTCCAGCAGATCTTCCCAACCCAGGAATTGAACTGGGGTCTCCTGCATTGCATGTGGATTCTTTACCAACTGAGCTATCAGGGAAGTATATATATATATTTAAATTATGTATAAATAGGACTGATTCTTGAGAAGTCCCTTCTGGGCACGGCCGTGGACTTCCTGTCTATCTCATCTGGCAGCTGCGTCCCTGCTCTCTGGCGTCTCGACCAGAGCTGCCTCCCTCATTCATAGAGCAGCTGGGGGCCTGAAAAGGCCCTAATAGTGATGTCCTGTAAGACGGAAGAAAGGGGAGGCTACACCAACTCCATCCCAGAAGATTCCAGCCCCGCTAACAGTGGCAAGAATTTCCTACAGCATTCCAGGTCCTGCTCCTCTTTGGAAAGTCCAGCCCCATCAGAGACCAGCTTCCTCCTCAGGGAAAAATTGGGAGACTTCCTCAGCTAGGAGGGTCTTCTGAAGTGCTGGCCTTACTCTAGGCTATCTTTGTGAACCAGGGGCTTTCTGTGACATGTCTTCTGATTACTAACAGCCAAGTGCTTGGAAAATGTTTAGAAGGACGAGTGCTCATTTCTGGGACTGGAGGCCAGCGGATGCGCTGCAAAAGGTGTTCAAGTGGGAGAAGACAAACCAAGGAAGAAGTCAGAGGTGGGAGTCAGCAAGGGCTGGGGAGGCTAGTGCCAGAGATGGAGAGGAGGAGCAGTGTGTGTGTGTCTGTCTATCTGTCTCTGGGTTTGCATGTTTCTGTGTGTGTATATCTGTATCTGTGTGTCTGTGTGTGTGACTGTGTGTGTGTGTTTGTGTGTCTCTGTGTGTCCGAGTCTCTATGTGTCTCTGTTTGCTTCTGTGTGTCTGGGTCTATGTGTGTCTCTGTGTGTCTGAGTCTGCATGTGTGTGTGTGTGTGTGTCTGGGTCTCTGAGTGTGTCTGTGTGTGCATGCAGGGGAACAGGGTGACAAGGGCTTACAAAGCAAGGAACAAGACTGAGAAATGCTCTGAGCTGAGGGGGGCCTTTCATATATTTCCAAAATACTTGAAAATTCCAACCTGGCACTCCCCTGGGGAAAGCTGCAGGGGGTCCCAGAGAGAGTTCTGCTCTGCGGCCTTCAGACCGAGCTCCTCTAGTCCCTGCCAGTTCCCTAGAGGCCCAGTTTCTTCATCTGAGAGACGGGAACAACAATACTTCAAAGGACTGTTGTGCAAAGTAAATGATATACCGCGAGAAAGCACAGGCACGCGGGAGGCAGGCAGCACCTGACTGTGAATCTCCTCGTGAAGCCAGTGGTATCTTCCAGTTTACTCAGCTGAATTGTGTGTTTTAGCGGGGCTAACATAAACAGAGGCGGTTGGGCAGGGCCAAGTCATTCTTCTCAGATGTTTTCTCACTAAGATTTCATGAGGATTAAATGAAACAACACATAAAGGACTGGAATGGCACCTGTCACTGTCAGTGCTCAATAGCCGTGAACTCAGCTCAATTAGACAAACGAAAGGGAGGTCCAGAAGCTTTGGGTGTGAACAATTATTATATCAATGCCATCCACAAACTTAGTTATTCGCTCCCATTCTCCTCTCACTCCCAGACATTACCAATATCTTGGTCTAGATTTTCTGAGGAATACCTTGGTTTTTTAAACCACAAAATGCCTATGTTAAGAGAAAAAAAGATCGTTGATCTGGAAAGGCCAAGATCTAATTTTCTTATGTACATACATTTATTTAGCCAATATTATTGAGCACCTTGGAGGTACCAGACACTATTCCAGGGACCAGGGGCCAAGGATACAGGGAGCAAGACATCCAAGTCTTCCCTCACATGTACATATATATATTATAGGTATGATAGGAATAAGCTTACTGTTTAGTTGAATCTGACTCTTTTGCCACCCCAGGGGCTATAGCTCGCCAGTCGCCTCTGCCCATGGAATTTTCCAGGCAAGAATACTGGAGTGGGTTATTTCTTTCTCCAAGGGATCTTCCCAACCTAGAGCTCGAACCCTTACCTTCTGCATTGGCAGGCAGATTCTTTACCACTGAGCCACCAGGGAAGCCCAGTTGTAGACTAGCAATAAACATATAAATATATACTAGGCTAAGAAGAAAAATAAAGCAACAAAGGAGAGTGAAGATGGTGTACTATGTTAGATCAAGTAGTCACAGAAGGCCCTTAAGATAATACATTCTAATATTAGCTTTATTCCCAGAATTTAGACCTATTAGCTCCAAAGAGCACAATAGTTGAAAAAAAATGTTTTACTAAGTAAAGAATGGCACATAAAACAAGACATAAAGGTAAGAAAAGAGAGTTAAAAAGAATATACCCTAGAAAACTATATAATATACACATATCATTTGACTCCACCAAAGAATATATTAAAAACCTGTCATCCTTCGGCATCCATTGAATGCATCTGGGTTTCCTTGAAACAAGAATAATATGCTAAAAAAAATATTTAAAGATGGAAACAAAATGAATATGTGTCATTTTCCAATCCTTTCCTGGAAAATTAGACTGGTCAATGCATACTTGCTACCTTAAAATATACTAAACAAATAAAAAAGAAACATGTTATAATGAAAAATACATGAAATAATGAAAAATATATGAAATTTTTCTCAGTGAGAAATCTATGCTGGTTGTCCACTGAGGAATGGCAACGTCTCTTGCCTTCAGACAGTGTTGAAGCAACAACTCTTTTGCAAAGAGCTATCTGTATCACTGGTTGACTCTTGCTTTATTTTTCTTCCCAAATTTCTCTCTCACTCTATCTGCTGAGTCTGCTGCACAGCAGTCACTGGCTGTTGTTCTCCGAGGTGTGTGAGCTTCTCACAAGATTAATGGCCTCCAGTACAATTATCTTCCCATTACTACCCACACTACCTGCCCATGCTGAATCACCATGAGGTTACTTACCTGGTGGAACCATCATCACATGCCATGTGCTTCAGTGAACTATTTAGGTATTTAGAAAAAAAAAAAAAAAAAATTAGATGAGGGCTTTAAATTTCCATCATTTGGAATTTTCCTATGTTTCAACATCTATCACATAGACATCAGGCTATAGAATGATTTCTGTGGTGTTTTATGATGGACAAAGCCCTCTCCTATGCTTTCACTCATTCGCTCTTAACAACACCCTTGTGAAAAGATGGGGGCTGGGATTGCTAGCTGATTACCAGAACCGTTTCCACTGGTCCCTGGACACGCCGATAGACTCCATTTCCGTGTCCCCTGCACTTGGCTGTGGTCATAGACTCCGTAGAAATCTCCTGCAGGAGTTTCACCATACTCTTTCTTGTCCACAGCCAACTTACGGAGATGGAGGAGACACAGGATGGAGCTTGGGTCTCTAAATTTCCACATAGAGTGGAGTTACCTGAGGAGTAGGAAAGACTCATTTTGAAAAAAAAATTTATTGCATTATATCCTAGGTATGTGGGGGTTGTCTGTAGCTAATGTTACTTTAATAATCTACATTTCTCCAGTGTTCATCATTAAGCAATAGCTTCCCTCCAATATTCTTGCCTGGAGAATTCCATAGATAGAAGAGCCTGGTGGGCTACAGTCCATGGAGTCGCAAAGAGTCAGACATGACTGAGAAACTATCACTTTCATTTATTTTATCTCATCTGAGAAAGCTTGGAGCAAGTATTATTTTTATTACCTCCTCGTGTCTGTCCCTTGGTGCCTCAGATGGTAAAGAATCTGCCTGCAATACAGAAGACCTGGTTTTGACCCCTGGGTTTGGAAGATCCCCTGGAGTAGGGAATGGCAACCCACTCCAGGAGTTTTGCCTGGAGAACCCCCTGGACAGAGGAGCCTGGTGGGCTACAGTCCATGGGGTGGCAAAGAGTTGGACACGACTGAGCAGTTTTCACCACTTTTTCAAATTCGACAAAAGAAGGCTCAGAGAGACCATGTAATGTAGCCAAAGCCATGAAGCTGTTAACAGAGATGGAATTAGGTATCTGATTTAGGTGTAGTCAGACCCAGACCTTGTGGTCTTTCCACTAAAACGCGATAATTTCACAAGATTTAAGTGATGACGCTGATCTTAACTTTCTAGGTCATTTTGCACGTAGTGTTTGAGAGAGATTCTTTATCAGCATGCTTTGCTGCTGGTATTTTTCTGGATCTGAATTGAAGAATTAAACCTTGCATGCAGTCACTTGCTCACGGCCCATAGGGCTGCATAAATATTGTTATCCCGTTGGTCTTTGGTAAGATGCCATCTGCCTTCTAGCTAGGCAGCCTCCTGAACTTCATTTTTCTAAATGTCAATAAAAACAAGTCAATCCTTTCTTTCTCCCCCACTTTACAAGCAAATATCTTATTTAAATATTTAAATATAAATACCACATATTTTAAATAAATATTTAGATATTATTTCTCTCTGTATATTTATTTTAATATTCAGTGCTCACTAGATACAAAGCACCAGATATGATGCTCTGAGGGATTTTGTTGTTGTTATTCAGTCACTAAGTTGTATCTGACTCTCTGTAACCCCGTGAACTGCAGAATGCCTGGCTTCCCTGTCCTTCACAACCTCCTGGAGTTTGCTCAAACTCACATCCATTGAGTCGGTGATGCCATCCAACCATCTCATCCTCTGTTGCCCCCTTCTCCTCTTGCCCTCAATTGTTCCCAGCATCAGGGTCTTTAAAAATAAATAAACAAAACCCACAGCATAGTGGCCAAGAGTGTAGACTCCGTAATCCGTGCATGAATTAAAATTCTGAGTCCACTATTTGCTAATGGTGTGACCTTGGACAAGTTACTTAACTTCTCTGTTCCTATGTTTCCTGACCTGCGGCATCTGGGTCAGGAAACCTTCATAAGCCTACTTATGAAGATGTCATGATAATTAAATGAAACAATACCTATAAAACACTTAGAATGACATCTGACACCAAGTAAGTGCTCAAAAGCTGTCAACTCTTATACTCGGATAAAGGAGGTGTACCTAAACCCTATCAATGAACAATTATTATATCAGTGCCATTCACAAACAGACAGTTCTGAGATTCCACATCCCTCTTACTATCTAAAGCTACCCATATTTTGGTGCAGTTTCTTTGAAACCATAAAAATCTCTTCCCATCACATACAAGGTATTTTCCACTCTCAGTCTCTGCTAAGAATGTGTTAGTAGCTCAGCCATGTTTGATTCTTTGCGACCCCATGAACTGTAGCCTGCCAGGCTCCTCTGTCCATGGGATTTCCCAGGCAATAATACTGGAGCTGGTTGCCATCTCCTCCAAGGGATCTTCCCAACCCAGGAATCAAACCCGTGTCTCCTGCTACCAGGGAAGCTTCAGTGTTTTCTATAATCAGGCACTAGGGGAAGGAAAACATGGTAACACACTTTTTTTCCTTTCTGCGTCAGGTACTACACTAAGCACTTTACCTCTGGGTTTCTAGTCGTTTTGTTGTGTTTAAACCTTTCAACAACTTAATTTCTCATTTTCAGATGAAGCCTTCGAGACTTCAGAGAAGATAGTGTGTAAGCCTCAGACCTGGATTCAAAACCCAATCTGCCCTGCTACAAAGCCAGAGCCACAACCCTCACTAACCAGCTCGGTGATTCTCGGCTAGTCTAATTAAAGCCCCAGAATTTCACAACCTTCCCAGAATACAGTCAAGGAAGATGAGATACCATTACTTTCACCTACCTCTGAGTCTAGGAAATGATGGGCCTTGATATTAACAAGGCAGCTTCTCCCCTACGTGCAGAAGACCCTTGAAAAAGGTATTTTAATCATGGGTGTCATATTTGATGATTGTGTCTGTTTGTATTTAGAACACTTGTTATCCTTGATGTTTTTGCCCTGAGGACATTCAACTGAACAAAACTGCATACATCTTTGTGGATTGCCCTTTCTGCATCCATAAGTTATCTGCCCTTTTAAAATAATTTGCACTAAAACACCAAGTGTTTCTTCTAATGGGAATAGACAGCTAGAGTTTTTTGATGCAAATGACTTCTCCCCACTTTCTCCCCAGCCCAGAGCTAAATCTGCAACAGCCACGGAGGGGTTCTGTGTTTCTAGAAGCAATTTAAGCACAGCGGTTGGGAGCTGCAATGTGACTTCAAGCCCCTTGCTTGATGTTAGGGGAGGCTAAATGAGACGGGGGAAAGATTCCGTGTGATGAGCAGGGACGTGTTAAGGGAGCTTATTATAATATTCACCTCTTTTGCTTTTAAGAAACCAGCTTCCTCTCAGGTAGTTTTGTGTTTGTGTGTAAAGATTAAACTGTTGAATAAAATCATAAGCATAACCTATTGTTATTCATTTTCTCCTGGATGTAGTATTTGGGGCCTCTTTTTAACTTTGATAGTATTCTGAATTCTATCCATGGTAAAAATCAAGAATTCCATTTTAACTTATGCTTATTCTAGCACTTAAACATATGATGAGTTTCTGTGTTTTTATTTCACTACTTTTGGTTGTTTAGTTGTTAAGTCATGTCCGACTCTTTTGTGACCCCATGGACTGTATGTAGCCCACGAGACTCCTCTGCTCATGGGATTTCCCAGGCAAGAATACTGGAGTAGGTTGCGATTTCCTTCTCCACGGGATCTTTCTGAGCCAGGGATCAAACCCTCATCTCTTGCATTGCAGGCAGATTCTTTATCATCCGAGCCATCAGGGAAACCCACTAATTTTATCTGAAAAAAAAAAAAAGTCAAATCTCAATTCAATACAATAAAAGATTGAAATATCTTAGTAGAAAAAGGGAAATAAGCACAGTATCCAGAAAGAAAATTTGAGCATTGCTGCCTCTTGACTAAAAAGAAGTATATTTCTTACTACAGTTCTTTTTTGATTTTAACAGAAAACTGACTTTGGAAGAAAAATATATAGCAAAAAAGACTATCGTAAGACTAAAGAGACGTTTGAGAAATGAGCTCCACAGGCAAAAGGCAGTCCACAGAAAGAATTATGCATGGCCTTAATTGTTGTTAGGATTATAATTAATAATTACAGTTAGTTCTTAAGCTGTAATTACTTCGATGTCACTTCCAGCAAACCTCTGGCCGGAGGATTCAAGTACAGTGGGCTCCCGGCCCATGAGCAATTGGACAGCACAGCTTCTCCGTGGTGGGAACGGAGACAGGTTACCCTGGGAACCCTGACTGGAGAGGGATGTTAAATTATTTGCAAACCGTTAAATGATCCGCACATCACAGGGGCGACCAGAGCAGCTTTCTCACGCATGCCGCTCCCCACCCTCCGTGCACTGTCCTCGGGCCCACCCTGGGCTGTGCAGATCTTCATAAGCTCCACGGTCTGGTCTCGCGAGACACGGCGCTGCCTCCTCGGCAGCTGCTGCGCTTTCAGCCCCACCCCACCTCAGGCATTCTGGGAGCCTTCGAGGAATTTTCCAGAGATTCTTGATTCCATGCCCCTGTCTCCTAAACTACCCCGACTCTGATCTCAGAGTCCAATCTGCCGAGTACTCACATCATGATCACAAGGGTGAATGTCTCAAACCCTCCCCTGGACTGGTGGCACTGCAGTCTTAGAGGTCCTGGGAAAATGCACTTAAATGGTGACCTTCCTGCCTTCCCCCACATCCCCCCCATTCTAAGGCTGCTGGAGTCTGAGAATCGCCAGACTAATCAAAGGGTTTCCCAGGTGACACAGTGGTAAAGAATCCGCCTGCCAGTGCAGGAGATGCAAGAGACACAGGTTTGATCCCTGGGTCGCGAAGATCCCCTGGAGTAGGAAATGGCAACCCACTCCAGTGTTCTTGCCTGGGAAATCCCATGAACAGAGGAGCTTGGTGGGCTACAGTCCATGGGGTCGCAAAGAGTCAGACGCAACTGAGCATATATACTTAATCAAAGGACTCATTTACCTATCTCTCCCTCTCTTGCTTTTTCTTTCCAGCATCTCTTTTTTGATTACTCACAAACATTCCCAAAAACCCAAGAGGAAGCCTCTAATACGGTCCTCCCCTGCAAGCTTGCTTTCTGATCAGCATCACTCCCTCCCAGAATGCTTTCCCATGAGCAGAACCGAGGGCATTTTAAGTTCCTCCCTTTCTCTCTCACTTTAAAAGCAAATGCTTGCATCCTTTTTAGACAATCACTCTTCTGTCTCAAGGGCCCTCTCTCCCAGACCCTTCAGCAGGATGCCAATCAGAATAGAAACCCAGGCTTCCCCTCTGCTTCCAGGAGGCTGGATCCCTGGGATCAGCCAGCACAGCCTCCTCTCAGCAGGCGATGCCCACCATGCCTTCCCACTTCACCCCACTGCCCCCACACCTGCTTCAGGCAGCCAGCCTCAGCTCTCCCTCTCTCCTGCTCCAGGGTACACGTATCCCCCAAAGGAGGAATGGGATTCGTGTAAGGACCAGCACGTGAGCACACCAAAACAGGCGCCAATCTGATATCAACCCTGCATGTGGTCTTTTCTGCGCTCACACGCAGATTGCAGACAGCCTAAGAAAGTTCTGGTGCTGGCAGAGGGCGTCAGGCTCTCCTGGACACTCGGAGACTCAATGTGGATGGACAGATGCTTTCTCTGCGCTGAGTCCCCAGGGGAGTTCTATCCACAGGTCACGAGGAGGGAAGAGCGAGCAGGCTGGCTGAATCGTCTCAACCCCCTCCAAAGTCCCTTGGGTGAAAGGGCCATCAACTTTTTTTTTTTTTTTAAGAAAGCTTTCAGCCTGCACATGAGTTAGGAAAATCAAGATCAGGATCATTCCCCCTTTTCTCTTTGTTCCCAGGGCTAAGACTCACTGGCTCTACGAAACAAAGTTGGAAGAAAGAACTGTCTGCATTTTGGCACGTAAGGAAGACCTCCGTGCATCCCATTGTGTTTCTGGAATTTCCATATCCACTACTCCAGAGAGATTTTTTTTTCCCTTTATGGAATAGAATCTTTAGTATTTTACCAGACTAGTCCCACGAGATATAAAATAAAAGAAGAAGACTAACGAGAAAGATTGAGGGTCTGAAATTTGACCTTCTGTTTGGGACAAGATGAATAATGGAGGAGAGATTTTACGGTCCTGTTTCTGACCCAAATAGCAAACGAAGATCCTTCTTTCTTCCTCCCACTGCTTAAGCAAAAAACAGCTGTGCACAGCATCTGCAAGAGTGGTTCCGACCTTGTTTCATACTATTTGATTCCCACTGGCTTTTATGTTTTCCATAAATGATTGAAGAAAAGTTCTCAGTTGGAAATAGCAGTAAAATCTTTCATAAATCCTTGGTTAGCACCAGCTTCAGGCAGCTCATTGGATCCTCCACCCAGTCCCTAGGTGAATGCTGGCTGGCGAGCCGAGGGGAAAAGAGGACCTGGGTCTCGTCAAGAAGAAAGTTGAAGGCCAGCGTCTTCTCGGTCTCCTCGGGCTATTACAGAATATGCAGTTTCTCTTCTCAAGCACAGTCCCCGTTACAGCCCTCTAAATTCCTGTATGTCGCTGAGACTCCATTCCTCTATTTATTAAATGAGGAGTCATCATATCAACCCACTCCAGTGTTCTTGCCTGGAGAATTTTGTGCACAGAGGAACTTGGCAACCCCATGGGGTCTCAAAGAGTTGGACATGACTGAGCGAATAACACATTATATCTACCTCCTTAGGACAATGCCTAGGACATAGTACAGATTCATTTTTATGATTGTGACTCCTTCAGTTAATGCATAATAAAAGTAATGGACATTTATTGACGGACTGTGGTAGGTATTTTATTCACTTGGTGCTGTTTCGTCCTCAGAATAACTCCTAGAGGGGAGTTCTTATCTTTTCATTGTTTGGAAGAAAAAAAAATTGAAGTTTTGCAAATTTAAGTAGTGGACCCAGGGACTCTCCACTTTTAAACAGGGAAGCAGGGTCTGTGCTCACCAGAACTGTGCTCTTTCCGGCAAACAACAGCATCCAGCATTGGGAACCTACTATGCTTTCTGGTCACTGGGGATTTAGGCAAGACCAGATAAGAAGGCCTTGATCCCTGAAGACTGGTTGTGCCACTCGCCATAACTCCCAAATCTTTCATTGGCTGGTGACCGTGTAGTTGGAGGGATGAAATGAGAGAACCGTGCTCAGTCGCCCATCACCCACCTTGAGTACAGTTGGCTGGTCCTCAGCTTGTGCAAACTCAGCCTGTCTCTAAGTCTCTTGGTCCCAGCTCGAATCCTCTCCCTGCTCTGGGCACCATGACCCTCTCAGCTTCATCTCTACCCATTGGTAACACAAGAGCTCTTTCCAGACTGATCATCTATCAAACTGGCTCAGAAAATTCATGTTTTCCTTGGATGTGAACCTTCTCCAAATGTCTGACCTGAGGATGACTGCTCCCAGGAGCCCCATGTCTGAAAACTGGAGAGAAGGGAAGCCAACAGTCAACAAACTGTGAGGAGACCACCCCAAAGTTGACTCAGACACTATCCAGCCACCAGCTCATACTGTTCACAGCAACCAAATCTACCCTTCGAAGAATAAGCAGAATTTCAGCTCTTCTACCAGTGCCTCCTAATCACGTCTCCAGGGTCAGATTGAGCGATAATTTTACTCCAGATAATGACTACATCAGGGCTTCCCAGATTGCTCAGTGGTTAAAAAAAAAAAAAAAAAAAAAAATCCACCTGCCAATGCAGGAGATGCAGATTCGATCCCTGGATCAGGAAGAGTCCCTGGAGGAAGGCATAGCAACCCATTCCAGTATTCCTGCCCAGGAAATAAGAGAAGGCAATGGCAGCCCCCTCCAGTACTCTTGCCTGGAAAATCCCATGGGCGGAGGAGCCTGGTAGGCTGCAGTCCATGGGGTCACTAAGAGTCGGACACGACTGAGCAACTTCACTTTCACTTTTCACTTTCATGCACTGGAGAAGAAAATGGCAACCCACTCCAGTGTTCTTGCCTTGAGAATCCCAGGGACAGGGGAGCCTGATGGGCTGCCGTCTATGGGGTCCCACAGAGTCAGACACGACTGAAGCGACTTAGCAGCAGCAGCCCAGGAAATTCGATGCACAGAGGAGCCTGGCAGGCTACAGTCCATGGCACTGCAAGGAGTCAGACGTGACTGAGCATAATGCATGTAAAAACTATATCAGGGGATTTTGCAAATTTATAATTTCCAAAAGGCACATCAGCCAACATTCTAATTTCTTAACTCCATTTCTTTCATTAAGGAGCTATTTTTGTTCCCGAGTGGGTCATTAGCTTTTTCTCCATTTTGATCAATTGAACTCATCATCAAATGCTACCAAAAGTTGAACTGAGAAAATTTCACCAGAAGAAATGCTATCAACTCCAATAGTGTTTAAAGAACGTTTAAATTTTGTTTCCTATGATATTTTCCAAAACTGTAATCAATTGAGTGTTTTGCATTTTGCATAGGGTAGTCTTAACCTCACCACAATTTTGGGGTCCAAATTTTACCTAGTCAAGGCTCTTTTAATACTCCAGTGTCACGGTCCTAACTGAATCAAACCGTAATTTATCTATCCCAAATATATTGCCTGCTACGTTTCCTTTTTGGCCAAGGAAAGAAGTTTGCCTTCCATTCCTGAGCAAAAGAGGCCACAAATTCAGGGATTTGTAAGCTCAATAAAAGCTTCGGAAAATAATGGAATGAATTCATTTTAGGACCTCTTCCCCTGAGCCCAGAATTTCTGAGGGGTGTGTAAGGGAAAGGATAAAGTGAAGGTCAGAGACTTTGGGCTTCCCTGGTGGCTCAGTGGTAAAGAATCCGCCTGCCAGTGAAGGAGATGTGGGTTCCATCCCTGAGTCAGGAAGATCCGCTGGAGGAGGAAATGGCAACTAGCTCCAGTATTCTCGCCTAGGAAATCCCTTGGACAGAGGCGCCTGGCAGGCTACAGTCCCTGAGCTCACAAAAGGTCAGATAACAACTTAGAGACTAAACAACAACAAAACAGTTTTCCACTTGATTGATTAGGCACTGAACATTTCTAAATTAATGCTTTTTTTTTTTTTTTTTAGAAAAAGAAATGGGGAATGGGATTGGAGGGAGGTCCATTGTGAAATTATCTTTTTTTTAAAATTTTTTTGGCCATATCACCAAATGTAGAGGGCATCTCAATTCCCCGACCAGGGATGGAACCCATGCCCCCCTGTAGTAGAAGCACAGAGTCTTAACTGCTGGACCACCAGGAATTTCCCTGAAATGGTCCTTATACCAGGAGTTCAACATCTTTTCCAAATGTTTCATGGTAAGTAAATAGTGCATCCCCTAACCTGCCATGAAGCTGAGCAGCACTGAGAGACCCTGGAAGACAAAACAAAATGTACGAATTCTGCCTTTCTTTCCTGTTCTACTTTTCCCATTGATTTTCCTGGAAATGTTAACAGATCATGAAATTTGCCAACGTCTACTTTACTACAGATTGCGTCTCATTCTTTTCAGTCTAATGAAATGGGGCCCATGGGGAGAGACAGGTAAGACAGTAACCTGGGACGTGGAGAAAGAAAAGAGCGATGTCCACAAACACGGCTCTAATCAGCTCAGGTTGCGGAAGCCAACGAAAACGTTTTGGGGCCCAGATACAAATATTTTGTACCTTTCTGCCAGGCAGTATAGTTTATTACAGGAACCACGTTTTAGAAACTCACAGGCAAGTGTTACAAATTTGAGAACATAAGTTGGACCCCTTCCCGTTCCAATAAGCAGTCGCAGGTGCGGTTCTCATGGAATTGTGTATTTAGGGAGGGAGGGGAGAGAATTACATGTTCTAAGCAAACTGTATTTGCATACACATTATGCATGTACCCAACACACACTTGTGCAAAGACGATTAAATATGTTCTGTGTTGGCAGCCTCTTACCGTGTTTCCTTAAAGCAGGAATAGCAAATGGGTTTGTCTCGCATGCCAAATCCAATCAAAATGCAGTGACTGTTTGAAGGGCCATGTTGAGAAGGAGTCAGAGGTTGTGCCTGTGTTGTTATACCTACGTTCAGTCAACAGTTCTTGCCTAATACATCCCATGCTCAAGGCTACGTTTTATCGTTTGGGTGGGTGGAGAGGGGGATGGGGAGACATTCCCACAGATTTCAATACACCTGGTCCCTCCTGGAGTGGTACTCCCCAGCTGCCTGGAGTGCAAGGCCAGGATCTGGGGTAGGTTTAGAAAGCATGGTGACCAGTTGGCGATGTCCACAAGGATTGGGCCGGCCTGGGAGGGCAGCAGTTTTGTGGGGGGGGGGGGCGGGGTAGGCTGCAGTGTTCATATCATGTATTTGTCATCCCTGGTGACAAGCCATCAGAAATACACTCACCCTTCCTTGCTACCAACTGGCATGCATTGTGCATCTGGACAACCCAGCATTGAGTTACGGACGTGTTTACAGTTGGGACAGGGCAACGCAAAACACAACGATAAGCGAAAGGGCCGCCCGCCTTTAATGCCCTGGGAGGAGGAGAGGGTCATCTTGCTGCTCCCAAATGTCTTGTTTCACTTTTATTAAAGACCAGGACATACTGAAATTCCTTGACTTCTGAATTTCAGTTTTTTCTTTCCTCTTCCAAAGACCTATTCACTTAGATGTCCTCTGACTCTTATGACAGGAGCGTCCGCTGATGCCCACGGAATACCAGAGTGGAAGGAACCCCCAGCCACCTTTGGGGGCCACTCTGCCACCTTTGGCAGAGTCTCATCCCAGAGAGAACGAGGGTCTGTTTCTCCCCTGACAGAATTCCAGCTGAAGGGCCTGTGATCCCCAGGCCTTTCTGTTCTCCACAGTATTTTAGGGAACTTCCTCTAGAGGTCAAAGCTGGGCCATATATGAGACAGGGTTAAGACCATGTATACTAGAATACTCCATCCTTCTCCCAAACCTTCTAGAGGTTAGTATATGTAATGCTTGCTTTAAGGAAGGAACATATGAATTAAACTTGATGGTCTCACAGCCCAAGTCCATTAATTGCTTCAGATACTATAATTTCCTCGGCTTTTTTTCTAGGCCAGTGTTAAAGTTCTCGATATGAAGAGACCTAACAAATTATTAGAAATTCTCTTATTTTGCCTTTTTTATATATAACTGGGTCATTCAAGTTGATGATTGATGCTAATTAGTCATGCAATAGCCATTTAGCTATAGGGCTATTAGAAACTCTTTTTTATTCATTCATTCAACATGCATTGTAAAAATACATATTTAATGCCTGCTTTCATCCTAGGCTATTCTTTTAAATTAACCAATTTGGTTTTTTGGTTGGGCTGGTCTCCGTTGCTGTGCGTGGGCTTTCTCTCGTTGTGGTGAGCGGGGCTACTCTTCGGAGTGGTGCGTGGGCTTCTATGGCCGTGGCTTCTCTTGTTGAGGAGAACAGAACCCAGAGAGCAGGCTCAGTAGCTGTGGTCCATGGGTTTAGTTGCATGCGGAAACTTCCCAGACCAGGGATCGAACCTATGTCCCCTACACTTGCAGGCAGATTCTTATCCACTCTACCACCAGGGAAGTCCTGACATTCATTTTTGAGGCCAGGACAGACTCAGCCACCAGCCTCAGGAAGCTTAGCACTCCTGGATTGTCCAGGGTGATCCCAGGGCCTCGAGGTAGTTGCCAGGATGGGAGAGGTCCAGGGGGCAGAGCAGGCAAGGGGAGGCCCTACACCCTGATTTAGGTGTCAGGAAGGGCTTCCTACAGAGTGCAACATGCCATTGAGACTGGAAGAATAATTTCTGGTCTTCGGGAGCTGGGTTAGGATGAAAGGAAAACACGCTAAACACCCTAAAAAATAGACATGTCAAATGTGCTTTTCCTTTGAACCAGCAGCTCCATTTCTAGAACATTTCCTAAAGAACTAATCAGACAAGTGCACAGATATGCAGATAAAGAATGTCCATCACAGACCATTTGTGACAGGAGGGAGAGAGAGAAGAAAATGAAAAAGCAACACAGATAATCCATAAGAGATCGGCTGATTATACTGAAATACATTCAGGTCGCTAGGTATAAATGGAACCATTAAAAGTCATTTTGTAGAACAATGTTTCTTGATAAGCCAAAATGTTCACAACAGGTTCTGAGCAAGTGAAGTGAAAGTCACTCAGTTGTGTCCAACTCCTTGCAACCCCATGGACTATATCATCCACGGAATTCTCCAGGCCAGAACACCAGAGTGGGCTGCTGTTTCTTTTTCCAGGGGATCTTCCCAACCCAGGGATCACACCCAGGTCTCCCACATTGCAGGTGTATTCTTTACCAGCTGAGCTACCGGTGGCTCAAAAGATGGTCCCTGTGACTTCCCTGGGGGTCCAGTGGTTGAGAATCCACCTGCCAATGCAGGGAACACAGGTTTGATCCCTGCTCTGGGAAAATTCCACATGCTGTGGGGACCCCAACTATATGCCTATGCACCCCAACTACTGAACCCCTCTCTAGAGCCTGTGAGCTGCAGTTATTGAAACCCACGTGCCTAGAGTCTGTGCTCTGCAACAAGAGAAGCCATCGCATTGAGAAGCCTGCACACTGCAGTGAGCAGCCCCCATAGAGAAAGCCCTCACACAGCAACGAAGGCCCAGTGCAGCCAAAAATAAATAAATAAATATTTTAAAAAAATAAATAAAATTCATTAAAAAATAAACACTGGATTTAAAAAGAGAGAGAGAGATGGTCCCTGGATCAGCAGTATCAGCATTCCCTGTGTGTGTGCTTAGTCACTCAGTCGTATCCGACTCTTTTTGACCCCATGGACTGTGTAGCCCACCAGGCTCCTCTGTCCACGGGGGCTCTCCAGGCAAGAAAACTGGAGTTGGTTGTCATTCCCTTCTCCAGAGGATCTTCCTGACCTAGGAATCGAACCCAGGTCTCCAGCATTGCAAGCAGATTCTTTACTTCTTTACCTTATGAGTTACAGTGAAGTTCCTAGGGGCATGTAAAAATATCAGATCTCAGGCCCTGTTCAGACCTATTCAATCAAAATCTGCATTTTAAAGAAGCCGTGTGTGCTGTGCTTAGTCACTCAGTCATGTCTGACTCTTTTCAAGCCGATGGACTGTAGCCCTCCAGGCTCCTCTGTCCATGGGGATTCTCCAGGCAAGAATATTGGAGTGGGTTGCCACGCCCTCCTCCAGGGGATCTTCCCAACCTAGGTCTCCTTCACTGCAGGCAGATTCTTTACTGTCTGAGCCACAAAGAAGACTTAAATGTTCAGAATTCACTTTAAAGTTTGAGATGCACTGGTCTGGATGACAGACTGCTCTTTGTTGGCAATTGAGTTTCCTCTGGTCCGTGGCATTGTGTGGAAAATGGGCAATATGTTGAGTTTTTCGCAAAGTTAAATATATTTAATTAATAGTAATACTCTTTATTCTGAGATTATAATCTTGCTTTTGTGGGGTTAAACTTCCTTTGTTTTGTATGATGCTGGTGATTTTTGGATGGTAGGCTTTGTTTGTTGTTTTGCTGCTGTTTCGGTGGCCTTAGTTAGCAAAATAAACAGTTGGTATGGTAATCCTATGTGTTGTTTTTGAAATTTTACTAGGAAATCTGGGAATCATGACGAATGCTAACACACATTGCTTTCAAGTGAAATATTATGTGTGGGTGTGTGGTCTGGGTGTGTGTGAATTCTATGTAAACACTGGGTCCCTTTGGGAGGTAGAACTGTGGACATTTTCAATGCTTTTTTGCTTTTTTTCTGCGTTGTCCAAGTTTTCCACATTTAACACTTGAAAAAATGGATTGAAGTAGAAACTAGAGGAGCCTACAGAAAGCAGCATTTGGTCTCAAGTCTCAGGAACCTGTGTCTGTTTGGGGACCCTGATGCAATGATGAGGTATCAATACGTAGACTGTGGGCCTAGTCGGTCAGGTCGAAGGCCAAGGACTTAGTGTCCTTGAGCCTCAGGATCCTTATTTATAAGATGGGTTATAATAATAATAGTACCTGATTCTGGGGTGGTTCAGAGACTAAGTGACTAAGCAAATGTAGCCATTTTTCAGTACCAGGGCTATTGAAACAGGGGCTTCCCAGGTGGCACTAGTGGTAAAGAATCTGCCTGCCAATGCAAGAGATGCCAGAGACACGAGTTTGACCCCTGGGTCGGGAAGATTCCCAGGAGAAGGAAATGGCAACCCACTCCAGTATTCTTGCCTGGAGAATCTCATGGACAGAGGAGCCTGGTGGGCTACAGTCCACGGGGCCACAGAGAGGCGGACACAACTGAATGATTGAGCTCTAATGAAACAAACTATTACCAGACGGGTGGTTTAAAACGAGAGAAATGCAGTCTTTCACACCCCTGGAGGCCGGAAGTCCCAGATCACAGCATCAGCGAGCCCTGCTCCCTCTGAAGTCTCTACAGGAGATTCCATCCTCGCCTCTTACAGCTTCTGGTGGCTCCGTGTGTTCCTTGGCTTGTGTCTGCATCTTTCCAGTCTGTCTCTGTATTCACAGGGTCTTCTCTCTGCTTCTGTCTCTTATAAAGACACCCATGGTTGGGTTTAGGGCAGGCCTGGGTAATCTAGGATGATACCATTCAGATCCTTGATTTAGTTACATCTGCAAAGCCCCTAATTTCAAATAAAGTCACATTTCCAGATAATAAATCTGGGCCACAGAGATATCTCTGCCACGGTGGGCAGGTGGGGTAAGAACCATTCATCCCAAGGCTAAGCTGAAAATATAATCCAACTTTGAATAACAAGTGACACATTGAAGTTTCTGTCTCCTTTCTAATCTCTGGGAAACTTGTGTTTCAGAATTTTCTCTAAAGGCTCTTGTTTGGATCGAAGTCCCTTGATTTCTAATTTCCCAACCAGGAATTATTACTATTACTAAAGATAGCCATTTCAAAAATCCATTGCTGTTCCTGGGCTCAGCATTTCTGTTCACCACAGTTACCACTGGAAATGGGGAGAGAGGTTGAGGAAAGTAGCGTGAAGCCCTAAAGGGAATCCCCTCTAGACTGACGCTTACACAAAAGGGAGCCCACTGAGTCATTTTACGCCACAGAGCTCCGTTTTGTTTTTTTTCTTCCAATAGTCTCTTTACACTCATCTATAACAAATGACTACTGCCCACAGGACATGGGAAGGATGCCGACTGGGGGTGTAGGACAGTTATGTTCGCAGGCCAGCCCTCCAAGGGCCACAGGAGGGAGTTTTAATAAAAGGCAACCAGGAAATTCCCTAGCGGTCAAGCGGTTAGGATGGAGTGGGCCTCCAGCACTGCTTCTCCAGATCAGCTGAGCAGGTTGCTAATCATCACCTCCAGATTCCTGACCTGGGCTTCAAAAGGTCAGATGGTGGCTCAGATGGCAAAGAATCTGCCTGCAGTGCAGGAGACCCAGGTTCGATCCCCAGGTTGGGAAGATCCCCTGGAGAAGGGAGTGGCTACCCACTCTCACATTCTTGCCTGGAGAATTCCATGGAGGAGTGGTGGGCTATATAGTCATGGGCTTCAAGAAGCTGAGATAACAATATTTCCCTGTAACTGTTGAAGGTGTTCAAATGGATTGTGGAATCTAGAAAAATGGTACAGATGAACCTATTGCAAGGCAGGAAAAGCAGAAATAGGAACACAAACATATGGATACCAAGGAGGGAAGAGGGGTGGGATGAATTGGGAGATTGGAATTGACATCTATTGGCTACTATGTATAAAATGTGTAAAATAGATAACCAGTGAGAACCTACTGTATAGCACAAGGAACTCTGTTCAATACTCTGTGGTGACAAAGCGGAGAAATACATACATACATATATATATATATTTATTTATTTGATTCACTTCACTGTACCGCACAAACTAACACAACATTGTCGAACACCTAAATGGCAATTTAAAAAAAAAAAAAATGTAAGGCTGGATTTGGCCTGTGGTTGAAGTGCAGCACATGATTTATTGAATGAATAAATGAATGAATAAATGTTTGTGACTTTGAGAGAGTAGAGTTGCACTTTAGAATTCAACTGTAAAATTCATCTGACAAAATACACACATTTTTCTACATGAGTTCTTTCCCCTCCTCCCAAGGGGGTTTTCTCCTAATGGGAAATTAAATAGCTTGGTGGGTACATCATTTCCGCTACTTGCCAGGGTGGAATGCATCTATAGAATCAGCACTAATGAGACAAACTTACAATATAGCTTCTCATGCATACATGGGAGGCACCTAATCACCCACTGGCTGCCTCCCCGACCTGAGGGTCCTTCTCCTCCCATTTACTTGAAATACCATACAGGAGAGCCACAGGACAGAATCCTTTCCTAAGCCAACTCAGGCAACTTCCACTCTCAGAATTGTGAATCCAGGTTACAAGTCCCTTTTTCACAGCATGATACAGACTTCCTTTGCTCAGATCTGGGAATACGTTTGTGGCTCCTGCTGGCTGGCGTGGAGACCATGCAAGAGAAGCAACTTAGTCATCACCCAAATCTAGTGTCTATTCAGACCCAACTCCCTGACACCTAGCCCATAAAACAGCCTTCTCCCCACGAGCACATAGAGAAAGAAAGCTGTCATCTGGATATTTCAGACTAAGAATAATGATAGGTTCCTGAAAAATTCAGACAACTAAAGCAAACCTGAAGTTGCCATTCGCCTTGGCAAGAAAATTGCTTGAGTTCTTCCTTCGGTCTGCAGTCACCTTCAAGATTCGAATGTCATCTCTGCTACGAGTTCTTTCACTGGTGAGCCCTGGAGTTAAAATTCATTCAGTCGTGAAGCCGTCCCAAAGCATCTATGAGTGGGGACTTGCAAATAATTAGAACCAACAGCAATTTGAAAAGCTTCACGACTGCCCCGTGGAATGGTTTCTTTGGCTAATGTTGTTACACCCATTCCAGTGGTGGTGGTTTCATTTCAGGCTACGGGCAGGCTTTATAAGAATGTGAAAATCAATACGAAAGGTTTGTCAGGGCGACATGTTTGTTAATGTTTTATTGATTATGCTATTGGTTGTAAATTTTCTAACTTAATAAAGCTCAAGATTTTTGCAGTAAAAGACAGAGGTTATTTAATTAACTGGCAACTTAATGCAAACTACTAACATGATACATTGTGAGTGCTTCAAAGTGACACCCGATTCATCACTCTCCAAGTGGGCATGATATTACACAAGAATATTATGCCCCTTAAAGAATTATGGAGTAGGAAATGGCAACCCACTCCAGTATTCTTGCTTGAAAAATTCCACAGACAGAGGAGCCTACTGGGCTACAGTTCATGGGGTCGCAAAAAGTTGGACATGACCGAGTGACTCACTTTCACTTTTTCTTTAAAGAATTAAGAGAGGGAAGTCTGATACAAAAAAGAAAGGCATCGATTATATAACATTCTACAGCAACTATAATTGTTTAAAAAAGAAGAAAAGGAGAGGCATCTACCCATGGCTTTTAATCCTAAAAGAATCTGACAGTGTGCACTTAATATTAAAAGAAAAGCTGAATAACCACATAGTTGCTTTTTTTTATAAAGGGAAATTAGGGGCTCCCTGGTGGCTCAGTGGTAAAGAATTTGCCTGCCAATGAAGAAGACACGGATTCGATCTCTGATCCGGGAAGATCCCACCTGATATAGAACAACTAAGCCCCTGTGCCCTGTGCCCCAGAGCCTGGGGCAACAACTGAAGCCGGATGCCCTAGAACCCATGCTCTGCAACAAGAGAAGCCACTTTAGTGAGAAGCCAGCACACCGCAACTAGAGAGCAGGCCCCGTCCACAGCAACCAAGACCCAGCACAGCCAAAAATAAATAAACACATTTTTTTAAAAAAGACATTAGGATAAGGCTCCTAAAAAGGTAAGCCAAGTGCCCATAATTCAGGTAGCATTTGTAATCAAATTCATGATAATCCACTTTCTGTCTCCTCAGTGAAAATACTCGACTTAATTCAATGATCTTGTGATATTACAATTATTTATTAACATATCTAATGCTAATGAAACCACATAAATCCAGTCCTTTAATGGTTTATGTTACTCTTTCCCAGATGTGTTTGGTCTATTCTATACATACTGTATATTCACTCTAAAAGGTCCTGTATGGAAAATACTTTATGTTCTTCATTAACATGAGTGCTGATTCTCTCCTGATGAAGGCGGCTGAAGCACAGAGTTGTTAGACTTGAAGCATTTTCCAGTGAACTATTAGTAAAACAAGTCTAAAGTGTTAGTTGCTCAGTCGTGTCCGACTTTATGTGACCCATGGACTGTAGCCTGCCAGACTCCTCTATCCATGGATTCTCCAGGCAAGAATAGTGGAGTGGGTTGCCACGCCCTCCTCCAATGGATCTTCCCAACCCAGGGATCGAACCCAAGTCTTCCCTTTTGGCAGGTGGACTCTCTATCGTCTGAGCCACCTGGAAAGCCCAAAATAAGTCTGTCTCTCTTCAAATACAAGTCCTTTAGGATGTTAAGTATAGGACATTGAGCTTGACTTTCCTTGCTCCCCCCCCTCCTTACTATTAAGCCCTGACACACAGTATTATATCTTTTGTAGCCTTACTAGAATTACATTGTGATGTTCAATCTGGAAGGGAGATGGTTCCTATTTTGTGATGATGCAACTCAGCCCTCCGATGGGCCAAGACGTGACACTGCCATTAAAGCTACAGAATGCCCTGTGGGGATGCTAAACACCTATTTCCACACAAATAACCAAACTGGCATTAATTCTTTAAAAACTTCTTTCCTCCGGAAATTATTTTAAAACTGTCTGTAGTCACAAAAGCCTCTTGAATCAACAGCTCTTCCAAGAAATTGTAAAGATTTTCATGGAAACCACTTCAATAAAGCATTTATTTCCTCAGAAGAATGGAAGAAGGGAAAGAATTACCATCCTGAGCACTCACAACCCCAATTACCATCTGCGGGTCTTCTCTCTACCTGCCAGGTTAATCACCAGCTTGTTTCATCACCACACCACATAAAAAGCTTCCTTCTCTCCTAATTATTCTCTCTCCCTTTCCCCTAATTTTTTTTTCTGAATTATTTTTAACACATCTTTTCAAACCTTTTCAAACTTTCTAATGGAACTCTTGTGAATGTTTCAAAATTTTCTTCCATTTGAAATCTCACACAAGCTCTTCCAAATTCTCAACAGTAATTCTCAATTAATAAAAATTTCACTGAGGCATGAGTTCCATTCTTTTCCACTAATTTAAAAGTCTCCCACAGTGGGTTCCTAAAATATTTGGAAAATAATTTTTAAATGAGAACAATTCTTTAAATATGTAGCTATGAAACCAGATTCTCTTCAGACTTGACCTGGTCTTGGTTGTGAGTTAATACTTCCTGGAAAAGGCTCTTTCTTTTCTTTTTATCCTCTTAAAAATATTTTGTGCCTTTTTATATAAAGTTTTAGAACATGAAAATTTTAAAACATTATCTTTTTGCAATCCATAGAGGTGAGGTGAAACTCTATAAACTTGGAGAGAACAAAATTGGGAACAGGAGTATGGATATTCTTTCCTTGGGCCGAAAAAGGAGATGTGCTATCCTGGGGGTGATGATGAAGTAAAAGTCTTTGCCAAGGTCCTGGTTTTAGACTGCTTGAGGAGTTCGAGGCACCTGGTAAACGTGAATAAATGAATGAGGATGTACTTGGAACCAAATCTGAAAATGAGTCACAGGCCAAGACTATTGTTCATCTAAATCCATGCATTTGGGGTCATAGAAAAAGCAAAGTGCTATAGAAAAAGATGCATAGGAAGATTTTAATTTTTAGATACTAACAAATCGCCCTCCAAGGTGACGATACAACCAATACAAGTTGCATGGTGTTTATTCTCATTTCTCTTTAAATTCACCACCAGATTATGTTCGTGTGATGCTAGTTTTGACCTCAGGTTTCCTGGATAGGAATGACTGGAGCATATTTCATATGCTTGCTGCCGTTGTTGTTCAGTCGCTAACTTGTGTCTGACTCTTTGTGACTCCATGGACTATAGCTCCCTAGCTTCCTCTGTCCATGGGATTTCCCAGACAAGAATACTGGAGTGGGTTACCATTTCCTTCTCCACAGATGCTTACTAGCTGTGTTTATTTCCTCTTTTGAGAACTGACATATTTTACCCACTTTTCTACACTTAAGGAAACTGAGGTTTTGTTAACCTGAGAAAACGTCGATTTCCAGCCTTGATAGAATTATAACCGCTTTCAGACTTTGAGAAATATGAAGGGCCAAACTGTGATCACTGAAGGAATGCATCGATGAGGTAAACTCTACAATATAAATGGATTTGTACATATTAACACATTCACATACTTCAGATACAATCTCTGCCTATTCCATACACGCAAATACCATCCGCCAGTCTACACATTATGTCCCATAACACAGAGGTTTTAATTTGGATGCTGTTAGATTTGTGGATGTTGACCTTTGTAGTTGGGATGTTGACCTATGCCTTTTTCTGGAGGCCTCCCTCACCCACAAAATAAGAACAAACTCTTTCATATTTCTATTTAATATGAATCATAATTTTTTAGAATTTAACCTGCATTTTTTCTTTTCTTAAGTTTGTTTGTTTAGTTAGTTATTTTGGGCAGCACTGCACAGCATAAAGAATCTTAATTCCCCAACCAGGGATCAAACCCATACCCCCTGCATCAGAGTCTTAACCTCTGAACCATCAGGGAAGTCCTCTTCAAATTATAATTTTAAAAAATTATGTCAAATGTATTTTTGTGAATGGTATGAGGTAAGGAGAGAACTTCACTTGTCATTAAGTGAAAAGCCAGTGTTCTTGATGCCGTTTCTTTAAACATTTAAGGAAAAGCATAACTCTTGGAGGGCACTTGGAGTCATGGAATGTCAGAGCTGAGAGGAACTGGAGGAATATCCTGTTTAACTGCCAGTGTTTGGGGGAAGGCGCCTGGGGTCAAGAAAGCCTCAGTGACCCGTGCAAGGCCTCCCAATTGGAAGGAGCAGACTCTTACCCAGACTGAAACGCAAGGTTGAGGCTGCCCCCCAGGCACGCTTCCCCTAGTGCCTGCAGGAAACGAATTGTCCTCACGGCACAGGACACCTTGAGGGATGAAGAAGTACCAAGATAATCTGAATGTGAAGCTGTTTGGGGCAGAAGAGAAGGGGAAAAAGAAGTCAGGAGACCGTGCGGAAATAAGCTTATCCAACAGATGTAAGGATTTGGGGTTTCAGAATTAGTCTATGTGTTTAGACCCTGTGCCATTCACAAAATAACAGAAACTCCAGTAAGTACTGGCTTTTTTTAAAAAAGCGAGGCACCATAACTAAGAGACTGCAGGCCAGAGCTAAGACCTGGCACAGCCAAATAAATAAAATTTTAAAAATTAAAAAAAAAGAAAGGGCAAGGGGAGTTTGTAGTTCTCACACAGGAAGTCTGAAGACAGGCTATCCAATGCTGGTATAGGAGTTCAATCATGCTCTTTCTAGTGTCTCCTTTGTCATTTCCAGTGTTCAGCCTCACAGTCACAACGTGGTTGCTGAGACTCCAGCCATCGAATTTGGGTTTAAGAGAGAAAGAGTAAGGAAATGGTGGTGCCGATTGCATCAGTTTCTCTTGTAAAGCTTTCCTAGAATGCTCCCAATAGATGGACTTGGGCTTGTCTACAAACTCAAACTGTTTCATGATTCATCTCTAGGCAGAAGGGGAGTTAGAAACCAAGTACAGATGTTTCATGTCTGCGGTCACCATGGCAGCAGCAGGAAGTGGAGGCTGGAGCTGGGTGGCCTCTGTGTCCGCCACATACTCACGACACATCGACTTGGAATCTAAATAATTCTGGGGCTCATGGTCTCATCCAGAAGTCACTGTACCACCATTATTCCATGGTCTGAAACCACACTGGAAAAGAAGAGACCCCCGAGACTCCTGCTGTGCCTTCTCACAGGTAAGAGAGAAAAATAAAAAATGTCCCTCCAGTCCTAGATTTTCCATATTTAATCATGCCCAAGGCCCCAGAGCATGCTCTGGCCCTGTAGTGGATGGAAAGGTAATTTAATCCTCTACTATAAAATGGGGCAGTGCTTGCCAGAGAGCTTGCTAGAAGATGCCAAGCCATGAAAACAGAAGAGCAGGTGCTCCAGACTTCTGGAATACGTGAGAATTAGGGCTCCGTCCTCATGCCCAGCTCTTCCGCAAAAGCAGATGTTCCTGGGTATGGTTTTGAACTCACAAATTTGGCTGTTTGATCGTCACGTGTCACACTTACAGGCAGAAATAATCCACATAGAGACTAATTATTAATAATAACGAGAAGATATTCAATGCAGATTTCGTGCTGGGCACTTTGTTTCCCAGTTTGTATGCATTAAGTACTTTTTTTTTTCCTTCATAAGCATTCTAGAGGGAAGTACCATTTTAACCTTCATTTTAAAAATGAGAAAACTGAAGCCTGGAGAGACAAAGTAACTGGCTTTCACTGCAGATCTATGAAGTGGCAGAAACCAAGTATGCATCCAGGTTCTTCCATTTCCAAGCTTTTGCGCTTCATCGCCATGGATACTGCCTCCTTGAGAATGCTTTCTACGCACCATCACCCACTTGGAGCGTAAGATGCTCCAAGTCTGAGGGCCAGCAACATCCATCATCCAGCTGCATACGTTTACTAATATAAATTAAAAGTCCTTTTAAAATAAAAGTACTTTTACTTAGCATTTTATGAAGCTAACGTGTGAGCATGTTAAGTCCCTTCAGTCATGTCTGACTCTTTGTGACCCCATGGACTAGAGCCCACCAAGCTCCTCTGTCCATGGGATTCTCCAGGCAAGAATACTGGAGTGGGTTGCCATGGCATTCCTTTCTCCAGGGAATCTTCCCGACCCAGGGATCAAATCTGCATTTCCTGCATCTCCCGCATTGGCAAACAGATTCTTTACTGTCTGAGCCACCAGAGAAGCCCAAGGAGTAGATAAATTAACAGATTCTTAGGCCATCAAGACTTTTCATGGATTTGAAAAAATCAACTTATGCCCTCATTTGCGGAAGAGGAAACAGAAGTTCAGAGAAGTGAAGTGCTTGCCACATCCACACAGCTCTTCCGTGGTCTGATGAGGCCTGGAATTCAACTCTTGACTCCCAGCCCAGGGCACCCCACAAAAGAGTTGAGCCCTTCCAGCCAGTTTCTTCCACTCCACATTTTCTCTTCCCCCTTTCTGAAAGAAGCGTGATGCCAGATGCAGCCTCGAAGTTTCCTGGCTGCTTCTAGGACAGCAGGCTTCTCTTGAAGCCAAGAACCCTTTCCGGCAGGCCCCTCTGCCACGTGCTCTAAAACGTGCGCTGTGCAGGCATGATCTTTGAAGATTCTTTCCTTTCATCTCAGCTCAAAATAGCACCTGCCATATCGTTAGCCTCGGAAACTTCAGAGTGAGGACCCAAAGGAATGGGTAAATTTATCACCTGGTGAAATGACCTACATTCTGCTTAATTGTTTTTGGCCTGACCATTACCCCAGGCATCAGAGTCAAAAGGAAGAAAAGAGATGGTTAGATCTCTGTGTACACAAATTTTACAGCTCTCGTTGATCTCGAAAATTCATAGCTATCTGGAAGAAATTTCAAGATAAAAGATTCTTAGCACAGAGTTAATTGTACGAAAGCCCCACTTCTGTTGATGTTTCAGGAAAAAAGAGATTATCAAAATGATGACTCGTGTATTTCTCAGAGGCAGATCATCCGATTTGGTTCAACTGCTCTTTTATTACGATGTGTTGGGTCAGGTTTTATTTTATTACAAGAAGACAAAGTTGGATGTCATAGCTCTTTTTTCATAAGAGCAAAAGACATCAATTTCTCTCTAATACACAAAATGCTTCATATCATGGGATGTAATTGAAGAAATAAGGTTTTTATGAAAACTGAAAGGAAAATGTGGTCAAAAGACATTTAAGAGGTTTCTAAGGTCACCACCAAATGCATATTATCTTCATATTTTTTTACCACTTCAGTTGTAGATTCTCTTGACGAGCTTCAAAACAACATTCACTTCCTTCTGATGTGATCACTTAGTACATTTGGCAGCTGTTGAATTTCATTTCCTAACGTGTTTGTAACAGAGATGTACATGGCATGGCTTGTTTAATGTAATTTGTTGCTTACATGCCAACATTCATAGTATTATCTGCCTAAATGTGCAAAGAGGGGACTGGGTGAATAATAGTTTGCTTGTTTTTTTTAATTTTTAAATTAATGGGAGTTTTCTACATCTTATAAAATGTAATCAGTACTGAGAGTTTAGTCAGGGAGTTATGTCTGACTCTTGAGACCCCATGGACTGTAGCCCACCAGGCTCCTCTGCCCATGGGATTTTTCAGGCAAGAAGACTGAATTGGGTTGCCATTTCCTTCTCCAGGGGATCTTCCCGACCCAGGGATCAAACCTGAGTCTCCAGCATTGCAGACAGTTTCTTGACCAACTGAGCTACTGGGGAAGAAACTGATAGAGTACACATTTCAGCAAAAGAACAGTACTTCTTTGAATCTCACCAAACAGTTCCCAGACCTCAAATTGCGCCAATTAAAATAAGATAACGAAAATTCTAGTGCAATGAGTACACTTCAAAAGAAGCTATTTGATAAAGCCATTTCCCGATCCCATTACAGAGGCCATAGAAATAAAACTCTGCTACCTGCAACTGACACACACTGTCCAGGTCCCAGGAAATGAAATGAAATTTCATTCATTTCAGAGTTGTTCGCTGCTCAGTCACTAAGTCGTGTCCAACTCTTTGTGACCCCAAGAACTGTAGCACTTCAGGCTTCCCTGTTTCAGCGTAAACACGTCCAAAAACTGAACTTCTCATGATTCTCCCAAATACAACTCTTCTCACACAACCTCCCATCTCAGCACTCAACACCACCATCTGCCCAGCTGTGTGATCCCTACAGCCGATCACCAACCAATCAGTTTTTGTCTTCTAAATATCTCTTGAACTCATCCAAGTCACTTCATCTCTGCCCTATGGCCAGAGCCATGATACGATTTCAATGGACTCTGGGCCTTTTTACCTTCATGGTCCCCTTCGGCATAAAAAGAAAAAATTAAAAATTATGTTTTATGACTTTGTTGGTACAAAGACAAATATAAACCAAGCTGGGTTCATTATTTTATGTTCATCATTATTATATTCATTTTAAAATTCTGATTAGAAGATAAACCAAACTTAAACATTTTCCCAGGCCAGTAAGATGTGCTCTGGGCCCTGGGCACTGTGCCTGCTGTGTCAGTGGCTAAAACGGACCTGCTCACGGCTCTGACCCCTCACCTGAGCCACTCCGATTGCCCGTTTCCTGGCAATTCATTCTCCTACTGCAATCAGAGTATCCGAATACTCAAATTTGCTTACAATCCTTTAAGACTTTGCATTACTTCAAAGACAAAGTTGTACTGAGAAAAAATTTGAATGAAAAAAGTCACCATTTTAACCCTTTAAAAATACACAACTTAGTTTTCAGGACACAGTTGACACTTGAACACCATGGGGGTTAATCCATGCATAATTTATACACAGTCCTCCTCATCTGAGGATTCAGCCAAATGTGGAGCGAGTGGCACTGTAGCATTTACTATTGAAAAATAGCCACATATAAGTAGGAATGTGCAGTTTAAATCTGCATTGTTCACGGGTCAATTGTAATGAAAATCTTGTGAAAATATCACCACCACCCAATTCCAGAACACTGCCATCTCCCCAGAAAGAAGCTTTGTATCTCTGAGTTTTTCCCTTTCTTCACCCACCCCCTCCCCAATCCCCGTCTACCACTAAACTTTCTGTCCCTGTGGACTTGCCTGTTCCAAACGTAAAAGGAGTCACGCAATCCTTGACCTTTCGTTCTGCCTTCTTTCACTGAGCATGTTTTCAATGTTGATCCATACTGTCCCATTTATCAGCACTTCATTCCTTTTTATGGCTGATGGCTGTATGATACTCATTGCACTGTCTGTAACTGTCTGCCCTAGGAAACAGAGAAGAGCACATCTTACATCACATGGTCGTTTTTGCAGGATGAGTCTTAGAACAGTGTGGCCAACAGGCCCAAACTCAGTGTCTACCCACAGTGTGGTCCACAGGTCTGGGCTGGTCCATGACCCAACGGCAACCCAGTTGTGCTAAGTATGGACAGTGACAACAAGCTCCTAGAAACGTTTATGTGCAATTTGATATCACCACAGCATCCAAGTGCCTGATTTTGTATTTTACAAAAGTATCCGTCTAATATTTTGAAAATAAAAAAGCACTAGCCCTTCACCACAAATAGTAAGAGAAACCCTAGCTGAGTTCTTATCAGGATCGACTGTAGAGGTGGCTCACTCTGTCTACAGAACAGAATGTGAGCCTGAGGGCTGGCCATATACCATGACTTTCTAGAAACCCTGTAAAAGCAAAGATAATAATTTCTGATGTGTGGGAATTAAAAGCCCTCATATATGTTACAATAGGAAAAAAAAATCTGTGTATGGAATAAAGGACATTACCCTGAAGTGGTGCAGAATGGTGCAGTTTCAAAACCAATTTATCTCCCATCTCTGCAGCACACAAATGTAGCTGCTTTGCAAGGAAAACCTCATTCACTGGAATAAAAAGGCAGCTGAGCCAGAGAAGGGAATAATGGGGACAGCCTGTACTGAGTCAGAATACACCTCATTGACACTAAAGCTGATTGATGACCTGGGAGACTTCTGAGTCCAGAGGAGGAGAACAAAATGGAAACAAGATAGACAAATGGTGGTGGTACATATGAGAAGCTGTAGGTGTGATACAGAGGTGTGTTCTCTGTGCAAGAGGAGATTGGGGTCTTTCAAGGCTGACAGTTGTTGTCAATGCAGTTGACATAAATTTTGCTCATGTTAATGGAAATGTACCAGTGTGATTTACCAAAGCCATTTACAGCTGTTGAGTTAGAATGAAATAGAAAGCAACTGGAGGAAGAAGAACCCAAGTGGTTTTGCACTTGTATGTGTGAATGAAGGCATATTTTAAAACTGCTCTCTACGTCGAGCTTTTCCCCTAATGGGGCAATTCTTATTTCTCTTTACAGTGATTCTTTTAGATCTTACAAAACTACAGTGAGGTCTTTGGTTCCAGAGAGCTTTCTCAGGCTCTCTACTTTCTCCATTTTGAGACTGTAGGTCTTGTGTTAACAGGCTTTTATTTCTTACAAATCCATTTTGTAGGAAATTATGTGCTTTCATCCTTCCTCCTGGTGTTAGAATGAAACATTCTCATCTGGGTTGAGATATTCTGGAATGCCAAGAAGTTGCTTTCAGCCACGGAACATGCCAAGGGCATGGAAAGTTTCTTCAGAAAATGGGTCAAGAGGAAAGAGTGTCAAAAGCCAATGAGATGAGAGGTCACAACATCTCTGTGCAAAGCCAAACAAGAGAGTCAGTGGTGGGAGGAAAATGCCCTGGAAACTGGCATCTCTCCTGGCAAGGGGAAGGCAACTAGACAACCCCCCTACTCAAGAACCTCTCCAAGAGCTCAGCTGCACAGGCTGGCTGTTCCTGAAGGCTGTTTGCAGCAACATGGGCGGTCAGACCAACCACTAGGGCAATCAGAAGGATTCTGAACAAAAAGAAGGAATTTGAGAAAGACGGTGGTTGAGAAGGAAAGCCTTGTGGAGAAGGCTTTCAACTATTGGGCCGGCCAAGCCTGGATGGGAGCAGGGTTGGGAGGAGAATGGATACATGCATATGCATGGATGAGTCCCTTCACTGTTCATCAGAAACTAGCGCAATGGTGTGAATCAGCTGCACCTCAACACAAAATGTTTTTGGTGTTAAAAAAAAAAATTAAATCAAAAAGTGAAAAAGTTCTTACTAAAAAAAAAAAATAAAGTATTGGGTTGGCCAAATTACTTCATTCAGTTTTTTCTGTTAAGATGGCTCTAGAAGTACTGAGTTGTCTTTAACTTCATTGAAAACAATTTTGCTAGATTGTATTGAGACAGCTGTCATATTGGTGAGTATTAAAAAAAATACCAAAATCGGTGAAGGGTCTATGTGACTGAGGTGGTTGTAACCCTTGCTTCCCCAATCCACACTCACATCCCCTCACATCAAGTCTGTAGTTTCACAATGAGCAGTGATTTTTGACTCTGGAGTCCCATGTAGACCAGCTGCTGGGGTTCTTTGGCCCCAGATTCCTTTTTTTTTTTTCTGGGCCCTAACCAGCTCATCCACTCATGACAAAGAAACTTCGAACCTTTCTTCTAACTTTTGTCATCATTTCTGAGACACCTCTGCTCCTCAAATGTAGAGGAGGCTCAGTCTTTCTTTTTACAAGTTATCAGCCAGAAGAAATCCACTAGAAACTATGGTTCAACCCAGTCCCCACCCACAGAGTAGGGTATCTTAAAGACTGCTCTCCTTTAGAGACTTGGGGCTTCCTTGGTGTCTCAGTGTTAAAGAATCAGCCTGCCCATGCAGGGGATGTGGGTTTGATCCCTGGGTCTGGAAGATCCCTGGAGAAGGAAATGGCAACCTGCTCCTGTATTCTTGCCTGGAGAATTCCAGGGACAGAGGAAATTGGCAGGCTACAGTCTGTGGGGTCTCAAAGAGTAGGACATGACTAAGCACACTCACTTAGTCAGAGTCCTCTTAGGGCTCACTCATGGCTGTCTTTCAGTAGAAAGGGTATGAATTGCCTCTGACCAAAAAAGTAAGAACGAGTTATGTGTGTTAGTCACTCAGTCATATCCAACTCTTTGCAACCCCATGGACAGTAGCCATCAGGCTCCTCTGTCCATGGAGTTTTCCAGGCAAGAATACTCCAGTGAGTTGCCATTTCCTACTCCAGGGAATCTTTCCAACCCAGGGATAGAACTCATGTCTCTTGTGTCTCCTGCATTGGCAGGCAGATTCTTCACCACTGCACTGCCTGGGAAGCCCAGTCTACACCCCACACCCAGATAAATTCCAAATGTATAAGATTCAAACCCCAAAGAGGTAGAAGAAAATACAGGGAATTATTTAGTAACTTTAGAATGGGGAAGACTCTTCCAAGTGTGACATAAGATTCAGAAGCCATAAGAAAAAAACATCATTGAATAAATTTCACCATGGAAAAATAAAATACGAATTCTCCGTGTAGTAAAAATTGCAAAGTCAGAAAGACAAACAACAAAGGTTTTTTTCCCCTAATACATATGTTCAAATTAATTTCTTAAAAGACCATCATTTCATTCAAAAATGAGCAAAGGAAAAAAAAATTTAATGGGCAAAGGATATAAAAGTAGATATAGGATGGACAAATAAATATTTTAAAAACTCTTTAAAATATAAAATGTGTTCAGCATCACTCATTTTAAAAATATAAATTAAAACTGCACTGAGATACTAATTTTTTTTGCTGCTCAGACTGACAAAGATCCAAAAGTCCAGTAACATACTGGGTTAGTGAAGTTGGAAATAAAGGAAACAAAATTTATCACTGGAGCAGGAATAAATTGGAAGACTGTGAAGGTCAATATGGCAATGTCTATTAAAATTACAAATGTGCCCACCCTTTGACACAGCAGTTCCATTTCCAGGCCTTTATCCTACAGTTAAACCCACATATATGCAAGGTAATATATGTACAAGATTATTTGCTGTATCATTGTAAGAGCAAAAGATTGGAAACCACCAAAATGTCCATTAGAAAGTACCCAGACAAGACAATATTATTCAACTGTGAATAAAAGATGTACTGATTGGTGAACAACAATCAAAATATGAAACAACACATAGAAACAAGGGAAAAGAATATATATATTTATATATTTTTTCAAGTGCACAAAAATCTCTGGATGGATACCCAAGGAATTGGGTCTCTAAGGCAAGTTTATATTCAAAGGGAGAGGAATTTGACTCTATATTTTGATGGGAGAAATGGCAAAGAATTTGCAGACATAGTTAAAAACCGCATTAAGTTTTTATAGTCCTAGAATTTTGAACCATGTGAATGAACCACTTATTCAAATATTAACTCAATCAATCATTTTTTAAGAGAGTGAATACCTAAGAGAGTGAAATACCTGGGTTTCCAGGTTACGACAGCTTGTTTTTATTAAAAGAAAAGAAAAAGTCAACTTTCTTCAGAATTTATTTTTTTGCAATGTAGGCTTGATTTTAGCCTTCCAAGAGGTCCTAGAAGAGTTTCCTTCGGTTTATGGTGGGGATCCTAGCCAAACCAAGGAGAAAGAGGGAGAAGGAAGGAGGTCGTTACATCTGTGCAGTTAGGCATGTGATGATTGTTATAGCCCTTTTTATATTCCTTTATTATTTCTAATATTTTCTCAATGAGCAGAAATGAGTTTTTAAACCAGAAAAAAATGTTATTTGAAAATGTATATGTCCTTGAGAATTCACATATTAGTTAAAATTCACATATTTCAGATTCACCCCGCTTTCCAATGAAGGTGATGTGTACATGTGCTCAGTCGTGTCTGACTCTTTGTGATCCCATGGACTGTAGTCCGCCAGGCTCCTCTGTCCATGGGATTCTCCAGGCAAGCATACTGGAGTGGGTTGCATTTCCTATTTCAGGGGATCTTCCCAACTCAGGGATTGAGCTGCTTTCCAATAAAGGCCAGTTCCTAGAATAATACTGCATCTGTTGATGGAGTGCTAGGTTGAAGGATACTCCTTGGAAAATCTAAATGAGAACCATATTGGTCTCTATTTTAAAAAAGGAAACTAGAGTGATTGAGTATGAATATAAGAGAGAAAGGTGAAGTGAGTGTGGCCAGAGAGGCTGCAGAGTAAGCGTCACTGGGGCAGAAAGGAGTCATGAAGAGACCATTAAAAGAGGAAAGCTGGGGGCCTTAGACAGTAAGCCTTGAGTGTGTTCAATATGTTAGAGATTTTTAAGTGGAATTTTATGATGTTTGGCCATGGAATGTGTGATGTGCAATTCTCTTCCATTTCTTTATGAAAGTGTTCATAATTTTGTGTAGTTTGTATACCTATTATTTCAGATCTCCAGAAGGAGTTTAGCCAAAGAGGAGCCTATGGGAAAAAAAATAAATAAAAAAAACTTCAGCTAGAGAAGGGAATCCCCAGCAGAGTCTGGAGACAGGAAATAGGACAGCCTGGGTGGGAAGTGCAAGGAGGTCAGCTGGCTGGAGCGTGAGGTGATGTGCAGGGCGGGGCAGGAGACCAGACTAGAAGGACCAGAAGCAGGAGACTTCGTGGAGGCCCCTCTGCCCTGCAGGGCGTGCGGGTTACAAAGAAGCATCAGAGAACTTTAAGTGTGAATGTCATAGAATTGTATCTGAGACTGATCACGTGGCTACAGCTGGAAGATAAGCTGGAGTGGCCAAGATTAGACACATGGAGACAGGTCAGGGTTTCATTTTCCAGCTGATGGATGACTGAGTCCATTGAGGCCGGGAGAGAGAAGTGTATCAGAGACGCTTCTTAGGCTTCTCTGAATGGATGGCACCGACCAGAACAAGGAATTTTGCATGCCTTGTTTTCATTTTTGCTTTCTGTCTTTTTTCGGTGGCAAGAAAACTATGAGCTGTGTTTTTAAACTACTGCATTTGCCATATCTATAGGACGACCAAGTAGAGTTGTTCAGTAGGTGACTGAATACCTGGGTTTACAGTCTGAGCTGGAGGCATAAAAATCATTAGGGACTTCCCTGTGGTTCAGTGGTTAAGACTCTGCGCTTCCACTGCCATGGCGCTGGTTTGATCCCTGGTTTGTTGGGGAACTAAGATCCCACATGTCTCGCAGGCAAAAAAGAAGAAGGAAAAGATATTAGGAAACAGATGATGGAGAATGGCTGAGTTGGCCCCTGGGCTACCAGCACAGTAAGAAACACGAAGCACGAGGCCTTTGGAAAGTGATGGTTGGGGATTGAGATGCGACTTGGGTTTATAGCTTGCGTGACTGTGTGAATGATGACCCGATTATTTAAATAAAGCACTTTAAGTTGGAGAAACAGGGACTCACTCAATTAATCTCAAGAGTTTATGGAAGGGTCAGGTGACCTAGAAATCAGACCTGGAGACCCCAGCAAACAAGGCAGATCCCAGGGCCTCTGTGTCTCTCCACTCCTGTTTATTTTTTCTGCACATCCTCTTCACTGTCTCAATACCAACCAGATTTTATCACCATTTTTTTCTGGGATTAACTGCCACAAGATTGAAAAGGTCTGTAAAAATCCTGGGCTTCCCAGCTGGCACTAGTGGTGAAGAGCTCACCTGCAAATACAGGAGGCATAAGAGATGCGGGTTCGATCCCTGGGTCAGGAAGATCCCCCGGAGGAGGAAATGGCAACCCACTCCAGTATTCTTGCCTGGAGAATCCCATGGACAGAGGAGCCTGGCGGGCTAGAGACTGTGGGATCACGAAGAGTCGGACATGACGGAAGCACCTTAGCACACACACATAAACACCCTGAAACCGTGAGCAATGTGCTGTCCAAGTGTTAATTTATATATTTCTCAGGGGAGAGAGTCCATAGCTTTCCTAAGCTTCTCAGAATGACCTAAGATACTTAAGAAGCTTCCAAACCTTGTCATCACCTCTCTCTCTCCAAAGAGAGGCAAGTTTTGGCTTGCCTCAGCCCCAACTCAACCTCAGGCTATTCTCTTCACTGCTAGATTTATCACAAAGTATAAAGTTCTTTTTATTTTCCTTAGTTCACATTTTGCAATTAGAGAACATGATTGGTCCAGCTTTCCACAGGAGGCCAAAGGTGGTAAGATTGCTGCTTTGAGTCAGGATGAGCTAGCAAAGATAACCACGGGATAGAAAGCAAGGCTATCTAGGTATGA
The DNA here is from genome assembly GCF_002263795.3 of Bos taurus. NCBI lineage: Eukaryota > Metazoa > Chordata > Mammalia > Artiodactyla > Bovidae > Bos > Bos taurus. The sequence continues at coordinate 42,638,588 of NC_037350.1, forward strand.
GTTTAAGTGAAGGAATTTCCCTTAGAAGAGATGTGGCTTAGACAGGAAGGCTGGTAAGGACATGACCCAGGCAGTATGATCATTAGCCATTAAAGAGGAATACAATCTGTACCTGGCATATTGGCTTAGGTGATCCATAGCCATCTGATTAAAATTATTCCAAAGGCTGGAATGATGATAAGCTGGAAAGGGATCGCTAACAGAATTTTACCAAAAATTGTTCCTCACCTTATCTTTCAACACTTTTTGTCAATACAAGCATAGCATGAATATCAAATTCCAGAAAACTGGGAATAACACATAACACATTGGAAATCAGACCTCAGTCTCAAAAAGATCTTGGCAGGTTGGTGTAATACAGACGATTTGATATGGTAGAACTGCATATAAAATATTGTATTTAGAATTATTAAAATCAAACTCTCAGCTACAACATCTGGAAGGAGGGGCCCTACTGCATGTTCACATACAGCTTCAAATAATCTCAAACCAATTTGAACCACCGTGTAAGCTGATATTTTAAAAGGGAAAAAAAAAGAAAGAAAAAATATTATGTATTAAAGTTTTAATGCCCAGGTCTGTTCTTTATTGGTCATATGGGATCTAGGGCCTGCTTGCTAGAGCACTTTTTTTTTTCTTTTTATTAAGATTTTACTTATTTAGAACAGTTTTGGGCTCTCAGTAAAATTGAGGGAAGGTACAGAAATCTCCCATAAACGCCCCATGGGCTCAGCCCTTACTACAAACATTGCCCATCAGAGTGGTCCATTTGTTTCAAACCTGGAACTTCCATCAGCATATCATAAGTACCCAAAGTCTGCAGTTAAATTAGGGCTCATTCTTGGTGGTGTGGGCTTCCACGGTGGCTCAGCGGTAAAGAATCCGCCTGCCAATGTAAGAGGCGTGGGGTCGATCCCTGGGTGGGGAAGATCCCCTGGAGAAGGGAATGGCAGCCCACTGCAGTATTCTTGCCTGGGAAATCCCATGGACAGAGGAGCCTGGCGGGCTACAGTCCAGGCCTTGGACCCAGCTTAGCAACTACGCAACAACGACTCGGAGCAGTACTTTCCATGAGTTTCGGAGGCCACAGTTCGAAAGGTACAGCCAATACAACATCCCTGGCTGCTGAGGATGGCCTGCCTGGATTTGATTTGCATTTCCTAGAGCATTACTCACCCAGGCTCTATTCATGCTGCTCCACGGGCAAATAACCCCCCTTCTCCTGTACTGACACAGTTCTAACATCCAACCTCCAGTTACCACAAGAATCTCAGGGACCCCTGGACACAACTCAGGTCTTCATGATCTCACAGTGCTGCCCCACTCCATACTTGGAAACAGGCTCCTAAAAGTTCCCGTGTGCATCCCTGAAGGTGGGCCATTCAGTCTTCATGGTGTCAACAGCAGAAGGAACGGAGGTGCAGAGTCTAGTCTCAAAGTGACCAGCACACTCTGTACCGGGACCCCACAGAACCTGAAGGCGTGTCCAATCCCTGTCCTTCCCCACCTCCTCTCTGATCTATGCCAGCACCAAGTCCCAGAGATCAATTCTGTTTCCTTACAATTCTCCCTTTTCATCACTCGAGCTGTCGGCCCCCAAGTCCTCCACCACCAGGCCTCTGCATCTCCCCCTCTGCCCTTCCTGTCTCCCCTTCTTCCCCTGCTCACGCAGAGTCCAACTCATGACTCATTCTGGCACCAGCCGTCATTCAAGTCCATGACACTCTGAGATGCAGATAAGTTTGGTTACAGTTTGGAAAGGACTGGGAGTTGTGGCCTCCATGGCGGTAGCTGGCCAGAGAAGCTTGTCACATAAATCTGTGTAACCCACACATTATGAGTGATATCAGTTTCTTCCAGACCCAGCTCTGAGTGTCCAAAGATTGGTACATTTCTTTCCATATGGGATGAAATTTAGTCACGTCAGAAGTTGGGTCATCTGTGTATGTGGGAGCCATGTAATTTAAAAAAAAAAAAAAAGGACAAAACAGACAAAATCCTTCAGGGTCACCAGCTTGTCAAGAAGGGACTCGGGCATTAGTAAGAAATGACAGCAGTGTCCACGCTGAACTTCCTGGTATGGACCATGAGGGGTCGGGGGGTTGGGGGGTACCAGGAGGCAGAAGTGAAGCCAAGTCACATAGAGGAGTCGGGGAGGCAAAAAGATGGAGCCGGTGTAGCCACAGGAAGCAGTGACGCTGAAAAGACCACGTGTAACATCCAGCAAAGCCAAACACTCCTGCCAGGGAATGGAGACTCAGGGGTGGCCCCACCCTCCTCCTCTGTACCCCTCCACCCCACCTCCACGGCAAGGAGATGGGCCAGGAGCGTTTGGTCAGAAACAAGGCCAGACCTCGGGTTCTAGGGGGCCTGGGGGACAGGAGGCTGGTCTTGGTCAGCAGAATGTAAAGACCCTGAAGCATTACCATTCCTTTCCTCCAGCCTAGCAGCAAGAAAGCCAAGTGCACATTTTCAGGCTAACGACTTATCAAAATGCCAAAGCAAACTTCATCCTCTGTTTGAAAGATTTTTCCATTTCTGGTCCAAAGGAAATGACTTGGCCATTTCTCACACACGGTCGTAACAACTAACCAAGAGCAACTCTATGCCTTAGGGTGTCCGAGCCCCAACGTGCAAATGAGCCCCAAGGCAGGCGGGGGCGTCAGTGGAGGGGCACAGCCGCTCGTGTGTCCTACCAGCATCATTGCCGCCCCGCGCTCCGGCCGGCATATGGCAGGAAAGCACTGCCCGGGTGACGGGCTGTTGCCAGCAGTGACCGCACGTGACTCCCAGAGCAGCAGTCCAGGGCAATCCCCCATACACCCAACAGCAGTCACAGCCATTGAGTCCTAATGCATCTGAGACTCCTGTGACTTGTGTGTACGCAAATAAAAATGACGGCCCACTCTTGGAAAGCATCATGAAAACTTGGGCTTTTTTTAAGGACTTTTTTTAATTGGTCCAATAACATCTACCCCTGAAGCTTACGCCATCACCTGCCAAGTCAGCAAGGGGACACAGGTAATGTGGTTACTCCCTCCGCCAGCGGTGACATCACTCACGCCTCTCTAGGTCCTTCAGCTCCTCTCCAGCATGAAACTTTTCTTTCCCAAACTCTTATCCAACGTACTACCCACAATATCATTGTCAGTCAATTAATCAAGAAGTCCACAAAGACAGGGAATCATAAAAAGTTATGTATAAACAAACTTTCCTTTAACCTAAAAACAGTATACATTAATGTGCCAGATTCCCATGGAGCCGATGTGTCTGACCACAGTCAACTAGGAGAGAAAGAGAAATTATACAACATGCCCACAAATCGAAATTCCTTGACTCCTCGTAAGATAGTCCTGGTTTAGGAGTCACCTGAGAGATTAGCTCATTCGACAGCTTTGATGGAATTGAAAATGATGTAACATTTTTATCATTTTATAGATAAGTAAAATGAAGTCAGGACAAAGATGTTAGCCAACCTGAGAAAGCTGTATCTTAAGTGCCTCCGAAAAGGGATATCAGTGATAAATAATGATCTGTTCTCTAGAATCCAATCGGGAAGTTGAAGCTCTGAGTTTCATCAAAGATGGGAGGGAGGCAGGAAAAAGAAAACAAGATAATTGATTGCTTCCAGTCATGAAAGAGGCAAGATTCCCCCAGGCTGCTTCATCAGTTGGTCCGGCCAGGCAATTGGTCCCCATCCCCATCCACTAGGAGGTGCAGGGGTCTTATGTGGGGGACAAAATGAGCGTGATAGGCTCTAGAATCAGAGCTATCAGGTATGAGGGAAGACAAAGGGGTGGTGCCCTACTGACATCAGGACGATGAGTAAAGGTCCACATGCAGAACTCTGAAACACCAGTGCCACCTGGCTCATTCCAAGAAGGCTGGCAGCCGTGCGAGTAGGCTAAGGCAGGAAACTAGAGTGGGACGGGGGGAAGGGTGTGCAAAGGCCCAAGGGCTGAGCCGGGGCTGCAAGTGGGAAGAGCAGTGAGCCATGAGCTGAGTGAAAAGGGCAGAGCCAAAACAGGCCCGATGAACCTTACCTTCTAGGCTAGGGGGAGTTGTTACGGGGGGCTTCCCTAGTAGCTTGGCTGGTAAAGAATCCACCTGCAATGCAGGAGACGTGGGTTCAATGTCTGGGTTGGGGAGATCCGCTGGAGAAGGGATAGGCTACCCACTTGGCTTCCCTGGTAGCTCAACTGGTCAAGAATCGGCCTGCAATGCTGGAGATCTGTGTTAGATCCCTGGGTTGGAAAGATCCCCTGGAGGAGGGACTAGGAGGAGTTGTTACAAAGGGTTCTGAACAAAATGACATGATCACATCAACATTCTGGCAGGTCATTCTGGCAGCACAGTGGGATCTAGATGGCTAAGGAGGTAAAATTGGGACCTCGTGCTTGGGTATAGGTGATGATGTCAACTCCTGAAAGAAAGCATACAGGAGGAGGAAGGGCAGGTTTAAGATGGGAAGGAGACATTGGAAAAGGTAAAACTAAAAACCAGAGTCAATTAGCCTCTCCCTGCTGGCTTCTTATTTCAAATGGCCAGACTCTGAGCCCATAATGTCCTCCCTTAACTTGCCAGCTAAGAGACCCAGGAAAGCCCTGAGATATCGAATGTAAAGGAATATTACAAGTTGAGTGGAGCGTTTGCTGTGATATTTTCAACCACTTGCCCATCTCTCGCCAGGAAATGTCATTTAATTTTGGGTTAGATGGATTTGCCAGGAAATACACCAGTGTGTAGTAGAGCTGCGGAATAGAGGTCAATTTTACAATTATGAAATAGCTAGCGACTTCCCTTTCACTTTTCACTTTCATGCGTTGGAGAAGGAAATGGCAACCCACTCCAGTGTTCTTGCCTAGAGAATCCCAGGGACGGGGGAGCCTGGTGGGCTGCCGTCTATGGGGTCACACAGAGTCGGACACGACTGAAGTGATTTAGGGGCAGCAGCAGCAGCTTTTCCTGAAGCAACAGGCCATATCTTTAAAAGGCAGTCACTGAAGTGATATCCACACAGCCTTGTGGCTGCTAGGGACACCAGTGATGATTATTTGGGGGTGGGGATTGGGGAAGGGCCTGAGTGCCCCACTGAGCAATGAACTGGCAACTTGAGAGTGGAGGTTGAGGTTCCTCTACAAGCATCATTGGTGAGGTGACTGAGCAGCAGAATTGAACTTGAATATCTACCAAGAGTCTCCTTGTGATCTCCCGTGGCCTGGCCAGTTCATGGACCACCCTTGGTATATACAGAACAGACACTACCTCCAAGAAAGCCTCTTCTTTACTCTTGCTTGGCACTTGGGATGACTTTAGCTGTGACCAAGTCAATGACAAAATCCAAATGCTATTCTGGGCTCGAACAGTCACCATCTAGAGGAAGAGTTCAACAACTCATTCTCAGTTTGGAGGCTGAATATAAATGCCAGCTAGGCCCTTCAGCTAGTCTCAGAAACAACCCTACCTCTGATTTGGGCCAGGCCTGAAGGGGGCTGAGACCTGGGAGAGGCAGTTCTTCCAGCGTGCAAAACTCAAAGGGACCAGAGACAACTCAGTCGTCAAGATAATTATCCTCATCAGTATTTTGAAAATTAACGTAAAAATCCATGATGACCATCATATCAGAAGTTTATAAAGTGTCGTGTTGAGTCATCTTGAACTCTGAGACAAAGGGAAAAACCAAGAAGGTCAACTGTTTATTTATTTAAAAGTTTGATATGTTGCTCACAGTGGATTTTTTGCATTAATTTTGATTTTTTTTAATGTATGACAGTAAAACGTTTTGAGTACTGATTTTTTGGTCACCTCCTTAAATCATACATCAGACCTCAACTTGGCCACATGGACAGGAGTTTGGAGTTTTGAACATTTTCTCTCACACCTTCAGAAACCTCTCACCCCCATCCCTATGCACACATACACACACACACACACACACACACACACTGGCATGGAGAAATTAAAAGCTACTGTTTGGAAATGTAAGCAGGCATTCTGTTCACTAGCAGAGGTGACAGAGGGCGTTCTTAAAGAACTTTTCCCATTTATCTTTTCAAGAATGTCACTGTTCACCTTTAAACGCACACCTGAGACTGGTGTGGTAACAGAGCTGTACCTCGGGCTGTGCTCACACACAGAACGAAGGAAAATCAATTTCAGTCCTCGGAGGACAGGCTGGCTGGTGCAGGAGGTCATTCAGTGCCAGCCTGGCTCGACGGGCTGGGGGCAGGATCCTTGTCCGCACTGCTTCACTGCACATCCAGCGGATGCGAAGGTGGCCTGGAGACTCTCGCTCTCACCGGGGAAGAGAAAGACGAGGCTTGTACAAGCCACTGGATGAATACTAGAAACAGCGGAGGGGAGGCGGCCGGCGCCAGCGTGAGCGATGTGGAACCGCGGACTTCTTTTTGCACCTAATGCTCTAGAGAAATCGGCCAAGACTAGCTCAACCGACTGAAAATATTACTGCTGTAATTCTGTCAAGGTCACTTGTCAGGCTGGGTTATCCACTCCCCAGATGGGCTGTGCACAGATCGGCCGTAGCTCATGGCTGCGTGGCTCCATCTCAGGGAACCCTCCCAGGGGGTGCCGCTTTGCTCGTGCCCTGACAGGCCTGCAGATCTGATTCCAGGCATCCAGGGTTCACAGCAAGTGCCGGCTGAGCCCTGAGGCCGTGCCAAGGGTCATGGCAGCCCTAAGCCCTTCCAGATGGCGGTGGGCTGGGGCCGTTTCTGTCACCTCGGAGATGATTACGAATATGTTATTGGAAAGTGCAGGAATGGTAACGAGATCCGAAGAGCAGAGCGGGGGCTGACCGATGGCCGCCAGGCTTCTCCAGTAGAAGACGAGTGAGGACTGCGCCCCGTCCCCAGGAGCCCAGACACCCCCTCCCCTGGGAGGAATAGGGTTTCCTGGAAAGAGCTGGAGCGTAGAAGTCAAACAGATCTGCAGACCCGAGTCCAAATCTTGGCTCCACTCGTGAGCTCCGGGACCTGGGGACATTATTTAATCTCTCTGAGGTTCAGTTACCTAATCTATAACATGGGAGGAGCTAATGGTGGAAAGTGCCGGGCGCAGATCCCATCCACGTTCCTCCTGCGTGTCTGTTCCCAGCAGAGACTCGCCACATACCATCTCTTTTCTTCTCATCTCTTAATTGGTCCTTTTTTTATGCCCAGAATCTCAGGGCTACCTTCACTTCCTGTCATCATGTTGGAGGCTTAGCCTGGCCCTCTCTTTACCGAGCATTTGGCCTTGGGAACAATGGGGTTGGACTTTCAGGAGGAAAACGTAGCCAGTTCAGCACATCACCTGCCCAGCGGCATGATGCTAGGCAGGGAGGAGAGAGAGAGCGAAGGCACATCTCGCCTTCTCCTTCTTTTGGTGGGCTCCCATCTAGTCCCACAGAGCCAAAAAAGCAAGCCTAGCCGGCCACAGCCAGTCAGTTGCGATCCTGAGCTAACCCTCCTGTAAGGTCAGGAAGGAGATGCAGGCTCTGAGGCTGAAGGAAACGTCTGGACATTTGTAACAGACCATGCAAGCTCAAAGAATGTAACGTTGCCTTTAGCTGGGGTGATCAGGGGAGAGACCAAGAGCCAGAGCAGAAAATACATAGACTTCTTTATCAAAGCCAAAGCTTCAGGACTCATTGGCTAGTAGTGAGAAAGATGATTTGAAATGACGAATGTGCTCCCAAATCTAAGCTATATGACTGCCAATTTCAGTGGGCCTCTCGGGAGAGATTATCGGGAGACTTTAAATCTGATGGGTCAGGCCCTTTTTTAGATTAAGCATCTCAAAGATGAGAAAGGATGTCTGTCCCAAACTGGGTTGCCCGGGTGAGCGCGGCATGACTTCTGCAGGGACAGCTCTAGTGTGTCAAAGAAAAAACTATTTTTGACACTCGTTAGAGATGGTAAGGAGCTTCCCAGGTGGGGCTAGTGGTAAAGAACCCTCCTGCCAAAGCAGGAGACACAAGAGACGCAGGTTTGATCCCTGGGTCAGGAAGATCCCCTGGAGGAGAGCATGGCAACCCACTCCAGTATTCTTGTCGGAAGAATCCCATGGACAGAGGAGCCTGGTGGACTGCAGTCTATAGGGTCGCACAGAGTCAGACATGACTGAAGTGAGTTAGGGTGTATGCACATGCACACAGAGACAGTGAGGCTACTAAGATGAGGTTTGTGGTAGGGGAGAGAGACCAGGCTAAACTCTGACTCTAACAAGGACAGTGGGGATCCGTAGCGAAGGGGGAGGATGTGGATCAATGGATGGAAAATGACTAAGGAGAGTAATCATGGGTAGGGGACTTCTTGCAAGACTGACTCAACAGAACCCTTGCTTAAGGCAGGCCAGCCTGATATCAGCATGATATCGAGGGTAGCCAGACACTTTTGGGGAGTTTTCACTATACTGACTTCATAGGACTCTTACTCAAACTGGATTCTGCAAGGATGGAGAAGGAAGTCCAAGGTTATCCCTAGTCCAGTCAAGGGCTCTGAGGAGGCTGATTAGAGTTTCATCAAATAGAGGGTCTTTGTCAACAACCCTGAATATTCATTGGAAGGACTGATGCTGCAGCTTCAATACTTTGGCCACCTGACTTGAAGAGCTGACTTGTTGGAAAAAGACCCTGATGCTGGGAAAGATTGAAGGCAGGAGGAGAAGGGGGCAACAAAGGATGAGATGGTCAGATGGCATCACCGACTCAGTGGACATTAATTTGAGGAAACTCTGGGAGATAGTGAGGGACAGGGAAGCCTGGGGTGCTGCAGTCCTTGGGGTCACAGAGAGTCAGACATGACTCATCGACTAAACAAGGGCCCTGCTGGGGGGTTTGGCTAATGGTGGAGGGGGAAATGTTTCTGAATGCAGCACTTTGGGTAGGGATAGAAAGTGCCCCAATTCTAGGAACTGAAAGAAGTTTCAAGTAGCTAACTTCTTACTTGGGGAGCTTTTATTGACAAGAGCGGTTTTTCCCATGTTCGTGAGCCCAATAGCAGCAGGAACAGCAACAAAGCAACAGTCTCCTGTGATGAAAGCCAGGGGTATAGGAGATGAAGTTGCTAAGCCAGCCCACCAGGTGGCAGAGTGAGAGCGGCGTGGCCGCCCCAAGAGGAAACCATGATGGTGGCCAAGGGCGGTGGAGGGCCACTCAGGACCCGCAGGGGTTGGGTCTGTGTTTGTTCCCGGCCGTATTTGGTGGGGGAACTCAACGTGGGATATTTAGATTTGTATCAAGGCTGTCACTCATGCCTTCGATTATGTGAAACCTGAGGAAATAAGTTATACTCAATACTTGTTTACGTTAGTAAAAAAAAAAAAAGATGACAATCATTTTGGAAAGATTGTGTCTGCTTGAGTAAATAGTAAATAGGAGCTGACCCATTTAACTGGGGCTCAAAGATCACTGTCAAAGAAAGTGAGGTTGCTGACTTCTCCGCCAGTCTGATAGGAACAACTCTGTCTTCCTGTCTGTGCTCTGCTTCGCTCCCAGCCTGTGAAAAAGGAGTCTGCTGAGAGCTGGGGCTGCCTCCAGGGGCTCCCCGTCTCCAGTTCCCCAGATACAGCTCTGCTCAGAGAGCAACGGCAGATGAAGAAGCAGCTCCATTACCCACGGCAGCCCCATGTGGGCAGCATGTCACTGCCTTGGCTCTGGGGGACCCTGGACGAGGAGAAAAGGAGAATACTTGGAGCTGGGCTACCCCGAGGCCATGTGGAGAAGGAGGTAGCTTCTCCTCAAACCACAGTCCAGTGGCAGACTCCGTTATGCGGGATCTTTCAACTAGGCCCCCTCCTGCAACCTCTTCTGCCGCCTCTCCCCCTTGCCTTTTCTGCCTTATCCACTGTCCACGGGAAGGAAGAGTATTTATTGAGCAGAAACAAATGCTACTGGTAATGCTATGCATACTATATAGCGGGCTTTGAAACAATTATTAACTCATTGAATTCTCACAGCAAACCTATGAAAACATCATGCACCCACTAAGCAGATGAGTAAGTTAAGGCCCCTCAAGGTCAAACTACTTTCCTAATACTGTAGAGCTTGTGAATGACAGAGCCTGGATTTTGATTCACATCTGCCTGACTCCAAAGCCCTTCATTATTGTATTGTTTTATAGGTGTTGCCCCTCCCAGGACTATTTGCACTTTTTTTAAAGGGAGCCAGCAAAGAGCAGGCTTCCTAGTTGGCACGGTGGTAAAGAACCCATCTGCCAAGAAGGAGACACAGGTTTGACCCCTAGGTCAGGAAGATCCCTTGAAGAAGGAAATGCCAACCCACTTTCCAGTATTCTTGCCTGGAAAATTTCACGGACAGAGGAGTCTGACCGGCCGCATAAGATCAAAAACAGTTGGACACGACTTAGCAATGCAGCAGCAGCAGCAAAGGGCAAGACTAAAGATAAATACAGCAATCTCTTGCCCCAGATATCTGCAACCTCACCCATGTCAGATCAATTTCCCCAGTGTTTGTATCTTATTTTTTTCCTTTTATTTGTTTGTAGATTGTTTTTGCCTTTAGCTGCACTTGATCTGGTTTCTGGATGTGCCTTCCTTGATTTTCTTGCTATATACCATTGTAGGGATGAAAACATGGGATGCATCAAAGAATTTCCATGATCCTAATTCAACATGCTCCCACCGGCCTGGCACACCACACGTCTAAGTGGCTGAGAGCCGCCAGCGTGCAGTGTCAGGGACCACAACGATGTCACTGTCACCATCAGGAGGATGTTCTCATCCTGCCCTCAGCTCGCCTGTCACAGCCTAATCTCTCCAGAAAACCTTTCTTCATTTATTACAATGGTGGGATGTGTTTTTAAATAAACAACCATTTTAATGATCCCGCATTTGGAAACTTCCAAATTGTAGACTATCGTATTCATTTCCTAAGGCTGTTGTAACGAAGTACCACAAACCGGATGTCTTAGAAGAACAGAAATTTATTCTTTCACAATTCTTGAGGCCAAAAGTTCAAAACCAAGGTGTCAGCAGGGGCTGTGCTCCCTGCCAAGGCTCTATGAACAGCTCTGTCCTGGCCTCTTTCTAGCTTTGGTGGGCCTGGTCATTCCTTGGCTTGTAGATACATCACCCCAATTACTGCCTCCATCTTCACAGGGCACTCTCTCTATATCTGCATCCAGGTTGCCCTTGTCTCAGGGCACAGTCTTCGGAGTTAGAGCCATTCTAATCCAGCGTGACCTCATCTTCACTTGTTACATCTACAAAGACCCTGATTCCAAATAAGGTCACAGGCGTGGGTACTGGGGTTAGGACTTTCCAGGAAGAATGGAAAAGAGATCTTTCCAGAGAGAATGAAATCATGCCATTTGCAGCAACATGGATGTCATCCTAAGTGAAGTAAGTCGAACAGAGAAAGACAAATACCATACGATATCACTTATATGTGGGATCTAAAAGATGACACAATGAACTTATTACAAAACAGAAACAGACTCACAGACATAGAGAACAGACGTGGTTGCCAAGGGGGAAGCTGGGGTAGAGAAGGGACGGTTTGGGGGTTTGGGATTAGCAGATGCAAACTGTTAAATATACAATGGATAAACAACAAGTTCCTGCTGTATAGCACAGCGAACTGTTTTCAATCTGCTGTGATAAACCATGAAAAGAATATGAAAAATAATGTATATGTATATCTGGACACATAACTGACTCACTTTTCTGTACGTAGAAATTGACACAGCACTGTAAATCAACTACACTTCAATAAAATAATTTTTTTAAAACAACGTATTTTTTCAGGGGATGCAATTCGACACACAGCTACCTTTCCAAACGCAAGGCCATTAGTAATTGATCATGAGATTTTCTGCTGCGTACGCATCACAACCCTTCTCCGAGTGGCTGTCTTGACTACATCTGCAAGCAATCAGAGTCTGCACCTTGGGTGAAGGCGACTTGGCCTCCTGGGTCCCACTGAAGGGATGCATCTGTGATAATGACCGTGAGCTTGTGGGTGAGATCACGCTGGCACCCTCAAGTCCATGCCGGTGGCTCTCTTATTCATGAGGTGAGCCCCCTGAGAGGTCGCCCTGGATAGCCCTGTCGCCAGGCCATCTCCTTCTTGGCTCAGCAGGTACCGTGACACGTGACCACAGCCTTAGATTCACAGAGGAAAACGTCCCGCTGCTTTTTTCTGAGTCCACAATCCACGTGCTCTGTAGCATGGCCTGGTTCCAACTTCACTCCATGCACACTCCTCTCCTCCCTCCACTCCCTGCAAATTGGAAATAGTGATACACAGCCACCTCACAGGGCTGTCGGGCCATTTAATTAATGTTTACAAAGCACTCTGAGGTCTTCGGATGGAAACTGCTGTGTAAGTGCAAAATTATTATTAGTTCTCAGCCCCCTGTCCCTTGACCTCTGGCATGGGCTTTTGTTGTTCCTGAATGGGAGCTGTTTATGGGCTGTTCAGCTGGCTCTTTAGGGTGCATAGGCCAGTACATACGCATTTGCAGACTTTTTTTTTTCCTTTGAGAAAAACATTCCAACTCGGTGGGATGTCTTGCAGGTTTTCACCATCTGAATGTCTCCCTACTTATCTCTGCTGAGTCCTGAGATCTCCAAGAGCAGATTGTAAACAGGCTCCATTGGAAAAGAGGGAGGGAAAAAGGTCATTTTGAAGAAATGGCCCCTCCTATAAAGAAGAATCAAGCAATATCTCCTTGTCAGGCAAAATCTGAACAAATCACTCAGGGAAGTCTGTCTCCCTTGCCCCGAGGGATTCTGTGCATGTTTATACACCGAAAGGAGAAAAGAATAGTAGATTTGCTTTCAGTGCCCAAGTTTCACTTCCTTCCTTCGCCTGAACGTCTCAGGAACCATGGAAACAAACATACCCGCCTAGAGGCTGTTTTCCTTCTTGTCTTCGTTGCCTAACTGTGCACTTGCCTGGGATCCCGTGGGGAGAATGAAATGAAGAAGTGGTAACGAGAAAAGATGTCTGCAAGTGAAATGCCTTGTCTCTGAAAGACAGAACGGGGCTCGTGTGTCATTCCTCAAGCTCTGGGGCAATGAACAATGACTTAAGGCACCATTTTCCTTTTCTCTAAAACGTATTCATACTCATCCCTCCGTATCCACGCACAGCCCACTAGGTCCCTTCAAGGTGTCTTTTGGTTTATCTTAGTGCTGGGTTAGCAGGATCGGTTAATCAACTGCTGGAAGATTTTATTTTTAAAAATCGCTAAGGGACCATCATGCAACACGTAATCCGTAGGACAAAAGTCTAAAGCCATGGGGCCAATGAAGGAAGCAAGTGTTTGCCATATCACAGAGAAGAATAAACCAAAAGAACACACATGATATACTTTGTTTTCTAAGTCAGCCAACCAGTGATTAAACGTGATGTCAAATTATAGAAGGGGGAAAGCAGGATTATTCTGAGGGGACAAGGAATTTGAGGCGGGCCTGCGAATAAGGATGGCTAAATCCAGCTTTAACCAGCTGGTTAATCCTAACGTCTATGATTGCAGGAGCACCAGAGCCCCGTTGGCTATCGAGGTGGCTGGGAGACATAGATGCCTTACCTGTGGTCTAAGGTGATAAAGTTCTGCAGGTTATGTAGAGGACAAGATGGAAGGGGTTGTTTCTTTCCATTCCATTCTTTTAAAAGAAAGGAGGGATTGACATACACATACTATTCATACTGTGCGTGAAATAGGTAACTAATGAGAAACTACAGTATGGCACAAGGGGCTCTACCTGATGTTCTGTGCTGACCTAAAGGGGAGGAAATCCAAAAAAGAGGGATGTGTGTATATCTGATTCACTCTGCTGTGCGATAGAAACTAATACAAATTGTAAAGCATCTACACTTCAACAAAATTAGTTAAAAATATAAAAAGAGGAAAGGAGAACTAAGCAAAAAAAAAAAAATCAGATAGATGGGTTAGAGAGAGCTAGGATCAGTAAAAGAAAACTACAAGACTGAAAATTGAGATTATAATGTGTAGGAAACAGCTTGTTTCCATCCTCCTCTTTTCTCTTCCGCTGATGCTCTGCTTCTTTGGACTTCCATCGACCTCCTGGATGGTCTTCCTCTTCCCATTTCCCCCAGCTCTTTCATTTCATCCTTCACTTTGCTTTCCTGGCTACTGTCCTAGAAATGAATCTATGGCTCCCCAAGTCAGAATCATTCCACACCGCCCCACTGTGCAAATCCTCTGTGACAACTTGCCCATCTTTCATGATCACCTTCTTCCTACTTATCCTAGACTGTGGGTGACCTGTACCTACAAAAACACTCATACAACCCTCTGTTCAAGTGTGTTCCCTACCTTTCTACCTTAGAGATTGTGCCTCTGCCATTTCCACAACCCTGATGGTTACTACCACTTAAAATCCTGCTTATCTTTCAAGGCCAAGAGCAAACACAATTAGCTCTATAAATCTTTTTAAGGTGCCCCAGAAGGAATTGAACACCATCAGTCCTTTTCTGTGCCCCCACTATTCTTTGTATAATTCCCTAATGCTAAGTAAAACAAGTAGCTCTGCATATAGCTCTGAGTCCATTTCTCCTTCTACTAGATTATAAAATTCTTGAAAGAAAGGCCTCTACCTTGCTTTTTCTGAGTATTACATAGAGTGCCAGAGTACATGCTCAACAAAGATGCTTTTGCTTAATTTCACCCATTCAGCACACACAGAGAGACACTACAAAAGGCACAGGGTAGAAGTTTAATTTCTTATGCAATTTAAAGGCGAAAATTAAAAAAACACATCTGGTCTTGGAAAGATAATAAATAAAATTAATACAGTGTCTGACCAAAGAACTGATTGATTTTATCTTAGGAACCAGTTAGGACAAATCTGGCTGGCAAACCATCAGTCGAAAAACTATGGAAGACAACTGCTGTTGAATTAAGCATGTGTGCACGCTCAGTCGTGTCTGACTCTTTGTGACCCCATGGACTGTAGCTCACCAGTTTCCTCTGTCCATGGGGTTTTCCAGGCAACAATACTGGAGTGGGTTGCCATGCCCTCCTCCAGGGGATCTTCTCAACTCAGGCAATGGGAATGGATCTTCCCAACCAATGTCTCCTGAGTCTCCTGCACAGCAGGCAAATTCTTTACTGCTGAGCCATCTGGGAAGCCCAAACAGCATCTACCCTAAGATTTTTAGGCCTTTGACTATTTTACATAGGGAAGATAGAGTGTTAAACAATTATCCAAGTAATGCAAAGTTGCCAGTGAGGAACCAGTCCGGGAACCAGACTGAATTATTCTGAGACCCCCATTCTTAACTGTACTGTGGGGTCGAACATGTGAGCCTATGGACTGTGTCCACAGGCTGCCGTGTGATCTCCTCTGTGGCAACCGTAGCAATTTCTCAGGCTCTGTTGGGCTCTGTGAGTGCAGCACAGTATTTTCTACGATGAAATCTGCTAAGAGTTATTATGAAAGCAAAACCCACAGGCCTTCTTTTGGGAGAATGTGGAGCTAATATTCACATCTGTGTTTGTGTCTTGGGACATCCCGAGGTGAAATGATTATACCCATAGATCGAATTCCATAGGCAAGCAGGGCTCTGAAAACAAAGCTCTTCCTGGCAGTAAAGACAGAGAATAAATATGGTCCCGGATCATCTACCTCCTCTGAAATACCTTGAGGGGCTCCAATCAGTGGAAAACCAGCTCACTCCCTTTGATAAATTCCACCCTACCCACCCTGATCCTTCTCTCCCTCTCTCCTACACACATCTCATGATCATTAGGCACCTAATCTCATCTTGTATTAATTCTTTGAAAGCATCATGACTCTCCCACCAAGTCAATTCTGTTCTTGTTTCAAGATTTTATCTGTTTTTGGCTGTGCTGGATCTTCGTTGCTGCTTGGGCTTTTCTCGAGTTGCAGCGAGTGAGAGCTACTCTCCAGCCGCAGTGCCCTGTCTTTGCAGTGGCTTCTCTTGTGGAGCAGAGGCTCGAGGGCACGCTTGTGTCAGTAGCTGCTGCATGTGGGCTCCGTAGTTGCGGCTTCTGGGCTTCAGAGCACAGGCTCCAGAGCTGTGGCGCACAGGCTTAGCTGCTCCACGGCACGTGGGATCTTCCAGGATCAGGGATCGAACCTGTGTATCCCACATTGGCAGGTATATTCTTTACCTCTGAGCCACCAGGGAAGCCCCAATTCTGTTCAACAAAAGTACTTTGTCAAATATTCACTGTCCTCATCACTTTCTCTGCTGTTTTTTCCTCCTGTCTTGTTCTAACGTTAATCTTGTTCTAACGTTAATCTTGTTCTAATGGTACTATTTGAACAAGGCTAGGCTCTTAGGTACGTTATCTTATTTAATCCACAACACATAATATGCAGATTCTCTTTTTATTTCACATTCTAAAGAACTGCCAGCTTCGGCTTAGAGAGCTGACTCCCCTGACCAAGGTGGTAAAACCTCTGGTGAAGCTGGACGTCAAACCAGCTAAAAATGCTGAGCTCTTCATTACACCAGTGGTCTCCCCAGCATTTCTGGTCAAGCATTTGAGGATGGAATTGATACCACTGAAAGGGAATCTAGAGCTTTAACAAGCATTTTACGGGCATTCATTTCACAAAGAGCCATTTTCCAAAGTGGATTCACCTACAGCGCTTCCATAACTTTTACCACCACTTGCACTAGATTGTTCTTGCCATTTGGGGGGTAATGGAACGATTTGAGAATTTTGAGTCAAACTCCACGAATCACAGGTACTGAGCCCCTGGCTTTACACATCCTTCTGAAGTAGAAACCCTCCCCATCCTTCCCACCTGTGGTCATGGATGTGGTCCAGCTGATCGTGTACTGCCTGGTGGCAAGGCCATTCAGGGGTGGATTCAGGAGCATCTCTGGGAGGAAGAGGCTGCTGCTTCAAAGAGATTTGCTGCTAAGTCACTTCAGTTGTGTCCGACTCTGTGTGACCCCGTAGATGGCAGCCCACCAGGCTCCCCCATCCCTGGGATTCTCCAGGCAAGAACACTGGAGTGGGTTGCCATTGCCTTCTCCAATGCATGAAAGGGAAAAGTGAAAGTGAAGTTGCTCAGTCGTGTCCAACCCTCAGCAACCCCATGGATTGAAGCCTATCAGGCTCCTCCTTCCATGGGATTTTCCAGGCAGGAGTACTGGAGTGGGGTGCCATTGCCTTCTCCTCAAAGAGGTCTACCTGCCATAAATCCCACCCCACCCCCCCACTCAGAGGACGTTCTCAGCCAAGCTTTCATCTCTAGAGTTTCACCTTGGGTTCTGGTTCTCAAACTAGTTTGCAGGCCTCCCAGCACTCATCCCAAAACCTTATGAGTAGTTTGAAATATAAAAGAGAAAAGCACTCCCTCTTCACATGCACACGTTTAATCACATGAAAACTATGACAGAGGCCAAAACAGTCAACTTGGCATTCTTTTAACTCTCTAATAATAGCGTGGGCAATATTCTCTTTGGAAAGTAAGTGAGGAGAGGGCCAAGTTTGATAACAGAAACCCAACAATTGCCAGAACATCAATGGAACATTTGAGAACGCTCTTCTCCCCATGGCTGGTGACTCCTGAGTGTCCACGTCTTGGAGTTAACTTTTGGCTGCTGCTTCAAGAACAGACCACTCAACCGGCCTCACTTCCCCAAAGGAATTCATACATAAGATGATGGGAAAGTGTCCCTTCTTGCCTTCTTTGTTTGGGACGATGGAAAACATGAAAAATGAAAAGTATTTTCTCATGCCCAGAACACCACTGGAGTAATAAGGAAAATGACCAAAAGAAGTCTGGAATCTGGATAGTGCTTTATACTCTTTCAAAGCATTTTCACATACATTTTTTTTTTCAGTCAACACATATGACAACCTCTTGGTTTACAACAGAAAAAGCAGAAACCATGGGATCTTGTCCAGAATCAGACAGCTAGGTAGGGGGACAGCTGGCCCCAGCACCCAGGTTGCACGATTGCTCCAGCATTTTCTCTCAGGTCCCTACATGGCTCTCTCCCCTACTGCTGCAGTCTCTGACTTCTTCTCACCCTCCATAAGCACGCTGCTTGTCAGTTACAATGACATTGAACTGAAGATATGGATTTCAAAAGGAGAAACACCACAAATCCTTTTTTTGACAAGAATACACAGATGAATTAATAAAAATAAATGTGGCACTCTCTGCTCTTGCCTCTTTATGGATGTCTTTCCCAGATTCAAAAGGCCCAGTTGGGGGCAGTTCACTGACCTGCTATTTCTATGTACACATCCTACCCCTTGGTAATGGAAGGGCCTTCACGGCGGGAAATTAGTTGCTAAATATTTCCCCCTGTCTCACAGCTTGGCCTGTCGATTTCTCCCAGACACAAAACATCTGGGCTCAGACAAGAAAATACAGCACATTCAGAGATGTGCTCCAGATGTGGAAGAGGACAGCTGTCCTCAAGAGTCTACACAGGACCAGCTCCGGGCACTCGGATTTCCCAAGGTCCTTTTCCAACTGCATCTCACCACAGCTTTTCTAGGACTGGAAAAAATAAAAAATACCCCCGTCCAAGAGGTTGACCAGATAGCTGAATAAAACGCTAAGCAGGTCATGAAGCAGCAACACTGTAAAGCACCCTGCAGGCGGCTCCATGCGTGGTGGTCACATCAGAATTCTCAAAGCCCTGCTCACGGACAGTGGGGTGGGATCCACTCTGGTATGCTTCGGTCAAGCGAAAGGGCTTCACAGGAAGGATGTTGTCTTCACGTGGGGCTCATGCTTCTCCTGTCCCGGGGTGACATGGATGCACACCACGGAGCCTTCGGCCTCAGAAAAAAGGTGCAGAAACCCTGCTCACACCAGTTCTGTCTTGTGAAGAGTCACTGGTTCCAGATGCTTATTTGGAGAGGTGACTGGGAGGAAAGCATGTTCCAGGACAGGTTTAGAAAAGTCTGGAAATATACTCTGCTGTCGTGCAAACTTCTGAAAAATAAAGTCAAATAAAAGAGAGATGTTGAGAAGTGAATAATTGGAAAAATGCATCACCTTGATTTAAACTTCATTCACTAGGAGCTGGCTGGGCAGCTCATCTGGGAGCCCTCTTGAGGCAGGCTACCTCACTCACTCTGTGGTGGGCTGGCATTGTTTCACTGGTATCTCTGAACCTCAACAAGGAGTCACAGACTGCGGCCATTTCCAGACCCTGCCATTAGGATTTCCTGCATGGAAAGTCAGTGCCTGTAGAAACGGGCATTTGCCAACAGAACACTAAAGTCACTCGTTTTTAAAATTTACCACCAGGTCATTCTAATTATGGGCTTTCCTGGTGGCTCCATGGTAAAGAATCTGCCTGCCAACGCAGGAGACCCACGTTCGATCCCTGTGTTGGGAAGATCCCCTGGAGAAGGAAAATAGCAACCCACTCCAGTATTCTAGCCTGGGAAATCCCATGGACAGAGGAACCTGGTGGGTTACAGTCCATGGGGTGGCTAAAGAGTTGGACACAACTGAGCAACCAAACAACAATTATCTTCTCACATGCAAATAACTCTCAAGACCAAGCTGTAAGTTTCTTGAAGGAAGGACATAGGTCTTAGCCTTTTTACATCCCCTCAGTGCTTACATAAAGCCCTGTACACGGCACATGCTCACTCATGCTGGATGCATGTCTAAAATAGCAACCAGAGAGATGAGTGTTGGGCCAGAGAGTTCACTAAGTGACCAGAAGGGCCCAGTGAGCAACAAGAACCGGCCCTGGAATAGCTCCAGGGTGACCCATGTCCTGGTCCCCAAATGGACAGTACTTCCTGTTCCTGCTAAGGCATACGAGACCCATCACTTCTTGGTGGGTCAGGACTGGAGCTGGCCCTGCTCCCCAACGACCACTGTCACTCCAGGTGAGCAGCCATGCACGAGGAGGCGTGGGGGGCAGAGAGGAGTCTCAGCTGGAGTCTGCACCCAACAGCTCAAGGGCGTGTCAAGGACACCCACGTTACAGGCCAGCCATCCTCCACCCAGGCCACGCCCTGCGTACCTCTGACTTCTCAAGGTTAATGCTTAAAACGTAGAGGAAGTACCAAAGTTATTAGAGGGAATCTCTAAGACAGCGGTCCCCAACCTTTTTGGCACCAGGGACCGTGGACCAGAGGTGGTGGGGTGAGGGGGATGGTTTGGGGATGATTCAAGAGCATTACATTTTTCGTGCACTTTAATCTGCTGCCACCCCTGACTGAACAAGAGCTACCAATCCGTGGCCTGGAGGCTGGGGACCCCTGCTCTAAGAGAAAAGAGTTCAAGGGCAGATGAAGGAGACAAATCCACTACTGGAGTGGACAGACTTGCTCATCCACCTATGGGAAGAAGAGCACCTCTCCCGGTATTGGACGGGCAAGGTCCCACTTTCTTCCAGCATATCTATAAGCCCTGTTGGTGCTTTTTTAAAGACTTTTTTCTTGATGTGGACCATTTTAAGTTTTTATTGAATTTGTTACAATACTTCTGCTGTTTATTTTTTGTTTGTTTGGCCCTAAGGCACATGGAATCTCAGTTCCCCGACTAGGGATCGAACTCGCACCCCAAGCACTAGAAGGTGAAGTCTTGACCACTGAACGGTGAGGGATGTCCCGGCCTGCTGGTGCCCTAAGAGGATCCTTTCACCTTTCACAAACTTTCTTCACCTCCTGATTCACTTTCTCCACGCACGTCTCTATGCAGAACCACCAGATGGAGAACAAGCTGGGAGCCTCCAGTAGAGAGTCTCACTGTCTGGGGACCTCAGTAAGGCCAGGGTTCTGAGAACAGGTCCCTTGCTATTATTAAATGATTCGCACCATCTACAAAACACATTAAGATTGGTGCCCCAGGTGATCTTTTAATAATGAGAGATGTTTGCAAAAGATACTTACGCAAGTGAAAATGATGAGTGTTACATAGAAAATAACCAGAGCCAACAGCAGGACAATCTCAGCTCTGTAGTTCTTAAAAGTCTCTCCTCTGTGTCCCTTAAAGCATCCTGCAAAAAGAAATAAGTAATATATGAAGCCACCTGAACGGACTCTTCTACCAAGGTGAAAAACCAAGCATGCTTTGTTCTGGCTTTCTGAAGTCCTCCTTGTCGCCCCTCCTACCCTTGAGTCTGTCCCACAGGCAAGGACACGGGTTATACTGGCAGGGACACCGGACCTTGTGCTTACTCTGTGCCCGGCTGCGTGCAAAGGGGTCGACAGCCAGCATGTCACTGAACCTTCAGGGGCAAGGCTGAGCGTCCCCCGTTTGCAGAAGAAGGAACCAGGGCTCAGAGAGGCTGAGGTTCTAAGGCAGGTGGCAGAGCTGCCCTCCTATTATGGAACAAGTTGGTGCTGATCCGTCTTTGTAGGATCGTTAAAGCCCCTCCACCTTGAAAGCCTGGGGTTGACTATACTCACTAACTACGGTACAAGTGGTAAGAACCGCCTGCCAATGCAGGAGACACAGGAGACTCGGGCTCTATCCCGAGGTTGGGAGGAGCGGCCGGAGGAGGAAATGGCAGCCCACTCCAGTATCCCTGCCGGGAAAACCCCATGGATGGAGGAGCTTAGAGGGCCACAGTCCATATGGTTGCCAAGAGTCGAAGGCAACTGAGCACAACAATCAACAATATACGCTATTATATAGAAAACAGGTCACTAACAAGGACCTGGTTTACAGCACGGGCAACTCGACTCAATACTCTGTAAGGGCCTAAATGAGAAAAGAATCTAAAAACAGAGTGAATATACGTATATGTATAATGATTCACTCTGCTGTACAGCTGAAACTAACACAACATTGTAAATCAACTATATCCCTCTAAAAAATTTATTTTTTGAATTTTAAACAAAGCCGCTCCACCAAAGCCGACAGCAAAAGGGGGCTGTTAAAGGCTGTGGCCTCAGTGCTGGGCGGCGGGGCGGGGGTGGGGCAAGTCCAGGAGGAGGGACGCCCTCAGCCCAAGAGCAGACTGGGCGGAGCCAGGCTCTCTCGATGGGGAACAGCATCCAGCATGCTGTTTCGAGCAGCGAGGTTGCCCCTGGAGTCAGCTTGAGGGCTGGAGCAGGAGCAGGTGGACTCCAGGTGACTGGAGGCTTCCACCCCCAGGGTCACAGGGGGCCCTCCAGAGAACTGTGACCCCTGAAACTGGATTCAAACATTGTGCAGTGGTCTGGGGATGGATGTTCAGAGGTCTGCGACCCCAGAAGACAAGACCTGAGAGCCATTGTCCTGACAGTTCTAACATTTATTGAGCACTCGGTCACCCCTGGGCAGTGCACCGAGCATTTCCGTGCAATACCTCGTTCAATCGTCACCACAAGCCTATGTCATGGATGATGTTATCCCCATTTTGAAGATGAGAAAACCAAGGCTTAGACTCAATCAGAGGTTTGACCAAGGTCACACGTTAATGAGCAGCTGAGCTCATACTGGAACCAGATCCAAGTGGCTCTAGCCTGACCACTTAATTTGGCGACCGCAACGCCTCTGCAGAGATAGGAAAGCAAGTCAGCTGTTCTCTGCTCCTTTGCTCCCCGCTCCCCATGGCACACACCCGCCCTCTCTGCTCTTCCTCCTGGATCGCTCCATTTCTCATTCACGTGAATGATACTCCGGGCTGACTGCAGGAGGCAGCAGGGAACAAAGCAGAGACTATATCAGGGCAGGCGTAAGTGCCACGAACGCAAACGCAGTGGAGTATAGGCCTGGACACTGAGAAGCATATAGGGTGTGTGTGTGTTGGTGTGAGATAGTGAACCAAGTCCAAATACTGAGGAACTTCCTTGGTGGTCCAATGTTTAAGACTTTCCTTCCGATGCAGGGGGTGACGGTTCCACCCCTGACTGGGGAGCTGAGATCCCACATGCCTTGTGGCCAAAAAAACAAAACATAAAACAGAAACAATACTGTGGCACATTCAATAAAGACTGAAAATGGCTCACGCCAAGAAAACTTTAAAAAACCCAAACACTGGCCCCTAACCAGGGCTTGCCCTCTCATGAGTGTGGGAATACGATCTTGAGTCAGATTCCTTTAAGCTTCTCCGTGGAAGGAGACAATAGCTGCTACACAAAGTCAGGGTCTCTGTAACGACATGTTTGTCATTTCAAGCCTCAGCCACTAACAAGAGTTGGGCCAAAGTCAGATGCAAGGCATATTTTAAACTACATCAAGAAAAATTACAGAAAAAAGTCCAAGGAGATAATCCTTATCTTGACACTTGAGTCCTGGTCTTACTGCACAGAGTAAAAATGTGCCTTCTACTTGGGAAGCCTCTTGTTGGACGCTTTTTCTTTGGCCTGAGTGGAGGGATGAGGACATCCAATTGCTGTAAAGTGGGAAAGAAATGCTGTTCTCATGTTGAAAAAGGCGGAAACATGTAGCAGCTCTCTTAGGCCAGATTAGAGAGCCCCCAGTGAGCAGAATATTGCACAGCTATCTGATAAATTCAAAACTACCCAGTTTCTCTGTCTTCCAAAAACTAGACTTGGAAACTTTCTATTGGCTCCAAAGGACTCTTATATGAATAAACAACAGTCAGATTTAGTTGCTTGACTCCATTTGGCATCCACCCCAATCAAACTGGGGTAGATCCCTTAAAGAACAAAAAGGAAAAACCAAAAAGAAGGCAGAGAAAGTTATGCCACCCTTGCAGCAGAATTTAGCTTTCAGCCGCAGATGTGATCCACAGCTTCTGAATTAAACTCGGATTGAGCGGATCAAGGTCAGGACTTACAGAAAGTGCTCTGTGTGGTGCAGGAAGAAAACAGGTGTTGTAGACCACCTCACCTGTCACTTTGAGGATCACAGTGCCAGTCAGGTTTCTCTGCCCTTCCTGACCCACCAGAGTGCACCTGTAGGTCCCGGAGTTGCAGCTCGTAGTGTTTTGGATCCTCAGGGAGTACAGCCTTTCCCTGGGGGCCTCTGAAGAGTTCCTCTGCTGAGGGGATTGCAGGTCTTCCTGGGTCACCTCCACCCTTTCTGCACCTCCGTCTGTGAGCTGTTAAGAAAGAATCACATACAGACTCAGGGACCGAGAGTATATAAACTCGTGGTTGCCAAGGGGGACGGCGTAGGGAGCGGTGGACTGGGCGCTTGGGATTAGCAGATGCAAACTTTACCCAGAGAATGAATAAGTAACAAGGTCCTACCGTATAGCACAGGGAATTACATTCAATATCCTGAGACAAACCATCTTGGAAAAGAATACGGAAAAGAACGTATACACACATAACTGACTCACTTTGTTCTACAGCAGAAACGAACGCAACACTGCAAATCAACTTTACTTCAATAAAATAAATTTAAAAAGCAAGAATCAGATTTGCTTCATGCTCTACTGTCAGACCCCACAAGCCCTTGGGCCTCTGAGACGTCAAGATTCTACCTCTTGCTTTCATAAAATCTATCCTCAGCTGGCTGTTTTAAAAGAAGATACTGTGAGTATGTGTGATGTTTGCAGGGGGGAGGAGAGAATCTAAGAGGATTCTTTAAGGTTCCATCTCTTTTTGGAATAAGATCAGGACTGCATTTTATGATTCTCTGTATCCCAACTTCCACCCTACGTGAAGCAGTGTTCCTGTTGACCATAACCTTGCGTCATTAATGATTACGTGATGAAGTGCATGAATCAGGCTGAATCACATTCTCTTGCTGGTTGTTGTCTATTCAATGTTCTCTTCTTTTCTTCAGATACCAACTCATCCAGTGACTGACTCTTATTTTTGTAGCTCAGGGTTTTATTTAGAAAATGTTCCTAAATCTGTTAAGGTCATTGCCAGACAACTTGACAAAAAAACACAGAGATTCAGATGAGCAAAGCCTCCCGTGAAGAGTCATCCTGTTCTTCAGAGACTGCGCACATGTGGGCTCAGCCATGACCCTGCAGGATGTACCACACTCAGCCCTCTGCTGCGGCAGGAAGGCAGCTGATAACAGCACCTCGTGGAAACTCTCTGTGTCAGGCCACTTGGCAGTCGCACCAAGACACACGTGGAAGGGCGTGTGTGCGTGCTAAATCGCTTCAGTCGTGTCCGACTCTTTGCGGCCCCATGGACTGTAGCCCACCAGGCTCCTCTGTCCATGGAATCCTCCAGGCAAGAATACTGGAGTGGGTTGCCATGCCCTCCTCCAGGGGACCTTCCCAACCCAGTGATCGAACCAGTGTCTCCTTGGCTCCTGCACTGCAGGCAGATTCTTTACTGCTGAGCCATCAGGGAAGTCCCCATGGAACGGCAGTTATGACTTAAATCACTGAAGTCAGGATGGATCAGCCCGACAGGAGTAGATGCCAAGTTTACCCACACTAACCTGGCTGGTTTTCTTTCCCCGAACAATCTTTGTTATTAAACTGGTGGAGTCTTTCCATCATCTCCTAGTTCCATGATTAAGTACACACCATGTTCACCATCAATTCTCTCTCCCCAGGTATATTTTTAACTGGCCTAGTTAACTTGCTCATTGGTCCTCCACTGAAACGTTTTAAAGCTTCTAAACCTGATTTACATCAACAGGAAAGCCAATCACTGTTTTCAGAGCTCCAGGGCAGCCCTGAGCCTTTGCTGAGTGACTGGGGACCAGCAGGGAGCCTGGGGTCTGGCGGCATTCCTTCCTGGTCCCTGGAGTGGTGCCCACACCAGAGGGCCCCTTAGGAAAAGACACCACTGCTCTCTCTGGCTCCACCTGCCACTGTTTGATCTCCTATAGGGAGCATCTCCTGTAGGAAGCACCGTACAACTCCTCTCCTAGTTTCAATAGGCAATCAGCACAGGGAAATAAATGACCAAGGAATGCGGGGAACAGAGGCAGAGGCAGCTCAAGACAGGAGACACACACGTGTGTGCACACACACCCCCTCCTTGGTTTCTGCTTCAGGTATTAGGTCGGGGGATGCACCGTGAGGTCCATGCGAAGCTCGGGTTCCCGCCTCCGCGGCCCCAGCTCCAGCGAGCACGCCTGTGGAGTGGCCTGCAGAGACATCTGGTGGTAGATTTATCGCTCCTGCAAGAATCCCTGCTTCATTCACTCCCAGCACCGGGCTGAGACTAACAGCTTCTCTCAGGCCGAGTCTCTGAACATCAATCCCAATGCTTGAAAGTTCTGCTGTGTTGAAAAGTTCCTTCCTAAATAATCAAGGATCTACAGACTGGGGCATTTAGGTGTTCAAAGAGAAAGCAAGAAAACAAAAGAAGGAGTTGTGGTCAAGGAACTGTAGGCATCCGACTGATTCTAGAACACGTCTAAGTTAGCCCAGTTCTCTTTACAGGCATGATGAAACCAGTAAGTGTAGCCTTATCACGTACCTGCACCTCTCCCCTCACCCACTGCTTGACGAAGAGCTCCCCTGGACCACAGCTTTTGGTGGGTCAGCTGCCCAGGACCATCCAGGGTCAATTGCTTCCAAGACTCCCCACCCCCACCCCCACCTCAAAGGCCAGTTTGAACCAATTAACTCACTCAGCTTAATCTCTGCAGTCCCCGTGATGCTGTCTCATCCTGCTTTGCTTTTCTGAATTAACCTCCAAATGGGTTCAACTCAGATTTCTTTCTAACAGCACAAAAAGTGAACGTGTTAGTCGCTCAGTCATGTCTGACTCTTTGCAGCCCCATGAACTGCAGCCCCCAGGCTCCTCTGTCTGTGGGATTCTCCAGGCAAGACTACTAGAGCAGGTTGCCATTCTCTTCTCCAGGGGACCTTCCCAACCCAGGGATCAAGCCCTGGTCTCCTGCATTGCTGGTGGAGTCTTTATAATCTGAGCCACCAGGGAAGCCCCTCTTTCTAACCAATATCACTGGAACTCAGTTTTGCTAGAAATCCCTGTAATCGAGAAGATGTGACCTTGGCTGCAACAGTCATTTTGAGATTATCTACCTCTGGTTTTCTCCATCAGGGGATCTTCTCTCCTATCCAGTGACCCCTCCCTCAACTCAGAAAGGCCTGTCTGAAAGTCAAGATCAAAACTGAGAGCCCCTCTGAAAGCTGGTAGAAATATAAACTATTGTGCTTTATTTACATGAAGATGGGCCCCTCATCACGATGGCTGCTGGGAACTGCTGAATCGAGTGTGCGGTGGGGATCAGAACTGACTGGCAGTGGCTTGCTGTCTACTTGCAGAAGAAAATTCATTTTTAAAAAATCAGCAGTAATAACAAAACAGTAGTTTAAGTGATGGTCACATTTCCACAGGTGTCTGGCAAAACCTCCGGAGAGGTTATTTTCAAATGGCAAAGCAAAGGCAGGGTGAGGTCATGAATGAAAGAAGGAGAGGAAAGTCAAAGAATCCCAAAGCGGCCTTCAGAATCCTGATTTACTGAACCGCAGCAGCCCTCAGTGAGATCAGGCAACAATATCTTAACTTTCACAGGGTCATCTTTCAATGACCCCTTCCTGGGTCTTCTTGAAAGACCCAGAGAACTGAGAGAAGTACTGGCTGATAACCTGAGTTCTCCTGCCAAAGTAATGAACACTTCTCTGCGCCTGATAACTCACTGTAACAAAAGGACGCTTCTGTAAATTCACGCAGTGCACCTGGGAATTGTTCAGAGCCCTCCCTTAGCTTCAAGCTGTAGGTACACACGTTGCCTGTGCTACTCGCCCTGCCTTTTGCGTACTGCTGCAAAAATTTAGTTGTAGTTTTCACATTAATGTCACATGCTTATGATGGAAGTGAGGCGCTAGCAGTCCCAAGAGACTGCACGCAAAAGAGACTTCACGCAAAAGATCAAATCCTCGGCTTCAGCACAGCGGCCAAGCAGCCGTCACACTGCGGTATAGGGTGACTTAGCCCTGGCTGAAGCAGCACCGTTCAAGAATCAGAGGAATTTCAGGGGGAGGAACATGGAATTACAGCAAATGGGCCATCCTCAACTTCGCCTGGTTTTATGAGTTCTTATAAACACTTGAGCTGGCTCAAAACCAACCACTGGCAAGAACAACTCCCAGCATTCCAAATCCCAAAGTGTTTCATTGCCTCTCTGCAGAAGCGTTTTAGGAAATAATAATTTATAACAAAAGGAACCCTCAGATTCATTCACAGCCAGGCATAATTGATGGGGACTATTCAGCGCACACTCTGCGAGGGCTGGACCACAGCACGAAGTGGGCAAATTAATTCCTCAAAACATTCACCCCAATTATGTTTTTAAAACCCAAATTCCGTGCATTAACTCTTATGCTGACAAATTCCTTCCAACTGAAACAGAAAAGGGTGAAATATAAGACATCCCATTTTCAGAAGGCCTATAGACCTTTGACTTATCTCAAGGCCTCCAATTTGACTAAATAATTTAAACACCATATTCATTCTCTAAGAAGGAGACCTAAGCCTTAAATTAAAATAAACTCTCTTTAATTTGCTGAATACTTTGCCAACAAAGGTCCATCTAGTCAAGGCTATGGTTTTTCCAGTGGTCATGTATGGATGTCAGAGTTGGACTGTGAATAAAGCTGAGCGCAGAAGAATTGATGCTTTTGAACTGTGGTGTTGGAGAAGACTCTTGAGAGTCCCTTGGACTGCAAGGAGGTCCAACCAGTCCATCCTAAAGGAGATCAGTCCTGGGTGTTCATTGGAAGGATTGATGCTAAAGCTGAAACTCCAATACTTTGGCCACCTCATGCAAAGAGCTGACTCATTGGAAAAGACCCTGATGCTGGGAGGGATTGGGGGCAGGAGAAGGGGACGGCAGAAGATGTGATGATTGGATGGCATCACCGACTTGATGGACATGAGTTTGAGTAGACTCTTGGAGTTGGTGATGGACAGGGAGGCCTGGCGTGCTGTGATTCATGGAGTCGCAAAGAGTCGGACACGACTGAGGGACTGAACTGAAATGGACTGAAGTCAAACAAATACAAGAAATAATTTTAAAGGCATGTGAATTAAGTTTTTTTTTAAACTGGTGTATAAATTTGAACTAGAGAGAAACAAATCAAGTAAATATCTAAATATGGCTGAAACAGAATCAATATTTCAGTCAAAATCCTTACTGTGAGAAGTTCTTTAGAAGTTTACATAATTTTACCCAAATATATGCTAACTTCATAGATTACCATAGATTACCTAGATTACCATATACCATATTTGTTCCATTCCTACAGCAAAGAATTTTGATTTGACAACCTTGAAATCTGAATTTATCACATATATGATGTGTTTGGAATGTGATAGGAAAGTAAAAGAAAAGGAAGACATTTTTTGAGGGGAAAATATGTGTGCACACATATATGCATATAAATATTTAATCCAACAATTTAATTAAACATATTTAAAGGAATGGACATTAAGTACTTAAAGGTGGTATTAAATTAATCTGATATATTCCAATCACATTGAACAGCTTTTTTTTATTGCATTTCCCATGCACTAACATTCATGTACCTTGGTTTCTAACTCAATTAAAGTGCCAATATAATCCCCATTCATCATAAAAACAGCTCTTTATAACGTGCAAAATAGTTTGGCTCAGAGGTTGATGTCATAATGAGGGTAGAATGTATGAGCATTAACATCGTTTTTTTCTAAGTGTAGTTTTATTGGAAAAATGATTTTCCACTTTGAAATTTACTGGGTCTAACAGACAGATTGGATTTATGGCTGTTAACAGAGCCATGAATATGGCAGAGGCAACATAATGAAGAGCTTTGGACTTGGGCAGATGTGGAAACAAACCCCACGGCTAGCTCTGCTCTTGGCGAAAGGGACTGAAGAGCTCTCAGGCTTCATTTGCTCCCCTGAGATGGGGGAAGGGTAATTAACATCTCCCAAAGTTGGTGTGAAGACACCAATGATGACGTAGGTGGATCATGGAGCATAATGTCAATCACACCTAAAAATGTTACCACTCTTTTTTTTTCACAGCTAAGGTTTCCTTCAGCATTCTAAATACTTTCCTGAACTTAGGAAATATTCAAAAAAACATTATTTACTGAATGAATGAGTAAATTTTAAAAACAATGAGTAAGTCGATCCAGAATCAGAGGGCCTGAGGTCAAGCCCAGGCTGCTTAATCAGATAACTGGGTCATTGCTGGGAAATCCCTTCACCTCTGACTCCCATTTTCCTCACCTGTAACTACCTACTTCCCTCTGGGTTATTTTAAGGATCGAATGAGAAAACATAATAGTGCTTCTAAGTGGTAATGTTGGATATAGCAACTGGGGTTGTATCCCATAGCTTTCTATCTCCACCCACCCATTCAGTCATTTCTTCCTGCTGATCCTTCCCGTCTCCTCTCTGGCAAAGCTGTTCTAGAAGTCTCAATCTCTGCTCTAGAAACAAGTTATTTTTCTATCCACAAGGTCTCCAAAATAGCCAGAATATTCTGAATTTACTACGGCATCATTGTAACTGGCAAACCCCTCTGGAACTAGGATTTGAAGAGAAGGTTAGGTTACTCACTGTTCATGCCAATCATCCTTCTCCCAAGAGGTTCTTAGGGATCCTGCTGGACCTTGGAGGGGCATTCCTGAATTCTGAATCCTATGAATTCATGTTCTTCAAGGGTGCTACCTCTCATTCTAGAAAAGGCACACTGGACACAAGCCTGGCCTCTGTGACCAGAGAGACTGGTTCTGATGAGTCCATGACCCAATCAATCAAAGCCACTTGAGCATAATCAGACATTTGTTGAGATGGAAGAGGCGCAATCTTTTCCTTGGCACTTGACCTTGGGAGGACAGACAGGTCGGCAGTTATCGGTGACTATCTCACTGCCTCGTGGAGGCTGACAATAAAACCAACACAAAGGAAGGGCAAGTTGAGAGACGGAAAGTCACCAAGCCCTGTGGACAGTCACGAGCCTCCACATCTAGCGTCAGTCCAAACTGGGTAGCTTAAAGCAGCAGAAATGTATTCCCTCACGGTTCTGGAGGCCGTTAAATGCAGCATCAAGGTGCTGGTGGGGCCACGCGCTCTCTGAAGGGGAGAATCTGTTTCATGTCTTGCTCCCAGCTTCTGGTGTTGCTGGAAACTGGCATTCTTTGATCTGTAAACACATCACTCCAGTCTCTGCCTCCATCTTCCTGTGGGGTTCTCCCTTTGTGTCTGTGTCTGTCTCTGTTTTCTTTTAATGACACCAGCCATTGGATTCAGGGCCCACCCTGATCAAGCATGACCTCATTTTAACTTGGTTACCTCTCCAAAGACCTTATTTCCAAATAAGGTTCCACTCACAAACACCAGGGATTAGGACTGACACATGTCATTTTGTGGGACACTAACCCACAACATCAACCGTAACTGAAGTATGAACTACATTTCCATTTAAAAAAACTGTTTCAACTATAGAAGCCGATATATTCCCTTTTCTTGAAGCCAGTTTTGAAGGATTACAAGCCTTCACAACAAAGATTGCTAATGGATAGGTGCACCTTGCCCTGCTCCTAAAATAAACGCGGCACATAAGGGAGAACCTCACACGGCTCCAACCTCAAGGCCAGTGCTGTTTTGTCACTTGGGCTCACATGGCTCCCACTCCTCAGGGGAAGAGACACCAGGGTCTAACTGGACTCAGAACCTCTGTTCTCTAGAACTGACCCAGTGAGTCTGGTCATAAGTGAATATGAATTGCCCACAGCAACGAGCGTCTGTCTTTTCCCTTTGGCTTTCCCCATCGGGACCAATAATCCTAGACAACTACCTGTTCTGGGATCTGTCTTCTCTTAGACAATTGAGACAAGAACATGCGTAGATTAACTGGTGCTCCACAAAAATATCAAGTGATATTCACAAGCCTTGGGCTCTTACATCTGTACCAAAAATACACAACACACAGAGAAATTTTACCCGGGTATACCTCAGTGCAAAAACAAAGTCAAAAATGTGCTTCAGGGTGGAAAGAGTCTTAGGGAAGTACTTTAATTCAGCTCTGGTTTGAGCTAAGGACTGTTGGTAGAAATTTTGGGGTTATCCCAAGGGTTTCCAGAAAGGGCTTACGGAGAACAGTTGTATTAATAGAAGGAGGAAGCCCCCTTTTAAGGTAATGAATCTCTTTTTAGTCCTGCCCTACATAAAACCTTCCCTTATGTCACTGAGACCTTCTCCTAACTTCCTCTTCTTTGTGAAGTGACAAACCCATATACAGAACTAAGATAATCAGTCGCCATGTGATTCGGGTTCCCCCTTTTATTTATGGAAAACGAGTGTTTGCAGTTTTTAGTATTTCACTCTCAGCTGCCTTTTCCCTCCCACCCCTCTCTTCCAAGCTGAAAGATTTTTAGCAACACTTCTCATCAGGGTCCAAAAATCTCAGTGCCCCATCACTTTTATCTGGCTGGGATTTCTTCCACAGCCTGGCTCACTGGTCCCTAGATCCACATGGACAAAAGGACTGGTGACCAAGAGAGAAAGGGGAGGCAAACCCCAGGCCCGCGTTGCAGGCTCACAGTTAACCCACCGGCAGCTTCACTGCAGCGCAAGACTGAAGCCTGCCTCTGACACTCATTTGCTAGGATGAATTATATTCTACCTCTCACCATAAGAAATACGATTTTCTTCTGACATATTTTCCATTATGTTGTCCTCTTTGCTTAAAAACTGTCAAAGGCTCCTTGATGCCAAATGGACCAATTTCTAGCCCATATGATTCAGCATTCAGGGGTCTTCACCCTCCGTTCCCAGCCTGTTGGTGGTACTACCTGTTGGTCCTCTGTGGTATAATCCTCCCTTCCAGATTAGTAGTTACCCATCAGCTCCCCAAACAACACCTGTGCGTTCTTGTGTCCAGGCCTCTGTCCTCTGGCCAATGTTCTGGATTGGTCTTAGGACAGCCACTGCCAGGCCCAGGACCTGGCACACACTTGGGACATAGAAATATTAACTAAATGATGAAAATGTAAATATGACAGACATCTGAAAACTAACTTTATGCCTTTCATAGTCTGACCTAAAGGTTATTCAATCAGGTCAAGTAATACCGGTCCCAATGGGGATGATACAACTTTTCTTTGACGCTCACACAGGCCTTGTTTTTTACATTGCAGTGTTTCGGTGCTTCTGTATTTAATATATAAATGTTTCCTTCTTCTCCTAAAACATCTCAAATCTTATCTTAAAGCAGACAGCATTCTAGAATCAGGTAAGTGTGGTGAGCGGCATGCGTTGTCTTCGCGTGGGGCCGTCAGAGTTGGTAGCTGTACCGCTGCTACCTGCCCGGGCCATTCATCAAGCCTAGACCCTCTGTGGGCTCCTCCTTAGCGCCTCCTTGCTTTATGGTTCATTATCACACAAGATGCTATAGAGACAGAAAATAGGAGACTGGCGTTGCCCACGGCGGACGGCTCTTAACAAACACATCAAGGACGAGTAAGAGCCATGGAGCGACTATCCTGGAACTTTCCAAGGGGCCACATACAAGCCATCAACCTGCTCTCCTTTAGTCCCCAGGAGAGCCCCTGACTTGCCACAGCTGCAGCTCTTCTAAATATGATAAAGTTCAAGTCTGCTCTAGCCTCTGAAATCATGGTCTCACTTCCCCTTTATCCCTTCCCTTGGAAATCATCTAAAAAGGGCACTTGTCTTGTGACGCAGGTCTGTCCTCTCCTCCGCAGTGTCACTCAGAGATGAAACCTGAGTTTCATCTCAGAGATCCTCTTTCGATATGTATCCACACAGGCCGTGGGGGCTCCCAGAACCATAGGAGATGGAGATGTGTTTCCCTCGTGAGTAACCACTCATCATTAGCAGTGGCCAACCCCACCCACGCCCAGACGCTCCGTGCACCAGCGCCATCCTGCCCCTCCGGACCTACTGCAGCCTCGTGAAAGAGAGCATGGACCAGGCCGCCCCACGAGAAGCACAGACTGGCCCCTGAACGGATGGTCTTCCTCCTGGCAGACACGGAATTGTGCTATGATCTTCTTATGCTAGAAATCTAACCGGAGGTCACAGCCGTTGGTAGAAGAGGGCTGGCCCAAGGCCTGTGTGCCTTATAATATCTCAAAACATCTCCTCCCAACAACCACAATCTATTCACGATCTTAACAGCTACGCTGGATGCATATACTGCATTTTCTATTTCTTTTCAATCATTCACTCTGCTTTAAAGGGTACAATACAGGAAGGGAGGAGAGGAGGTCCCATTCTTGGATCCCAGTTGGGAAGAGAAAGAAGACTTGTGCTAACTGGAATGGGGCTACCAGTGTCCACTCTTGGCTCCACCTTTGACCCCATGCCCCGTGCAAGTGTAGATTGCATTCCTCAACCCCAATCCCCTGTCTTTGTATCTTGGAAACACAGAGAATAAGATGGACATTGTTCCTTCCCAACTCACCCGAATGTTGCAAACACCGTCTGCTTTGAGTCTTTTGGTAAAAGGCACATGATAAGAAACACACGGTTTACATGGGCTCTTTTGTTCATTCCAAGTAATCAGTGCCAACTGGACAGTGGCAGAATGCTCCGGGGTGCCAGGGAACTGAGTGGTAAATGGATTTTTTTTTTTGGTAAATGGATTTTTTAATCGTGAGTCATTATAACCGTAATTGTGGGATGCAGAAAACCTGCAAGAATGTGATTCAATCTGGCGGATGGAGAAAACCCACACTGCAAAGGACTCTCTGCTTACTTGTCCAGCACACAGCCCACAACTGTGCAAAGTGGTTTTACCAACTACCCTACTGATGATGCAGTGAGGTTGGCTGTGGTCACCAGACTTAAATTCCCCACTTTATAGCTACCTCTAAAGCTTCAGAGAAACATTTTACAAGAAAGTTGTGGGTGAAAATGACAAGATAATCTTCTGTAAAACAAAGAATTTTGGTATTTCACCACTGGCTTTATTTCCAGAACACTCTATTGGTTTTTGTTGTACAAGCACAATTGATGCAAAAAGTATAATTACTGGGCTGGAAAATAACAAATATCTACAGAATATGCTGAGATCTGTTAAAAAGAGCTTGAAAAACA
Organism: Bos taurus; assembly: GCF_002263795.3. Classification (NCBI taxonomy): domain Eukaryota; kingdom Metazoa; phylum Chordata; class Mammalia; order Artiodactyla; family Bovidae; genus Bos; species Bos taurus. The sequence continues at coordinate 42,673,444 of NC_037350.1, forward strand.
AAGCATATCGCTTTCAAGGTATCTGATTAGTTTACTGAAATAGCACAGCTCTCCTAACCACCACGACTCCATCAGTTTCTTCCTTAAAAAAATAAATTGGGCATGATTTTTCAGTGACCCTATTCCATGAACCAACAGAAAAAAGACAATGCCAAGAGACTATTGTCTTTTTTCTTAGCAGAGCTTTGAGAGCCCTTCAGGGTAAAGTTTGTAAGAACTGTGTTCAACAAACAAGCACATACATTATAAGGTTACATCACCAGCTGACATCCAAGGAAAAGCCAGAGGTTAATCGCTCTGGTTTACTACATCATTCCAAATGACCTCGTGCAAGAAGATTTAACTTGACAACTGTTTGAACTTTACAGTCTGAAATTTCATCTACTTGTTTCATAAGTACTTTGCAATTACTCCCCTGGGGATATTAATATTGTTTTCCCTTTTTAATCAGTCTGGAAAGGATCATGGTTTCATGTTTTCTCCTCCTTTTAGATAACCAAGTCCCTGCCTGGCCAGCCCAAAGACACTTTCATTTTCTTTAAGGAATTAGGATAGAAAACAGAAATAACAAGAAAGACCTCTAAGAACTTAGGCTATGGAGCCAGATTGCTGGATTCAAATCCCAACTCTAGCATTTAGCCAGCTATGTAATAGTGAGTAGGTTACTTTAGCCCTAAGACTCAGTTTCCTCATCAGTGATAGGCTTTATCTCTTAAGTCCACTGGAACTGCTGATGCATGAAGACATGTACCTCAGAGCTTGCCAGATGGTGACTACCCAAATAATACTGGTTTTCCAATATTTCTGTTTAAATACTACTGTTTTTACAAGGGAACAATTTTGGAATTGCTGTCTTCTCTGATCCCACAGTGACTAAGGTGGAAATGAAGCAGGAATAATAACAAACCTATTTGCATACATAACACAGGGCCCCCGAGCCTCAGCACCATTTCCACCGTGCATAATCACAAAAGGTTGGCCTGAATTCACTGAGCACCTTTGAAATGAACAGGGCAAAGGCTGGGTGCCGTGCAGGAGACACAAAAGCTGTGGCACTGTCCCTAGGGAACTGACAATCCGGTGAGGAGAGAAGACACACACACAAAGAGATAATGGTCCTAGGCTGCCTTGTTAAATGGCTAGATACTTGTGCAGGTTCTCACAGCATCTTTTATGGCGGGCAGAAGAAAACCCAGCGTTTTGTGGAAAACTACAAAGGCACAGAGATTGCCGGCAAGGTAAGATGACCAGGAGTTGGTGATGGACAGGGAGGCCTGGCGTGCTGCGATTCATGGGGTCGCAAAGAGTCGGACACGACTGAGAGACTGAACTGAACTGAAGATGACCAATCAGCTAACCAAAGCAAGGCTGGGATAGCATAGTCACTGGGCTTCAACCCGAGGTGCCATTGTGGCAATAACCTCATTAAAGGTGGTGAGCAAAAAAATATAAATAAACCGGTGACAGCAAACAGTTGGGTTTGCAAGGCCACCACAACCACAATCTTATAAGCTGAAAAGGTTAGAGTTGAGAGGAAACCTTAAAAAAGCGTCAGTCTGACTCAATCCTCTTGTTGTAGGGTAGGTGACACTGCTCTTACACACGAGGACCCTCCAATGCACCATCACACAGAAGCCCTCCTTGCTGGAACTTTCAGAATGCTCAGAGGGAAGAGAAAGGGATGGGGAGGAGGCCAAGGGTTTCCCTGAAAGGGGATGACTGGCAGATAGCTACCATCCAAAAAAAGAGCCTACATCAGCTTCTATCTGGTCATCCTTCCCCTCAAATTGCCCCCTCCCCTCTCCCCAAACGTATGAGCACCGCAGTCACAAAACAGCAGAAATAATAAATCCAGAGACATGCCTCCGGCCAATGTCAAACCTTCACCAGCTGCCTTCTCCCTGGCCTGCTGACCACAACCACAGGTGGCCTCTAGAATTAATCCAAATAAGAGATTTTCTGCTCTCCAAAACGTCTTATCTGGATCATTCTTCTCAGGCCACCTTTAGAGGCAAGAAGATTTGAGGTCCCCAGGGGAACGACATCTATGTCAGCCTGTACCTGGATGCGAATGAGCTTAGTCGCGATGGGAGAGGCGTGTGCGAAGACCCGGTACAGAATGCAGTTATCGGCGATATCCCGGACCCCCAGCCACAGAGGGTCACCGGCCCGAGAGAGGTGGTTCCCCCTCCTGCAATTAAACCACCAAACCCTAACCCGCCAGCCTGGCCGCACTTACCTTGGCCCAGGAGACCGTGTAGGTGACCAGAGGGTCCCAGGGGGCAGTGCAGGGCAAGTCCACATCCTCCGAACAGGCCACCTTCACCTCCTGCGTCGCGGGCGCCAGGCTGCAGGCTGCAAGAGGGAGAGAGAGCTGCGTGAGCAAGCGAGAAAAGAGGGTGTTGCGGGGAGGCGGGAGGGGGGCGCCGGGCGTCCGCAGGCCCTACCGCAGCTCAGGAGCAGGAGCTGGAGCTCGCGTGACATCGCTGAGGACTGCCGGTCTGGGGCCCTGGCGCCGGCTTTTGTACCGGCGATCACCCGGGACTTCCCCGGGCGCCGGTCCCGGGGGGATCCCCGCGGGCGGCGGAAGCGGCGGTGCGCCTCCCCGGCCCCCGCGGCGGCCACCCGGAGAGCCCCGGCCCCGCCCCCGAGCTCGGCCCCGCCCCCGGGCCCGGCCCCGCCCCCCTTGGCCAGGCACTTCCCCGGAGCCCCCAGCCCGCGTTGCTGGTGCTGATGCTGCTCTGGCCTCTACCCTACCGCGGCGACCGCAGTCCCGGTGCAACGCGCCGCTCCCAGGGCTTGGCAGCCGCGCGCGCACACGCCGGACACCCTGCAAACAGAGGCGGGAGCCAGGCGAGCCGGGGCTGTTAGGTCCTTTGCGCGGAAGCGAAACCAGGTTCTGCGTGGATGAGCGAGTCCCCCGATCGCCCAGCCGGTGGTGACATCACGGTGAACCCAGGTCCTGGCACTTGTCCTGGTTCCATGATCATGAGACACGGTGAACCAGGAACCCGGCAAATCCGTCATACTTAGACCCCAACCCCCCGCCGCCGCGCCGCCCCCTCCTCCCCGCCCCCCGCTCCGCTCCTGGCCTGCTGGCGTTGTCATCCATAGCATCAGGCCTGTTTAAATTATTTCAGCAAAGGACAACCTCCCCTATTAAAACAAAGGTTATACACACATACACACACAGAGAGGGAGAAAATATATAAGAAAGAGTTCTTTAAAATCCAGAATAAAATAGAGATTGCCTCTGACCAACCAGAAATAACCTCTGGTTACATTTTGGAGTCTTGCTTCAGTGCATAGATATTCCACATGCTGTTTTGTAACCTAATTCATATTAACTTCATATTTGCAAGAGCTTCCACATCATTAAAAGGATCCAACAGCATCATTGTTACCGCTGCATAATAGTCCACCTGACAGTTGTATGATAAATTAGAACCTACTAGTGTTAGACATCACTTTTCACTTTCATGCATTGGAGAAGGAAACGGCAACCCACTCCAGTGTTCTTGCCTGGAGAATCCCAGGGACGGGGAGCCTGGTGGGCTGCCGTCTCGGGTTGCACAGAGTCGGACACGACTGAAGTGACTTAGCAGCAGTGTTAGACATGCTTAGTCTAGGGTTACTAGTCTAGTGTTAGTATTAGTTATTTCTTTCACTATTATTAAAACAACTCTGTGATTATTATGATGAACTTCTGTGTAGATAAAACTTTGCTTCATGACGTATATATAATGTGATGTATTTTCTTAGAATAAATACCTAGAGGACAATGTACCAGGTTAAAGGGAATTCACAGCTTTGTTAAGTATTGCTGAAATTACCTCCACAGGGTGTCCTCACTCTTCATTCCCATCTGTGGTGCATGAACATACCTCTCTCCCAACACTCTTGCCGTGCAAACTGCTAGCTAACTCTTCCGCCTTTGTCCACTCAAGAAGTTAAAAAGAATGGCATAACACGACTTTTTCATTTGCCCTGAATGTGGCTCTACCAAACTGACAGTCACACAAGCTCTGTGTAAGTGCCTTTCCCCCTTAACCCTCACTAAAATGACTGTTTGAATTAAGACATTTTTAAAGATGTAAAACTAGGTACAGAAAAGAAAATAGTCAAACGTATCTGTATGCAATAGACTCTTTTCTAATTGTATTTGTATTTAGTGACACACTAATTTTAATATTCATTTACTTTTGGATGAGCTGTGTTTGGTTGCTGTGAGCAGGCTTCCTCTCCGTGTGGAGGGCAGGCTGAGGTGCACTCGCTGGCTCCAGTAGCTGCAGCGCGCAGACTCAGTAGTCGCGGCTCACAGGCTCCAGAGAACAGGCTCAAGGGTTGCAATGCAAGGGCTTAGTTGCTTCTCAGCACGTGGGGTCTTCCCTGAGCAGGGATGGAACTGGTGACCCCTGCACTGCAAAGTGGATTCTTAACCACTGGACCACCTGGGAAGCTCTATTAGATTCTTAATTAAACATCTGTCCCTTGGTAGATCCCATACCTGCATTTAAGCTTTCTTTCCATTCTTCAGTTTTTACGGTGTTGCATGGAGCTGGAGATGCTTCAGTCTGGTCCAGCAATTCCACCACTTTATCAGATATTGTCATCTTGTTCTCCAAAATGTATGTGCCCGTTTATACTCTCCCCTGGCATCATCAGATTCTTTTTCATTTTTGCCAGTCTAATGAATATGAAATATTAGTTCCCCTTTGTTTAACTTACATGCCGTTGATTACTAGGACAAACGAAAATTATTTCTTATCTTTCAAAGCCATTGGGTGTCCTCATATCATTTGGCCTTTTCCACTGGAGCTGTTTATAAATTGGGGGCAAAATCCTTTCTTGGTACAGCGTGTGCCAAAGAGCTTCTCCAAGTCTAAGTTTTGTATTTCTCACTTTATGATGCCTTTAATGTACAAAAGGACCTTAAAAAATATTTTAATGTAGTCAAATTTATTGGTTTTATTCATTCATGGTTTATGCTTCTGGTGTTATGGTTATGAAATCTTTTTCCACCCTGAGATCACAAGAACATTCTTTTATTTTCTTCCAAAACTTTTTAAAGTCATGCTTTCTCATATGTAGGTCTTTAATCCATTTAACTATGGTTTGATGTAGGGATTTGAATTATTTTTTCCATATGGATAACCAATTGTCCCAATGCTGCTTGCTTAAAGTCCTTATTTCCCCACTGAAGTTGAAATAGCATCTCTGTTATATACAAATTTCCATATGTGTGTGGGCCTGACTCTATTCTGTCTCTCCCTGTGCTAATGTGTGCATGCGTGCATGCTAAGCTGCTTCGGTCATGTCCAACTCTGCAACCCTATGGATTGTAGCACATGGGGCTCCTCTGTCCCTGGGATTTTCTGGGTAAGAATACTGGAGTGGGTTGCCATTTCCTACTCCAGGGGATCTTCCCTATCTAGGAATGGAAGCTGCATCTCTATGTCTCCTGCATTGGCAGGGGGTTTCTTTACCACTATCACCCTGGGAGGCTCCCTGTGCTAATATCACTTTCTTTATTGCTTAAACACTAAAGTTAGTATTCTTGATGGAAAACCCCATGGACAGAGGAGCCTCACAGGCTGCAGTCCATGGGGTTGCAAAGACTCGGACACGACTGAGCAACTAACACTTCTTTCTTAAGTGTTCCTATGGTGATGGAGTGAGGGAGCCCTCAGATTTTGGTTGTCTTGGCAATTCTTGGTTCTTTGCTCTACCTTTCACACATTAGAATCAACTTGTGAACCTCAAAAAATCTAGTCTGAATTTTAAGAGGAATACATTTCAATTCATAAATTGCAGAAAATTAACATCTTTAGACCTCAATTCTACAAATCCGTCAGTATTAAGTATCTTTTTATTTATTTATTTAGGTCTAGAGGAATTTTTTTAATTTCATACATAAAAATTTTCTGTCTTTTGGTTGCTGTATTCTGAAGTACCTTTATATTTGAGGGTGCTATTTACACATGGATATTTTCTAAACTAAGTTTTCTAGTTGCTTGTTGCCAGTGTATAAAAATTTACTTTTGTGTAGCTAGTGATCTTGCCAAACTTTCATATAATATTGACAGTTGGGGACTTTCTTGGCAGTCCAATGGTTAAGACTTTGCCTTTCAACGCAGAAGGTGTGAGTTTGATCCCTACTAGGGGAAGGATCTCTAAGGGGCTTCCTAGATGGTGCTAGTGGTAAAGAACCCCCCTGCTAATGCCGGAGACATAAGAAATGCAGATTCCATCCCTGGGACAGGAAGATCCCCTGAAGAAGGGCCTGGCAACCCTCTCCAGTACTCTTGCCTGGAGAATCCCATGGACAGAGAAGCCTGGAAGGTTGTGGTCCATACGGCCGCAGAGTTGGACATGACTGAAGCAACTTAGCACACAGCCCAGGGAAGCTAAGATCCCACGTGCGGTCAAAAAACCAAAGCAGAAGCCATATTGTAACACATTCAATAAAGACTCTAAAAATGGTCTGTATAAAAAATCTTTTTAATAAAAAATTTGTTCTTAGACTCTCCAATAAGACACTTTTATAGTCGTGAATTACTTAAAGGGTTTTTTCCCTCCAAAATTCCAAAGATGAGGTGTTTTTTTTTTTTTTTAACTTTACAATATTGTATTGGTTTTGCCATATATCAAAATGAATCTGCTGAATCATTACTACTGGAGTCTGACAGTTGAGTATGTTCAAGAGCGTGGTCTGTGTGATTCTTTGCTGCTTATCAAGAAGTCCTCTGGACCTAATGTGTGGTTTTTCAATGTACACGTCATGTACTTTCAAAAAGAATGTGGGTTTGCCACATGGGTGTCTGATCAACCTTGCTCGTTGAGTTACTCAAGTCTATAGCCCTACTTTTTGTCATCTTAAACTGTCAGTTGCTGAAAGAGATGTGCCCCAAAATCCCCCTGTGACTATGAAATTGCCCATTTATCTCTGAAATTTTATCACTTTGTTGCCTCATATAACTTGATGCTAAGTTCTTTTAGCGGAATGTGTCCTGGACCATGCCAGTAATTTAAATTTAAATACCCTATCTTTGTAACCGGCACCTCTATGATTATAAATTAATAAATTAAGGGAGAGGCTTTTGTTTGTTCTTTAAAAAAAAAAAAACTTGTTTGTCATCGCGCTGGGTGAGTAGGCAGCTGTTTTTAGTTCACCCCTACATTGTTGCTGGGGGTAGCACAGGGGGCACTCAGTTCCAACTTTCTACTCTCTTGGGGTCCAGGTTTCCTCTCCTCTACCTGCTGTTATTAAGCCCTAAGTCCCTTAATTCCTCAGCCAGTTCTGAAGCCCAAACCACTGCTTTTCCCACCCGTACCTCCTCCGCTTTCTCACCCTATCCCCGCCCCCACCAAGAAGCCCGTGTCAGTTCCTACAGCTTCACAGCTCTTTCTTCATTTTTCACCCTCCAGAAGGCCCTTACTCTCTTGCAGGTGCAGCTAGATATTGGTTAGTATTTATTCATTATTTCTATACATTTGCAAAAGGTGGCATTTATTTTGCATTACACAGAAAACCATGTTCCTAAAAATAGAACAATCTGTTATTTAATAGTCTAAAATGTGGCTTCACAGCAGGTCCCACCAAACCCACTGAATTACCCACGTTCATTTTCATCCGTATGGTATTCCTCCTCATGTTCTAAATAGTCCTTCATACTGAGGTGTGAACATATTTCTGGGAAGGTGGCTCCTTATGAAGAATCCTTGGGTTATACAGGACACATTGCAATAAAAAAAATAGAGGATCTCAGAGTGTACCAGACATGGAAATAACTATAGGCAGGGACATATATCCCAGCCCTACTGTGGGAGTCTTCCTTGAACAAGAGAACAGAGTACAGCTGGCTTGGTCTTCACTTCCATTGGAGAGGGAAAAGGAAAATAAACATGAAGACATGCATACGGTCGTTCTGAAACCACTCGCAGTCACCTTCACATGTGCCTGCCCCAGTACTTTAAGAAGAGAACCCTAAACCATCGGAAGGGAATGGCAACCCACTCCAGTGCTCTTGCCTGGAGAATCCCGTGGACAGAGGAGCCTGGTGGGCTACAGTCCATGGGGTCGCAAAGAGTTGGACACGACTGAGCCGCTAACACTTTCTCCCTCTTCACCCATTCTCACTGCCGGTAGCAGGCACGCATTCACCTTTGGCAAAGCACAGAGATAGCCAGGGCCCGCGCCACTTCTGCGGACCCTTGGGCCCTCCCTTCTCCTGACTACTTCACCAGGACTGTGGCTGTGTTTTCCTGTTTTCTCTCAAAGGTCCTGCCAGTAGAGTATGTCATCACATTTGGAAGTTGGACATTGGAAAGCTGGGGATGGAGAAAGCGCAGGAAGATTATCTTAGATCTCCTCCCCTTCCCCTCCCAGGACAGGGGCTCTGGGGGATGGGCTTGGAGAGGAGGAAGTTTGGGTTTGCCGTTCAACATTTACTAAGCAGCACATTGAGTTGTGCAAAGATTGTTCTCAAGAAGTTTACGTGGGCAGACACTTTCTTCAAGTGGAACTTGCTTTGTCTCCGGATTCTCTGAACGATTTTTCTCTGAAGGTCTGAGGCTGGGGGTGAGGGGTGTGGGGTGAAGAGCCGGAGGGCAGTTCTACATAAAGGGAAGGGACAGTGAGGACGGGGTTTGGGGGGGTAGGGGACAGAGATTGGATCGAGAGAAAAAGGAAATGAGAGTAAAGCGTGCGCTTTGAGGGAAAATCCTGCAGGAGGGGCTGGGAAACACACTTTTGGTATTTGAAGTCGTCAAGCCTATCAAATGCTGAGCACATCACAAACATGCAAAAGATGTCTGTGACTGACTAGGAACAGCTCGTCTGGTGACTGCCGCTGGCTGACAAGGGGCACAACGTACGGAGACTACCCTGGGCACCGCCTCTCTACCCAGACTCTCGCCTCTTGGGTTGGCTGACCTGACAGATGAGGAAATCCTATAAAAAGAAAAGGTGGGGTTCCCCTTTGCCACAAGAGTGTCTTCTGAAACTCCTTTCCAGAGAAGTGTTTTTGAATGAACAGAATGCACTTGAACTAACTCTGTCAACGAAACTACCATAGTTGTACCCTGTCAAGAGTCACGGCTTGTGGTCAGGCGCCTTCCAGTCCACAGGCAGCCCTGTGTGGAGGGCTCTTATGAGCTGGCCACGGGGTCTCGGGGCCCCAGTCCAGCAGCCTCGCCCTCAAGCCGATGGGACCTTCGAATATAGCCTCCATCCCTTTGGCTTCTCCCTGGGGCTTTGAGAACTGCAGAGAGGCTGAGAGGGAAACCCAAAGTGTGGATATGTAAATTCTGTCTTTTAACAAAATTCCCCCTTTAGGTTTTTCCCTCTGGGCTAGTTCTTAGTCACCCTGTACTTTCCAGGACGGGCTCGTGTGTTCACTTAATGAAGACAATAAACAGAAAGCCCTCCTTTTTCTGTACTTTTCTGGCTGGTTTGCTTTTCTCCTCTGAGAAACTAGAAGCATTTAGAGACGCTGCTCACAACAGGAGCAAATTACACAGAAACGATGCACAGAGAAATTGGCCTCAGACTTGATTTGAGGCGCTTTAGAGGAAAGCCTTCTCCTTCATCTGTATGTCTTCTTTGGAAAAGTATTTATTCAGATCCTCTGCCCATTTTTGAATTGAATCTTTTTTTTTTAAGCTATTAAGTTGTATGAGCTCTTTATATATTTGCAGGATTTTACCCCTTATCAAATGTGTGATTGGCAAATATTTTCTCCCATTCATAGATTTTCATTTTGTTGACAGTTTTCTTCACTGTGCAGATATTTTTAGTCCCGCTTGTTTATTTTTGCTTTTGTTGTTTGTCTCTGCTTTTGGTGTTAAAATCCAAAAAAAAAAAAAAAAAAAATCAGAAATACTGATTCCCAGAGCCTAGCATGGATGCTTTCTTCTAGGATTTTTATGGTCTCACTTCTTACACTCAAGTCTTTAATCTGTTTTGAATTGATTTTTGTGTATGGTGTAAGATAGGGGCAGATTCTCAACCACTGGATAATGAAGAAAGCCCTTACCATTGGTTTTAATATGGAGGACGAAACCATGGAGGGTCATGCCTCTGGCTTTGTTCTTCTTTCTCAGGAAAGCCTTGGCTCTGCAGGGTTCCTTTTAGTTTTTTATGGAGGCTTTGTTACCTAGGCATGCTCAATTAAATCATTGGCCACTGGTGACTGAATGTGATTTCCAGCCCCTCTCCCCTACCTGGAAATTAGGGGACTGGAGGAGTAGGTGGGTCTGAAAGTTCCAACCTTCTGATCACGTGGTTGGCATCACTGGAGGCTGGAAGATCTAAAGCAGAGACTGCAAACAGGTACCTGTAGGGCCAGGAAGGTAACATGAGGGAATAAAGAGTTGCCTGGCACTAACTTTGACCTAAGTGAGAAGGGAGGCAATAGGGAGCCGTGGAGTCCATGGCAAACTGAACAGCAACCGCCCGTCGGTAAGGAGCAGCCACGTCTCAGCTCCAACCAACTGTTGCTAATTTGAAAATGTTAACCCAGCCTTGCCAAATCTCTCTGGGGTTTTCATTTTCCAGAGAAACTGAGAATTTAGATATTTATATGAAATCTCTTAAATGTTGTAAACCAGCTGTCCCCAATCTTTTTGGCACCAGGGACCAGTTTCGTGGAAGATCACTTTTCCACGGACCTCAGGGTGGCGGAGATGCTTTCAGGATGATTCAAGCACATAACACTTATTGTGCACTTTGTTTCTATTATTATTACATCAGCTCCACCTCAGATCATCAGGCATTAGATCCTGGAGGGTGGGGACCCCTGTTGTAAATAAACCATTGATCGTTGATTTTTGTTCAAAACACTAGGCAAGGCAAAACAAACACACCCACGGCTGCCATTTATGTCACAGGATACAACATCTGGTGGTAGCAGCCTTGTCTGGGATCTGACAAGGAGGATCCTTGATGGCCTGGGTCAGCGCGAGGTGCCTGGTTGCCTCACGTGAAGCTAGGTGATGGATTTCAGTTGAGAGAGAAAAAAATCATGCTAAGAGGAGAGAAGACTGAGCAAGTGGGTGCCAAGGACAAAGGTCTCCATCGCCATTTGGCTCCAGGCCATTCCCATCACAGCTCAACAGGAGTCTCTTAAGTGTTACAAAATGATTCATTAACGTTTTTCTTCTTTGGGGTATAACACACATAATAATGAAGCAAGACATAAAACATCTGTCTTAGCCATTTACAGGCAGAATTCTCTGGATGATGCTTGAGAATGTCTCAGGAACTCCCAAATGCACCTGCAGCAGCACAGACAGGAATGGTCTCGGCTGGGGGGCAAGGGAGCAAGACAGAAGATGCTCATGGAGTCCACGATAGCTCACCCTTTGCTGGGTACCACCCCAGACACTGACCCACTGTCACGACGCATGTTTGCAGGATTCAGCTCATCAGAACAGAGAGCAGGAGGTGGGTTTTCGGTCTAGTGTGAGAAAAAGCTATGAACGTCAGCACCTTTTCTTGTTTTCCAAAATGGAATTTTGCTGGACACACAGTAGGGAAGGGCTATGAGTGCCTTTCAGCTGTTTCTTCTCTAGTATTGGGTCCTAGTGTTGACATCCCTCTTTGCTCTGCATACGCAAGAAGCATTATCCCAGAGACGAGACATTTGTAAGATGATGGTATTTGTTTAACACCAGATGTTGCTTGCTTTCCTTCATTTCCTTGCTGTTCGTAGCCCCGGGGACGCTGCACAAATGATGGTTTTGAGGAAGGCCAGGAAAGGTCTCCCCAACCTGAACAGATCGGGGCGCAGCTGCCAGAGGAAGAGCCAAGATGGCAGAGCGTGCGTCTCTAATTGTAAGGGATGCTTCATGCACAAAAGCATCAGAGCTTCTTTAAAGGGTTTCATTGGCCAGAACAGATACCGACTGTGCCACAGAAAGCACATTCCACTAAAGATGAGAAAGAGAAAGGAAAGTAACATCTACTGAGCGGTTACCACACACACCACACACACATCACGCTGCTTAGTCCTTAAGGTAATTCTGATGGGCGATATTCTATGTCTCCACCTAAGGGAATTGAGGCCCAGAGGGGCCTGACCCAGGAAACCAGTGTTAATTAGTTGTGTGTCTTGGGCTCTCCACATTTTGAATACTCTGCTCCACAGTCCCTGGCCTGGGCTTCGGAATCTGTGCCCACTCTGCTGTGATCCCAGGAGGAGCCCAGGGCCCACCCTTTAGTGCCCTACAGAACTGATCACATCAATGTCCTTGAGGTCACACGAGTGCACATCAAACCAAAAGGGAAGAGAGAATTCACATTTGCTTGTGATCACCTACGTAATAGAAAGGCAAGCAAGCCAAAGTTCCTTAAAAACACATACGAAGTAGCTTATGTGGGAGTAAAATACTGTGACATCACTGAGTTAAAGGCTGACTTTTTTATGTGTCCTGGTTAACAGAATAGAACTTACAGTGGTACAAGTGGTAAAGAACCCGCCTGCCAATGCAGGAGACGTAAGAGATGTGGGTTCCATCCCTGGGTCGGGAAGATCCCCTGGAGGAGGGCATGGCAACCCACTCCAGTATTCTTGCCTGGAGAATCCCATGGACAGAGGAACCTGGCAGGCTGCAGCCCTTAGAGTCCCAAAGAGATACGACTGAAGTGACTTAGCAAACACACAAAGGTTTAAACATGATGGCACAGGGCTTCCCTGGGGGTCCAGTGGTAAAGAATACACCTTGCAATGCAGGGGACACTGGTTCGATCCTTAATCTTGTTAGGAGAAGCACACTAGCTGAAACGGCCCACCCTGGCCAGGCACCACAGCAACCATTAGCGTGAGGTATTTTATGACAGGAGGTCCTGGCAAGGAACACGGAACTAATAAGCCACCACCAATGGGAAGAGTGGGGAAGGTCAAAAGGAGACGCCACGTGTCCTACCACCTCCCAGAATCCTTCTCGCTGGTATCCATCCTGGCTGAGCAATGTGTGCACCACCGGGAAGGATCCTAAGTCAGAATGATCAGCCAAAGGCCACCCGGAAGCTAATCCCATGACCATAAAGCCCGAGACTCGAGCCACGGGGCAGAGCAGTTCTCCTGGTTTCCCTTACCCTCCTGCTCTTCTCCTGGGTGCCTTTTTCCAAATAAAATCTTTTCCTTTGTCAGCACGTGGGTCTCCTCGGACAATTCATTTCCAAGTGTTGGACAAAAGCCTACTCTTGGGCCTTGGAAGGGGTCTGAGAAGACCCCACATACCTCAGAGAAACTAAGCCGGTGCGCCACAACTACTGAAGCCCTCTGAAGCCCTCGTACCCTAGGGCCTGTGCTCTGCAACAAAGAAGCAGCCACAGTGAGAAGCCTGCGCACCATAACTAGAGAGTAGCCTCCACTGGCAGCAATTAGAGAAAAGCCCATGCAACGGGAGTGAGCGATGGAGACTCATCACAGCCAAAAAAAAGAGATGGTACAGCTAACTGTCTGCTATTCCAAAGGCATGCTTGTGTGGGGACGTGAGTTCAAAACATACATCTGTAAAAGGGGGTCTGCCAACCAGGAAGAAAAGAGGTGAGTGTTTGGGGAGCAGAAGCTGACATCTCAATTATATTAGACTCAATCTGAATTATAGTAAGTTGGTCCAAGCTGGAGGAGACAGACAGTGTGTGTGGGTATGGGTGTGAGTGTCTGTGTTTTGGGGTGGGGAGCCAGGAAGGTAATGATCAGCATCACGGGCTGTGACAGTGTTTCCCAGGTTTTGGACAAGAAAGCTGGGCTGGGAGATAAGGTCAGACTCTTGGCCTGAGGACTCTGGGCAGCAAGGTGGGAGTCAAGCAGGACCAGGACTCCCAAGCTCAGCAAGGATTCCCATCCGAGGTCCTCAGACTTGTTTCCTGAGCTTCCTGAGTGCTGAGCCTGGAGCCAGGTGCTGTAGACAGAAACATAACTCTAAACACTGTGGGAGATGTGGATTTGTTTGCCTAAGAGCATCTCCACAGACCTGTGTATTTTACCAGACTCTGGAGTTTGGGGTTCATGTTCTCTGTGTGATGAGGCACTGCTCTCTCACCCCAGGTCACTGAGCAAGTAGAGGGTCCACAGCCACTGTGTGCAGCTGAGGGAGAAAAGTTGCAACTTTGGGTTTGTGGATTTGTGTGTGTTAGTCATTCAGTCATGCCTGACTCTTTGTGACCCCATGGACTGCAGCCCACCATGCTCCTCCATCCATGGGATTTTCCAGGAAAGAATACTGGAGTGGGTTGCCATTTCCTTCTCCAGGAGATCTTTTGGACCAAGAGGTCGAACCTGGGTCTCCTGCACTGCAGGCAGGTTCTTTACCCACTGAACTACCAGGGAAGTCAGGATATGCCTAAGTGGGAGTGGCTGTGTGTGTGTGTGTGTGTTTCTAGATCTGAGGTATCTCTTTTGGATGGGGGTTCAAGGTTGGGAACCCCCAACCACCACTGCTTCCTGAGCAAAGGGAGCCGCAGGAATGAGTGAGGGTGGAGGTGTCTGAAACCTACCTGCCCCACCTCCGCCCCCTCTCCTACCCCAGTGCCAGCCCCACCTGTCAATCTCAGAACCCAGTCCCACTGGCAAATCACAGCCTAAGAGTATGCGCCGACAGGACCTGGCCCTCCTCCACACAGGACCTCCTGAGACCCAGCTGGGAAAGAGAGATGGGTTTTCTCACCCGTTCTGTCCACTCCGAGTGAGCACAAGCCAGTGGGCTCTGAGTCCAGTATGTACTTTTCTTCTACTTCTACGCCAGCTTCCAAATTACTATGTGTTTGTACTTAGTGGCCGAGTCCTATCTGACTCTTTGTGACCTTATCAACTGTAGCCCACCAGGCTCCTCTGTCCATGGAATTCTCCAGGCAAGAATACTGGAGTGGGTTGCCATGACCTCCTACAGGGGATCTTCCCAACCCAGGAATCAAACCAGGTCTCCTGCATTGCAAGCGGACTCATTACCGTCTGAGCCACCAGGGAAGCCCAAATTACTATATGTGACTGAAAATAACCTTGACTCTTATTTCTAACATCTTAACTGGCCCTAGACCATAAACTTTCATTCTCAACACTCAGATATGACATTCCACATGTCCTGTCACCTCACAAATGGACCCCATCCTAAATCCATTGAATATTCCTGCTCCCCCAAAGGTTAACCGTCTCACCTTACCCGTTTCTCCCTCATCAAGACCTGAGCCCCTTCCTGTTGACAGGTCTCAGGCACAGTCAGCCTCAACTGCATGGCCTAAGCCACACTCAGGTCACCCAGTGAGCCAGGGCTCATGAGAGCGCTGGTCTTCTGAAGGCGACCCAGATCCAGCTCACCTGGCTGGGACACACCATCTTCCAGGAACTTCAGATGTTGGGGAGTCTCAGGAAGTCTGGATGCAACAGGATACTTGAAGTAGGAGGATAGCTTTTCAACACTTAGGAACTCCTTTAGAAATAGCTCTGGCTTTGATTCTGCAGCCAGGGAGGGCTGTCCCTTTGAGGGTTTAAGCTCACCCCGTTGTGTTCCTGCATGACAGCATATAGCCTCTTTGTTTACCTGGCCAGCACTGCAAAGGAATTCCAGAATCTTCCCTATGGTAGAATTCACGCCAGCCCTGCAGAAAGCATCCCATTTAGCTCTACCATCTCCCTCAGGGCTCTTGAATTGTCTTTGCATTTTAAGGGATGCCAGGCTCTACAGACTTCAAGACAAATCTCTTAGCCAAGCTTTTTAGTCTCCGACTTCACAGCTTAATCAACCCTGGAAGGCTGCCAAGGGAACAGATGGAAGCAGAGCTTGAGGAGATTCCTAAGGGTGGTGGGGACCTGAACTTTCAGTGCTGAAATTCTGCGGGTCCCTGAGGACCCTTGAGATCCCACCCGCTCCTCACTCTCATTTGCAGGCACCTCCAACCTGCCAGCCACTGCCCTTCACTCTTGCGGATTTTAGGATCAGGCCCACCAGTTCTCTGGCACTACTGCTGTAGCCATGCGTTCTGGGAAACAAACTCACTCAGAAGGACAATGCAGATAGTGGAGTGCAGTTTATTACACCGGCAGGCCCAAGTCAGAGTCTCCTCTTAGCCAAGGACCCCAACCGGTTTTTGTAAAAACCTTATATACCCTAAGTGTACAGTGCCCAAACCCATCTCCCCAAATTCCCTGAAACTAGCCTGAACAAAGGAAAAGAAAGATACAATCAAAGTTAACCTGTGATTCATATGCCTTAAGCCTAGGTAGTTAACAGTGGACAATTATCAATGGGCCTGTGGTCATACCCCAATAAGCATAATACAATGTATGATTCTATTCGGCTACACAGATAATTAGGGTATTCTTTTAGGCTACGGAGAGTCTAGGTTCAAGCCCTGGGGCTCTTCCTTCCCGGGACCTGGTTTTCCAGTTGGTATGTCATTTCCATAGATACTGGGCATAGAGCTCAAAGTCCACAGTCCAGCCCAGGATGGAGTCCTGCTTTCAAGATGGAGCCTGTTCTGTCTGTTTCCTCCTTCACTACCATCCCAACCACAGAGACAATCTGACCACATTCTGGCCCCTCAGTCTTTTTACATCTTTGTTGACATCTTTTCTTCTATCCCATCCTATCCACCCACCCCAAGATCATCACTTCCCCTTCCAAAGACTCCAACATCTCTTAAATGCTTTCAGGATTAACCCGTCGTCACGATAGCCTTCACATCCACCCGCCTTGCCCACTCTCTTCATTTCCTTCCTCACCCAACTTGGATTTCTGGCCCATCATTCTGCTTACTTGCATCCATATTGCCTTTACTACTTAATCCCTCTTTCCATTGGCCATGCTTGTTTGGCTAAATCCCAACTCAGTTTAAACTCAATGGTGTGCCTGCTCAGCCCTCATGCTCAAGCCATCGTGTGAGGCTAGAGGAAAACATAACTCTGCACGTGGGTCTTGCTTTCCATTTATGACCACAGACCTCACGTAGGCCTTCAGCATAGTCTGAGTGATTCGCCTTCTCCCCCGCTTCCCCTGCACTCAGCTGTTGACTTTGGTTCTATTTCACTGGGGAATAAAAAGTCAGAAGAGAATTCTTCTCCCTAGCAAATCTACCACCTTCTGAATCTGTATTCTCTGGCTCCTTTCAGAATTCTCTGCTTGTGCTTATTCAAGGACATCACAATTTTCCCCCCTCTCTCTCTCGACTCATATCTCTACTTGGTCACTTCCCTCTGCCTACCAATGTTCTATAATAACTCCTGTCTTTTAAAAACAATCTTCTGTGAAAGAGGAGTGGTCCTACAGGATATAAATAGACACAACAAAGCCTCTAGCATCAAAACCACGGGTAGCAACACTTAAAAAGGCACACCAATGGAACAAAAGGAGAAGTCAAGAAATAGGCCCGAATATTTGAAGAAATCTAGGTTATGATAAAGGAGATATCTCAGAATCACTGGGGCTGACTGGTGTTAGGCTAACTGGATAGTCATTGAAAAAATAAATTCAGATCTATTTCTTGCACTATATACAAGAATTTGTTGTTCAGTCTTTCATTCGTGTCCAACTCTTCGAGTTCATGGACTACAGCATGTCAGGCTTCCCTGTCCGTCACCATCTCCCAGAGCCTGCTCAAACTCATGCCCATTGAGTCAGTGATGCCATCCAACCATCTCATCCTCTGTCGTCCCCTTCTCCTCCTGCCTTCTATCTTTCCCAGCATCTGGGTCTTTTCCAATGAGTCAGCTCTTCACATTAGGTGGCCAAAGGATTGGAGCTTCAGCTTCAGCATCAGTCCTTCCAATGAATATTCAGAGTTGATCCCCCATAGTTAGCAAATTAACCAAAGACCTATAAACAAAATAAAATTTCACAGGTATTAGGAGAAAGTATGGATTAACTTTTATATAAGCTGGGTAGGAAAATATTTTTTTAATATAATTAAAAATCTGCATGCTGCAAAGGAGAAACTGATAAATTTGACTACAAAAAAAAAGACTTCAGCATAATCAAAATACAAATGAAATCTGACAGAAAAGTCTTTGTAGCATAGATCATAAAGAACTGAATATCTAATATTTTTTAAATTATCAGATCAGATCAGTCACTCAGTCGTGTCTGACTCTTTGCGACCCCATGAATTGCAGCACGCCAGGCCTCCCTGTCCATCACCAACTCCCGGAGTTCACCCAGACTCACGTCCATCAAGTCAGTGATGCCATCCAGCCATCTCATCCTCTGTCGTCCCCTTCTCCTCTTGCCCCTAATCCCTCCCAGCATCAGAGTCTTTTCCAATGAGTCAACTCTTCGCATCAGGTGGCCAAAGTACTGGAGTTTCAGCTTTAGTATCATTCCTTCCAAAGAAATCCCAGGGCTGATCTCCTTCGGAATGGACTGGCTGGATCTCCTTGCAGTCCAAGGGACTCTCAAGAGTCTTCTCCAACACCACAGTTCAAAAGCATCAATTCTTCAGCACTCAGTCTTCTTCACAGTCCAACTCTCACATCCATACATGACCACAGGAAAAACCACAGCCTTGACTAGATGAACCTTTGTTGGCAAAGTAATGTCTCTGTTTTTGAATATGCTATCTAGGTTGGTCGTAACTTTCCTTCCAAGGAGTAAGCGTCTTTTAATTTCATGGCTGCAGTCACCATCTGCAGTGATTTTGGAGCCCAGAAAAATAAAGTCTGACACTGTTTCCACTGTTTTCCCATCTATTTCCCATGAAGTGATTAAATTAAGGAAGGCCAAAAATCCAGTAGCAAAGTGGGCATAAGATAGGAATAGACAATCCATTAGATGAAATATAACATTCAAATATATGAAAGTGTAATCAATTTCACTCTTAATAAAAATGCCTATGAAATCTACATTGAATAACATTTTTACCCGTCATGTTAGCAAACAAAAAAATATTCAAGAGTTTAACAATACCTCTGTAGGTGAGACTGAAGAAACAGGCACTCAGGAACACTGCTGGTGGGCTTGTGATGTGGGACAACCTCTAGCGAGTCGAACTTGGCAACACCTAACAAACCTGTGCATGTATTTACCCTTCCACCCAGCGATTCCTCTTCTAGAAATTTACTCCAAATAGATACCTCTAGCAATATAAAGATATAGATACTCAGAACCCACTGTATAGCACAGGGAACTATACTCAATATCGTGTAATAACCTATAATGGAAATGATTCTAAAAAGAATATATATATATATGTATGAGTGTATATAAATGAATCACTTTGCTGTACACCTGAAACTAATAGAACGTTGTAAATCAATTATACTTCAATAAAAAGAAACTACAGATACTCAAGGTTATACATTGCAACATCATCTATCATCACAAAATATTGGAAACTCCCTAAATGCCCAAGCACAGGAGATTGGTTGAATTAAATATGGTACACACACAACAAGGTACTGAGATACTACAAAATATGAGGAAGAGCTCTCTGAGCAGAGATGGAATGATTTCCAGGACAAGTTATGAAGTGAAAAGACAAAATACAAAAGAACATGTATCATCTGCTCTCTCCCATGTAAGAAACAAGGGAAATAATCAGATTCAAATATATCTGCTTCTTTTTACAAAAAGAAGCACAGGAAGAACAATCCAAAAGGCAATGTGGTTGGTTTCCAAGGAGCACCAGGGCAGCGCGAGGTCCGGGTAGCAGCCGGGGCGCGGTGAACTATAGCGTGGAAGGATGCTTCTCCAAGCCTTCCTTTCTGTATAGTTTTGACTTTGGGTTGCATTTCAGTGTTCTACATATCAAAACATAAAATGAAATCAATAGGAAAGTTGAATACCCAGGACCCCTTTGCCCCTCTGGCCATGCCCTGACTTCCCTCCCGCTTGCCCAGCCCATGCAACACGATTCTGTGTATCGCATTTCTCTGGCCATAGGGACTGGTCCAGGGTCAGGCGTCCAACACAGAGTGAGCCAGTGACCCAGTATAAGCCTTTAGCTGCGGCTGTGTGGAGACAAGCCACCTTCCTCTTTTTCACCGCACTTAAGTCCAGGAAGCTATAGGCCTGGAGTGACCGGATACCACCTTGAAAGGAAGTCAAAACAGAAGAGAGCGGAGCTGAGACCTAAGAGACCAATTAGCAGAAATCGTGTTCAAACACCTGCTGTTTTTACTTAATAATGCCAACCATCAAGCGTTTGCCCGTGCCGGCTTGAGTTGGGTTTTCTGTCACGCGCATTCGGAGTCTCGACAGAGCACTGATTGAAGGCTCTTGTTTGGCCTAATGCGGACTCTAGGTGAAGAGAGAGTCCGGGATCAGGCTGGGAGATGAGACCAAAGGTGGGGGCAACACTCAGACCACCTGGGTCCAACTTCAGACTAGTCGGGGTGGTGGGTGGCCTTCACCCCAGGCTCACAGAGGGAGAAAGCGGAGAGAAGGTCACGTCCAAGGTGTCAGGGAAGGCTGGAGCAGGAGAGCCCGGCTTCCTGCCCCTACGGCAGCCTTGGGCAGCCAAGAGAGGCCCAGCACATGTGTCCCCTGTATCTGCAGGAGACACAGGATACGCTGTGAGGCCATCGTGGAGGCCCCGAGGCTCCCGCTGTGCTGGAATGAGCTTCACAAGTGAGCTAAGTCACTTCAGTCACGGCTGACTCGATGCGACCCTAGGGACCCGGATGAGCTTCATGGCAGAGCGCTAAGACCCACCAGCCCAGACAGACCTTTGGGTGTGGTGGACGTGGTGTTAACAGGAGCTGAATGAAGGCTCTGTGTCCCGGGCACCAGCCCGTTGGGTTGTGTGTGGAGGACACTCAGTCACTGGGGAATTGCTGACCGTGGTGGCCAGATCCGAGGACTTGGAGTTGAAAGGACTGGGTTTAGATCCCAGCTCTGAGGCGGGGTTCCTCTAACCGGGGGCCCTCCACATGTGAAGGGCGGGTAAGAACGATGTCCCAAGGAAACAAGTAACTGCCTGCCAGCAGCCCACAGGTCTCAAGCCAGCCCCCAGGTGGTTTTAATCAGCCAGCACAGGTTTTGTTTTTTTTTTTTTTACAATAAGTGGGCCAGTTTGGAAACTGGGGTATTTTACATAAAAAAAAAAAAAAAAAATTCCAGGTTTTTTTTTTTTTTTTTTGCTTTCTCTTAAAAATAAAGGAGCAAGATTTGGGAACACTGGCCAGAACGGTGAGGTGCTTGCCCCTTCATCCAGTCACGAGAGGCTAACCCACTCTCTGGTTTCCCATCACGCACCCCAGCCCCACTGCAGCTGGACTGACGGTGGGTTCCGCCGGCCACTCAGCGTCTCACGCTGCTCTTCGTCCCTGAGGCGGAGAACTGCTGCTCGGCACCGTGCGCTCCCTGGAGCGGGGAAGGGAAGGATTAGCAAAGAGACCATGTCACTCTCTTCCCACCACCTCCACTCCTGACCGCATCTGGTTGGTGCTCGCAGGTCTGAGTTCACAAGCACAAGTGTACCAATAAATGCAAGTGGCTACATAAGGTTCATGGACTGAAGACAGGGAAGGGGAATAAGGACTCAAGTTCAAGTTCTGTTGGCTGAGATACAAAATCTAGGGTATCGTCCCAGATAGGGGGGTTGGCAGGCAGACTAGTGGTGGGCTTGGGGCTGTCAGCGTGGGAGCAGGGTCGAGGACAGAGGGAACAAGCTCAGAGGCAAGAACTCTAGCCTCTGGCACCTGCTGGGAGAGCTAGTGGCGCCCTTGGGGTAAGTCCAGGTCAGGGCCTGGTCTCCTGGTGACGTAAACAGGTACAGCTGGCTGGGAGACAGGAAACCAGGTGGAACTTACAAAGGCTGGTGACGTTCTGGTGAGTTCTCATGTGGAACCCACAAGAGGCCAGGTTTGGCCTCTTCTCAGGAAGTTCCCTTGAATCTAGTTTTACCCTTTGGCACAGGACAAAAAGTAAAAGTTCTCAGTGAGTCTGGGGAGAGGTCAATCAAAGCCTAATTAAATGTCAACCAGAATCCCTAGTAGAAGAGCCATCAGTGTGGTTCATTACGGAGCTAATTTAACACAGAGTTCTGGTTCTCCAACTCAGCTAATGTGAAGGTCTCAGAAGATAGAATGTCTCCTACACCCCAAGGTATAATCATATACTTAATGTTCCTTTTTAGCCTGTGATTTGAAGACCAGTGTAGCCCTGAGCTGATGTAGACTACTAAGGATACAGGGTGATTCTGGGTATCCTCCGTCACTCAGTAAACATTCATTAACTGAGCACCTAGAGTGTAGAATCCATTATGCTTAACACGAGGGAGCCTACAAGGGTGGGTAAGACCCTGCCTTAACCCTGGAAAAAGTTATAAGCCACTCAGTCAGTCAAGTTCTAGTCTGGCAGCTGGAAACCAATAAGGTTCAGGGCTGCTGCTGCTGCTGCAGCTAAGTCACTTCAATCGTGTCCAACCCTGTGTGACCCCATAGATGGCAGCCCACCAGGCTCCCCCATCCCTGGGATTCTCCAGGCAAGAACACTGGAGTGGGTTGGCATTTCCTTCTCCAATGCATGAAAGTGAAAAGGGAAAGTGAAGTCGCTCAGTCGTGTCCGACTCAGCGACCCCATGGACTGCAGCCTACCAGGCTCCTCAGTCCATGGGCTTTTCCAGGCAAGAGTACTGGAGTGGGGCCATGGCCTTCTCTGTGCAAATTACCTGCTTTGTGTTTGCAGTGGGGCCCAAGGCCAGATAATGCTGCCCTTCAATAAGCATTTCTTTGTTTGAGTTTCTTAACCAGAATTCCTTTGCTGGGAGCCTCCCAGAAATTTTTTACCAGCACCTCGGACTTGCCACTGGCAATTCCACCTGAGGTTAGCAGTGTCTATATACCACCAAATTGAATTTTAAGAATTAAAAAAAATCATCTGTTTCCATAATGGGATGTTTCCGGTGTTGTATCAAAAAAAAAAAAAAAAAGCTACAGTTCACCTGAAACTGTCATAACACTGTTAATCGGCTATAACCCAATACAAAATAAAAAGTTAAAAAAAAAAAAAGCTACCAATTACTTAATACCTCATATGTGCTGGACATGGTACTGGAAACGCTACATACATTTTCTGATTCAATTTGTACTGCAGCCCTGGGAGGTCACTGGTACCATCCCCCTCTGTGCACTGAGGTTTGATAACATAGTTCCACCTAGATTATTTCTGAAGGTCCTAAGATCTGTACGAAAATTTTGAAAGTAGAATCTGTTTTTTGTCTGAAGCCCTGTCCACACAAATCAGGCGTCTCTTCCCCCCTCCCCAACACTCTCCAGCACAGGGATGCTGCCAGGGGTTGGCAACCAGGCTTCCTGGGGCGGGATCTTGGCATCAGTTAGCCATCCCAGGACCGTGACCCCCAAAGCGAACTTCCAACCTTTCTCTCCTCCTCCCTCCCTTCCTGCGAGAGGAACCAAAAGAAGAACTCGCGAAGACCGTCATGGGTCTTGTCACGCGGCATTCTGACACTCGGCCAGTGTTGGGGCTTTTGGGAGGGGAAGTAACACTGACATCACAGGAACATAGAACCGAAAAAGGCTTGGAGGGCTCTCTGGGTCCAGGCGCCTCTGTGATCTGAAACACAGCTCTCTCCCGGAAGAGCCAGAAGTGGACACTGTACCGCTTCCAGTAATTTCTGCCAGCTCTGTAGCTCCCAAAGAGAGAAGATTTTCATCCAATTCAAGTTCTTACTTAATTTTGGTCTACTATGATTTTTTTTATCCAGGAAGATGAACTAGTCAGCATTAGTCCTATTACAAACCTCCAAAATCTTAAAGATGATGTAGTTACCAGCCTTTTCAAGTCAGCTTTACCTGTGTTCTTCACTATAGGTTCTTATCTGTGCTGTTTGCAACTTTTCAACTGTTTGTTGTTTTGTTTCTTTTTTTCAAATATGGGACTGTGGCAGATGGAATTATGGTTTCCCATTCTTCACTCTTTCCCAGTTATATAGAATTATATATCCATGACCTTTGCCATGTGACTTGCAGTCAATGAAAATCAGCGTAGAATATTTCCTCACCCTGTTTTATTTTGTTTCTTTATTTTTGGCTGTGCTGGGTCTTCACCGCTGCAAGGGCTTTCTTCAAGTTGCGGAGAGCAGGCCTACCCTCTAGGTGCAGTTCCCAGGCTCTAGAGCGCAAGCTCAGTAGCTGTGGTGTACGGGCTTAGTTGCCCTGAGGCATGTGGGATCTTCCCCGGACCAGGGTTCAAACTCGTGTCTCCTGCATTGGCAGGTGGATTCTGTACCACTGAGCCACCAGGGAAGCCCTCCTCACCCCGCTGATATTTGGCTTGGTCGCATGACTTGCTTTGGATGAGAATGCTAGGGGAAATAATGAGCAGAAGCTTCAGATGTGTCTGCCTGACTTGAGTTGGCCTCTTGTGTTTCTGCCATAACCGCAAGAAGACCGTGCCCCAGGCAGTGCCAGTCCCAGAAAGAGACAGAGAAAGGGGGCCCAAAGTGGAGATATGACCCAACCGAGGCCAGCCAAGAGCAGCTGAACCTCAGCCACCCTGCAGACCTGTGAGCAAGAAAAATAATTGTCTGTGACGCAAATCACTGAGATTTGGGGGCTTATTCTTTATACAACAGTATCTAAGCAGTAAGGTCTAACCCACACTATAGCCAGATTACAACCTGATCCTTGCACCTCTTTCTGGATGAACCTAGAGCCTGTTATACAGAGTGAAGTAAGTCAGAAAGAGAAAAACAAATATTGTATATTAACGCATATATATGGAATCTAGAATAACGGTCCTGATGAACCTATCTGCAGGGCAAATAGTCATAATGAAAGGATTTATGGTTACACCGGGAGAAGGAGAAGGTGGGACAAATTGAGAGAGTAGCACTGAAATATATACATTACCATGTGTAAAATGGATAGCTAATGGGAAATTGCCGTATAGTGCAGGGAGCTCAGTCTGATGTCCTGTGACATCCTAGAAGAGTGGGATGCAGTGGGAGCAGGGAGGGAAGTTTAAGAGGGAGGGGACACGTGTATACCTATGGCTGACTCACATTGATGTGTGGCAGAAACTGGCATAACTTTGTAAAGCAATTATCCTTCAATTAAAAATAAATGTATTAAAAAAAAAAAAAAAAAAAAAACTAGTCACCAGAAGGCAGAATCCTAGAGAAACATAAAGAAAAGGACTACCTGTTTCATTAAAACTTCCCTGGCTATTTCAGACCCTCCACAACTTGACCACAAAACCTTTCTTTTTTGTGTCCTATATTTTGGCACCTGTTTTATATTCAGTATAACATGTTCTAGAACTCATTCTGAAGCATTATTTAATAACTGCAATTGTGAAATCTTCTCAATAAGGCTATGAAGTCATTGAGAACAGAGATCATATGAATAAAGTGTAGGCAATAAAACTCTTAATTACGTATATTCTGTAGCACTGTCGCCCAGGCTTGTCAGAATAAGTCTTCCAATATTTACCTAAAAACACACTGTTATCATACATGTGGGGGGCAGCAAAAGGCTTTACACACAGGGGCCATAAGAGTGAAAAAGTGAAAGTGTCAGTCGCTCCATCTTGTCCAGCTCTTTGCACCCCCATGGACTATAGCGCATCAGGTTCCTCTCTCCATGGAATTCTCCAGGCAAGAATACTGGAGTGGGTTGCCACTCCCTTCTCCAGGGGATCTTCCTCATACAGGGATCGAACCTGTGTCTCCAGCAATGCCGGCAGATTCTTTACTGTCTGAGCCACCAGGGAAGTCCCCGGCCGTGAAACGCCTTCAAATATTTATGAAATGTTCACAGGAAAGGCAAATGTGATTGAGTTTTTGTCAATCAGGTAAATATTTCTGAGTTACTAACATTCAGTTTCATATGTTTTGTCTTCTTTTGGCAATCTTCAATTATCAGTTCTACAAGATATTGAAAGTAAATTTTTTCATTTCCCATCCCAAATAAATTAACAAAAGTACAAGTGAGCCAGACAAGTTACCTAATTAAAATCTACAAAGTAAAACCTGTGAAAAGTTCATAGTCACTCCCAATGTTACCGTTCTAAACGTCTCAGTTTTCTTAATAAAACATATTTTGTGTATGAGAGCTAATAATCTTTGATTTTCATATTCTATATTTGAGAGCAGGAACAGTTCTTCAGAATCATATTTTTTTCATAGCTTAGTTTTCAACACAGGGTAGTTCCTCTTTTTATTTATATAAGCAGAAAGACTTGCTTTATATTGAAGAACTCAATGAACTGGGTTTTTTAAGGTACATATTTACTTTTCATATACAGGAATTTTCCAGGTGACTGGTTGAATTACTACATTCTCATGGTACATTGATTTGGAGTTAAAAAAAAAAAACTGAACAATAGAAAAAGCTATCTTTTCTTCCCATCTATGGACATAACTATTAAAGCATCATGTCTAATGCTGCCAGAAATTATAAGACAAAATGAATGCTGCTCCTTCAAACCAGTCACCTCATCCAATTATCCCAAGAGTTGCCAATGCTTAAAACTGTGCTGAGAATCTTTTTTGTGTGTGATTTCTTTCAAAGCCGGCTGTATATTTTAAAAATATTGTTAAAAAGAAGCAAATCTCTGTCTTTGAGAATGAGTATAATTTTGGAAACAGGAAAACTCATTTGGAAGCAAGTTTTGTGAAAGAGAAGAGCAGTCGAGCTGAGTAATATAAAGAAGAAATTCAAATTTGCCCATAATCTCAAAACCCAGGGACAACCACCATCAACACACTGGTATGTTTTCTGCCAGCAAGTTTTTTATGTATTTTCACACAAATGGGACATACCATACGTATAGCTGGGACCTCCACCCACTTTTTTGTTCCCCAGTCAATATTTCCATTATTTCATAAGGTTTAGGGAAGCTAAGTAACAGACAAATAGGAATACTTCAGAGAGTGTTCCAACTTCTTTCAAAATGTGTAGAGGTTGGAAAAAGTGAACAGTTACACACAAAAAAAAGACATTTGTCTGATTTCCTATGCCTTGTGCCTTGGTGATGTTATCTTGCAGGGATAATATTTGGGCATGCCACCACGATTAATGACAAGTGAGAGAGAAACGAAGAGTGATGGAGAGGAAAAGGTTGTGGTTTTGACAAAGAATAAAGAGAATGTGATGTCTGCCCAAATCCATCATTTGTGTAGACAGTATTGCCAGGGGAGAAGGGGCCTGGAGCAAGAATATGGCTTTAATTAAATCACAAAAGTTTATTTCCTATGCTCAGCAATGGAGTAAAATCTCTTAAATTGGAAGAAATATCACTTGCAGCAGAAATCAGAGAAGATAGAACAACAGCCTTCATTTATCAAGTCTTCCCCCAAAGTAAGAGGAAGCATAACCATGCCACATGTAAGCGCTGCCTTCTGGCCCACAAACCCAAGCCTGGTTTTCAAACCCAATTACCGAGTCCAGGCTGACCCCCTAGGCACTTGGTTCTAGCTCTAGGAAGGAGGAAACTTGGCCTCAGACTCTCTCCATCCGGACTGTGTTCTGTAGTCTTAGAAATAAGATCTGAAAGCATTCCATCTCCACCTTGCCCCCTAAACTGAGACCTTCTCCCACCACCCAACAGAAGATCCTGAGATAGAAACGCTCTGTCTTGTTCCCAAACGAGGCATTGCAATCTTTACACTAGAGTTGAGATGCCCAAAGAGCCCCATTTTGTCCCATTTTTTTGCTCAAAAACATTTCTTTGTCTATAAAGCCAGATTAGCCTGGTGGAGAGGGTGCCAGCTTTAAAATTCAAGTCCCTCCATTCCTCTCTTCTGAACTCAGTCAACTTTGGACAGAGGTTTCATTTGCCTCAACATCAACTTCCCTGATGAAGGTGAAGTTTTCAGAGTATAAAATTATGCCCTAAAAAAGAACAAAATTTGGGAAGATTCTCTGCAGCCAGATTAGTCCAGTGTAACTGAGATAAAATCCTATCAGTGAAGGATTGGTCAAGAGGGTTGGTCATTGAACCATGTGGTTCCAGAAACAGTCCTGACCCTTGCCCCTCCCTAGTCCATCTGGAACTAAGCCCAGAGAAGAAAGATGACAGATAGAGACTCAATGAGCTTGAAAGACGCCAGAACACATGTAAAACCTTCGCCATTCATAAGACCTCAAAATCCCCCGTGCCCAGCATGATGGGAAACAATATGGCAGAAATTAATTGGGGGCAAATCAAGGAAGAAATGACAGCTTGACATTTTCTGCACAAATGGCCAATACTTTGGCCACCTGAAGTGAAGAGCTGACTCACTGGAAAAGACCTCAGTGCTGGAAAAGATTGAGGGCAAAAGGAGAAGGGGGCGGCAGAGGATGAGATGGTTGGATAGCAGCACTGACTCCATGGACATGAATTTCAGCAAATTCCAGGAGATAGTGAAGGACAGAGGAGCCTGGCATGCTGCAGTCCACAGAGTCACAGAGTCAGACATGATGTAGTGACTGAACAACAACAACAAAATTTTCTGCAGTCTAGAGAAAGGCAAAAGAGTGGCTGAGAGGGAGCCCGGTCCAAGGGGCCTCATCAGAATGAGGTGGGGAAGACAGCACCATATACATCACTTTCCAGAGGCCAGGTGTGAATAAGGGCACATGGGAATGTCCCGTGCTGACAGGTGATAATCCACCACATGCCACTCTGTCAGCCCCCACCCCAAAGTGATCAAGTTACTGCAACTCTTTGGAATGGGAGCACTAAACAGAAACTGAAGTAGAAATTGTGTACAGTCATGAAAAGTTGTATTTGTTTGCAAAGCCTGAAATGAGGACTCGATATATGAATTACACATAAAGGGCCTGTGTCTGTGGTAGTTACACAATACATTCTAAAGTGTTTCCATGATTGCTATTGACTAGTTATATTTCAGTCTGCCAGAGAAGTGGAGGCAACTAACTTTGAGTGCTAAAAACAAGGGCAGAGCATAAATGTTGAAGAACTATTTGTTTTTCTCTAGAAAAAGATAGTTGAGAGAGCCCTGCACTCCACACCCTCCCACCTAAAGTAGGCTTTATTACTCATCACTCATGCTCCTTGCCCACACCTCACCACGGCATATTCCTTCTCATCTCCTTGATTTGGGGCGGGGCCGCGTGTCGTGCTTTGACCAATGGAATGTGGCGAACAAGCAGGCCAGTACTACAAAGAGGCTCTGAGAGTCACTCTATCTTTTTCCTTGCTGTCTTGCATCCCTGCCTTCCTCCATGAGAAAATGATGCCCCAGGTGGCCACTGCCCCTCCAGCTTGGGTCTCCAAATGAAAAACACAGAAAGCAGACTTGAACCTGACCTGAAGCTTGAAGCCAAGCCTAGCCAAGTTCAATGGAGTCCTGCAAGTTCAGGCGAGACACAGATGAGCCTCGGCTGACCTCAAGTCCCATGACGGAGAAATCAGTATTTACTTTCATAAGCCATTAAAATTGGAGGTTGTTAACTGCAGAAAAATCTAATACCCCAGCAATTAAGACAATGCTTCAGCATTTCAAAGTAAAGGGAGGAAAGATGGGAGGTGAAACAAGGGCAAGAAAGCAGCCTTTCGAAATGAAGCAAAATTACCTTTTCAGGAACCTTGTCCAGCAACAGTAATGTGAGATGGAACAGCAGCATTGGCGGTAAAGCAGGGGGTGGGGGAGGAGAGAAACAGAGTCCTAAAAATGTCTGCAAGCCTTTGAGACCCCAAAGAGAAGGATGAGTTCAAGGAAACACGTTTTTTTCACCCTCAGATTCTCTCCTCCATTAATTCTCTCCATTTTAAGGAATTTAACTCCCTCTGAGCATTAAGCTTGGTACATAAACTTTAATGACTTGCAGTGACTTCTACTAGAGCTCTTATATCTATTTAAAATGCAGTAGGATGTACGCTTGCTATTGATTTGGGTTCGAGATTTGAATTGTTCTTATGTAGGTATTTGTCAAAGAACAGATGTTTTCTCCATGTGTCATTTGAGATGGGTTAAGGATGCCCAGGAGGAAATGGTTGATATAGAGGTCTCTCCCTGAGCAGACGGGTTAGCTATAAATTGCTCTGTGGTTTTTTCCTAACCCTGTAATGGCTGGAGTAAAACCTAGCAGCTGAACAGTTAACCCATTTATTTAATTTGATTTTGATTTTTCCATTAAGCTCTCATGATTTATTTAAATAGGTTCTGAAATACCAAATTGAAATGTGAAGAATTTGGCATGCAGGGGGGATTAAGAACCAAAATATGAATTGAGTGAAATCCATTTTGCAAATCTCCAGACCTGTCCAACAAATCGCTGGGGAGACCTGCACAGAATTACGCCTTAAGTGGTTTTGAGCAGCAATATTACATCTGTGTTTCTTAACACATGGGCTTCAAGGAACAGCTTCCCTCCTGGGGCTCTGCTTCAAAACTTACAGTTAAAGCCCGAAGCTAGTCAAGGTGTAAACCTTAAAGTCTGCCCTAGAAACTTCCAGAATCTGTGCTCCACACCCTTCTGACACCAGGTCCACCTCAAGGGGGACCTTTTCCTTAACAGCTTCATCCCACCCTCCCGCCAGAGGCAGCCCTGGACTAACCCGCTCTCTGCGCTCATCTTTCCAAGGCACACACGTGAGCACATGTTAGCTCCCCACTAACATCCACTGTTTCTACCTGGCCAATCGCACTTTAGGCCTCCTTTCCTGGCCAGCTCCCTCCCTTCCTGCACACAACCTAAGCAGGAAAGGTACTGAGTGGCTTGCCCCTTTTTCTTCCCCATCCTTTTAAAATCCAGCCCTGTGTTTGCATAGAGGCAAAATGGAGTGGTGGTTCAGAGCAAGTGTCTGAGGTCAGGGAGCCTTGGATCTATTTATTCATTTTTATTTATTGGTTTATTTATTTTGGCTGCACTGGTTTTCATTGCTATGCATGGGTTTTCTCTAGATGCCGTGAGCAGGGACTCTCTAGTCGTGGCGTGTGGGCTTCTCATTGCGGTGCTTCTCTTGCTGTGGAGCACGGGCTCTACGGAGAAGTGTAGGTAGTTGTGGCACATGGGCTTGGTTGCTCCGTGGCATGTGGAATCTTCCTGGATCAGCAATCAAACCCCTCCTGCGTTGGTAGGTGGATTCTTAACCACTGGATCCCAGGGAAGTCCTGCCTTGGATTTAAAATCTGGCTCTGCTCTCTTTTGCTGGTGAGACCTTGAACCCATCCTTTTACCATCATCTGTAAAATAAGGATGATAATAGTATTCACCACTCAGTGTGAAGGAAACACAAAAGCTGGCACATGATAAACCCTCAACTGCTGACTGCGGCTAACATTCTTCCTCTGAGGGTGATGTCCCTTAATCAGTCCACAGAGATTTACTGGGTGCTGCCCACGGGCCATGCACTGTGCCCGATGCTGGGACGACAGTGATGAAAAGGTGCAGACCCAGTCCTGAGAGATCTTGCAGGCTGGTAGGTAGAGGAGCAAATGCTAAAAGCATGGAAGAGCTACCACAGGATTAACTGAAGTGTGTGCTGAAGGTGCTCAACCAAGCTTGGCTCCAGCCAAGGAAGCTTGCGGAAGAAGAGAGGAGGTGCATGTCTAGGGACTGGTTTATGATGTTGACTCAGACAGAATGTGAAAGAGGAGAGAGAAAGGGAGACAGAGCAGGAAGGAAGGTCTGGCTTAGGAAGAAGCTCAGGCCAGAGGCAATGAGATGTGATTTTCCTGAAGCAAATAGGCAGTGATATCATCAGATTTCCTTCTTCTAAAGCTCTCAAGAGATGGGAAACGGAGGAGTGGAAGGGGACTTCCCAAGTGGCTCAGTGGTAAAGAATCTGCCAAGGCTGGAGACACAGATTCGATCGTGGTCCAGGAAGACCCCATATGCCACAGAGCAGCTAAGCCCATGTGCCACAACTGTTGAATGAGTGAAAGTTCCTCAGTCGTGTCTGACTCTTTGTGACCCCATAGACTGTACAGTCCAGGGAATTCTCCAGGCCAGAATACTGGAGTGGGTAGCCTTTCCCTTCTCCAGGGGATCTTCCCAACTCAGGGATCGAACCCAGGTCTCCTGAATTGCAGGCGGATTCTTTACCAGCTGAGCCACCAGGGAAGCCCACAACTATTGAGCCTGTGCTCTAAAGCCTGGGAACTGCAACTACTGAAGCCCGAGCGCCCTAGAGCCTGTGCTCCACAAGAGAACACTCCACAGTGAAAAGCCCATGCACCTAGCTAGAGAGTAGCCCCCACTCACTGCAACTAGAGAAAAGCCTGCACAGCAAGGAAGGCCCAGCTCAGGCTAAATAAATAAATACAAGTGTCGGGAAACGGGATTAGTGAGGTTTCCTTTGTGCAAACTTGGTACACACCTCGGGTTCAGAGCTTGGGCTGAGGCACGATTACAGCGTGTGATTTCTGCCCCTGTCAACTGAAATCCTCACGGGTTGGAGCTTTAGGGATTTTCGGAACAAGGATACACAGAAAATCATGGGTATTATAAATAGGAGATAAGAGGCTGAGTTGTCTTATCGTCAGGAAAGCAAGACAAGGGCACGGTTGCGGGATGAATGAGGACACCGCGTGTGCTGAGCTGAAAGACAAGCCGGGGCCCCAGGAGGGGCTGAGCCTGGAGAGAAATTGATCGAGAGGCGTGGCCGGCGGTTTCTCACAGCAGCCACTCTGTGTGTCTGCAGGTGTAACGGGGCGGGCAGAGGTGACTGCTGGCTGGCAAAGTGAGCTATTTGAACAGAAAATGCCCAACCTAAAACCAGGTTATCTCCAGTTCCTGGTGTCACTTAATCGGGTCATAGGCCGAGACCTGCAATGGGGCAGTATGTAGATTTCTGAAAGAACTACCTGTATGGCTGGAGCTGTTTTTCCCCTTTTGAATTTACTCTGATACCCAGAAATCTAGAAGCATCATCATCACCATCACAGCGGAAGCATTGATGTTAGGTGCATGTTAGGTGTCTGAGTGCATGTTAGGTGCCTGGCATTGTTCTAAGTGTTTTCCACTTCTTCATTTGTTCCTCACGACATCTCTGGGCAAGAGATTCTATTAAATTTCTTATTTCATCAAGAAGAAAACCGATGCACAGAAATGTCAAGTTAATTGGTTGGTCAACAGATTTGTTTGAGTTTTACATAACATCATCATATAAAACCCAAACGAACTTTTTAGCCACCCCAGTACATGGCCAGTGCCACACAGCAGCCTGGTTCTAGGGCTCGCACGTTTAATCACTGTGCTGCACTGCCTCAAAGAACTTGGACCTGTGCTCTTTTTATCTCTGCAGCCCCAGTGTCTGTGTTAAGAGTACACAAACAGAGGTGTGCACCGAGTTGTCATTTGAATGAAAGATTGAACAAACAGAACCTCATGTGCCAAGAGATCGGCAGCCTTTGGGTAGCCCTTAGCCAGGCTGACACAAACTGTGATTTAAGATGGTGAAGAATCTGCCTGCAATGCAGGAGACCCGAGTTCAATCCCTAGGTCAGGAAGATCCCCTGGAGAAGGGAATGGCTACCCCACTCCAGTATTCTTGCCTGGAGAATCCCATGGACAGCGGAGCCTGGCGTGCTGCGATTCAAGGGGTTGCAAAGAGTCGGACATGACTGAGCGACTGAACTGAACTGAACTGAGCAACTAACACAACAGGACCTTGGTCCCAACACATCAGCGTCCATCTCCTATCACCCTGCTGTTATATCTAGGGAGTTTGTTTTGGTTCGTGTTTGCCCTGGGGGCTTTGAGGACCCACTTATTAAAAAGAGGGGAGGGCGGCAGTGCCAAGGAAGGCTGAGCACTGATTTTCTTGCCCCTACCCACCCCATCCTACCTTGCATTACAGTGTTGGGGACAAACAGCGCCCCCTGTGGTCAGCGTGGTGGTGGCAGCCAGGGCCATCTTGAGAGCACTCTCCCTTTCTGCCCAGTATGCTGGGCAGAGGTTAGAGAATGTGATGTAGAAGTCAGGCCTCGGGGTCTTTTTACTCATCCACCCTAGAAAGCCCTCCATCCAGCATCCACTTTGGAGACCTGGGGGTTCTACTTTTACAGAGGAAAACGGCATTTCTTAGGGTTAGAGGCCTCAATCTGAGAAGTCACTTCCAAACCTTTTCCACTGCTGTCACTCAACATCCAGGTCTTCTGACCTCACTGTCAGACGAGGAGACCCTTGCTGATGGGGTAGGTTAGTCAGGGTCATCTGGAAAGCTGGGGAGTGGGAGCACTCGTCAGAGAAGATGAATTTGCAAGTAGATAAAAGGCAGAAAGGGACTTTTTTTGGCCGCTCCTACAGCATGTGGGGGTGGGAGGGCTTCCCTGGTGGCTCAGACAGTGAAGAATCTGCCTACAATGCAGGAGACCCGAGTTCAACCTCTGGGTCGGGAAGATCCCCTGGAGAAGGAAATGGCAACGTGCTCCAGTATTCTTGCTTAGGGAAATCCCATGGACAGAGGAGCCTGGAGAGCTATAGTCCACACGGTCGCAAAGAGTCAGACACGACTGAGCCACTCACACTTTCACTTTCACTTTTCACAGCATGTGGGATCTTAGTTCCTCAACCAGCAATTGGACCTGCACCTCCTACAGTGGCAGCATGGGTCCTAACCACTGGCCCAGCAGGGAAGTCAGAGAAAGGAACTTATATAACAAGACAACCAGCACTCAGCAACAGGAGGCTCTGTCCCCATCTCCTTCCTCCAGCCTCCATTCAACTCCTGTATGACTTCCTCGCCCGCAGGCCCCGGGATCCACATGCACAGAAATGTGTGTGTGGCCCAGGCGCCCAGTGTAAGGGATTCGCCCTTAAATGCCTCTCCTACTCCAGCAACTCCATGGGCCTGGACAGCACTTTCCATTCCAGGTTGCCCCCACCTCTTAGTCTTTCCCACTGTATTTATCAAGACTTCCTGCTGCTGCTGCTGCTAAGTCGCTTCAGTCGTGTCCGACTCTGTGTGACCCCAGAGACGGCAGCCCACCAGGCTCCCCCGTCCCTGGGATTCTCCAGGCAAGAACACTGGAATGGGTTGGCATTTCCTTCTCCAATGCATGAAAGTGAAAAGTGAAAGTGAAGTCGCTCAGTCGTGTCCAACCCTCAGCGACCCCATGGACTGTAGCCTACCAGGCTCCTCCATCCATGAGATTTTCCAGGCAAGAGTCCTGGAGTGAGGTGCCATTGCCTTCTCTGATCAAGACCTCCTAGCAGACAGTATTTCTGCTCCCACTGTCATAGACCTCACGGTCCCTTCGACGTCCTTGCCTTGCTGCCAATGCCTTTATTAGCAATTTCACAAAAGATCCCCTTAAAAAGTTCTTGCTAATGACTCAGTAACGGTTTGTTTTCAAAGGATTCTAGAAAATGCTAATCACTGTCTACTGTTAGATCTTAATCTCATTTATTTCCTTTGAGTGTTCTGTCTGACAATCAACAACAATAATTACCACAGTAACAACACTTGACATTTTTAAAGCCATTTATGTTACTTCCAGTAATCCTCACAAAAACTTGGCAAGATAGTATTTTTCTCTGAGGAACCAGGCCCAGGAAAATTAAGTAACCTACCTAAGGTCACACAGCTAATAAATTGTAGAACTGAGACTCAGCTGGGATTTCCAAGGCAAGTTCTCTTTTCCAACACTGTACTGCAGGATAAAATGAAGAGTAAATGTGTTATCCAGGTTGTGTTCTGTTTTTTTTTAATTATGGACAGTTTTCTTTTATAAAAAGAAAGAGACTGGAACAGTGGCATGTTGGAGCCAGTTCCTGCTATCAGCTCCAAAGACCTGAGTATTAGATATTTAGGAATTTTGGAAGCTTGTTAAACCCTTGGTAGATTAAAATAGGTCGTGGTGGTGTACTTCCCTGGTGGCACAGTGGTTAAGAATCCACCAGTCAATGCAGGGGACACAGGCTTGATCCCTGATCCAGGAAGATCCCACATGCCTCAGAGCACTGAGCCCACACACCACAACTTTCCTGGAGGAAAATGTGATCCCGCTTGTGACAGTCTACTCTGTGGTTTAAAAAGGAAGAACTATGGGGAAAAGTAGGAGTAGAAACCTCACTTACATAAATTGCTCATTCCCACGATTCAGAAGTCATTTTCCTTTGAAGCAAATATTCTCCTTGTGACCTTTGATATAATGGGAAATGAAATTATACAGTAGTATTTTTGAATAGACACATTTCAAGATGTGTGTATGTATAGACACATATAGATATGTGCACGTGTATGTATGTGTGTGTGTCTGTGTGTGTCTGTGTGTGTTTGTGTGTATGTATGGATATGTGTATGTGTGTGTAATGTGTACGTGTCTGTGTGTCTGTCTGGGTGGGTATGTGTGTGTGTGTCTGTGTGTGTGGGGTGTATGTGTACATTTATGTATGGGTATGTGTTTATGTCTGTGTGTATGTCTGGGTGGGTTTGTATATGTGTGTGCGTGTGTGTGTGCATGCGTGCGTGTTTCCTACTGGTCTCAGAACACTTCCTTTAGCCTAATGGTTCCCAACTGGTCTGCTCAGTTAGAGTCCCAGGGGAGAGGGAGTTTAAAACCTGATCCTCAGGCTGTAGCCCAAGGATCAGTTAAAAATCAAATCAGACTCCCTGGGGAGGTACCCAGGCTCAGCACTTTTCCGGCCCCTGCCCAGGTGATTTAAATGTTTAAGCAGAGTTAAGAACTGATTTAGTTAATGATCTTACTTAAAACTGCAGGAGAAGGATAGACATGATAAAGATCGCAACACTTTGCTTGCCGTAACCCCACCAACTCAGGACCTTAAGACGGTGGTCCCAACATGGCAAAGTCAGACCTGATGGAGTCTGAAGGTTTCAGTCCTTGAAAGAGGACTCTGCAGGAAAAAAAAAAATCCTGAGAGAGACACTCCCAGGAGCTTAAATAGGGCCTTCCTGGTTTTAAAATGTCAAAGAACCGAGAGTAGCTCCACCTCAGAAACCCCCTCGTGTGGCTGGTGGGGAAACTTCTGCCCTGTGGCCCGGGGGAGGGGCGCAGGCAGCAGCCGGGCAGGTTTCTGCATCCCTGCAGACCAGGGTGCTGTTTGGTTGTTGGGTGAGAACTGTCATTAACACCTGTGCTGTGCTGTGCTGAGTCGCTCAGTCATGTCCGACCCTTTGCGACCCTGCGCGCTGTAGCCCGCCAGGCTCCTCTGTCCATGGGATTCTCCAGGCAAGAATAGTGGAGTGGGTTGCCATACTCTCCTCCAGGGGATCTTCCTAATGCAGGGATCGAACCTGCGTCTCTCACATCTCCTGCATTGGCAGGCAGGTTCTTTATCACTGACACCACCTGGAAAGCAGTTGCTAACACATATGCAGTATCTACTCCACGCCAGATGCTATATTCCAAGTACATTAATCTTCTCAATAACCTGCGAGATAAATACTATCCTCATCTTTATTTGACAGATGAGGACACTAAGGCTCAGAGAGGGTAAGTAACTTGCCCAAGATTATTCATATGGAAACTGATAGAGCCAAGATTCAAATTCTGTCTGTGCTTTCTCCTGCTGGGCATTTAGGGTGTCAGGCTCCTGGCCAGATGAGGCTAGAGATGGAGCGAGACAGAGCTCCGCTCTCACGTGGGCCGGACAGCCTTGGGAAGGGCCAGGGCCTGTGCCGTCAGTTAGGACAGTGTTAGTAAATTCATTTTAAAAGACAGCACCCATCGTTTTTAGATATAATTCACATACCATAAAGTCCACCCTGTAAAATTCAGGGGTTTTAGCGTGTTCACGGAGTTGTACCATCATCACTGCTGTCTCATTCCAGAACACTTCTGTCATCTTAAAAAGAAACCCATGCCCAGTACTGATAGTCACTCACCACCCCGCCCTCCCCACAGACTCACAGCCCTGGCAATCAGCCTGCTTCCTGGCTATATGGGTTGGTCCCGCCTGGACTTTTCAGGCAACGGAATCATACAACCTGGGTCAAACTCAGCTCTCCTTGTTTTGACCTTCTCTAAATGCCTCCCACCCTTAATTTATCCTTGTTTCTTCTCGGGATGTTTTGCCATAGTTTAGACAAACATCATGACGGTTTACTACCTTAAAATTTCTCTTCAAATGTGCTCAGAGACCAGCGATTCCTCTCTTTCCTGTTCCTCCGACCCTGGATGCTTGCATCTGAGCTCAGAGCTTAAGGCTGAAGTTGAGCTAAGAAAAATATCAAAGAATCAGAATAACAGAGGTGGGATGAATTGGGAGACTAGCATGGACATACATCCTCTGGAATAGGAAATGGCAACCCACTCTAGTATTCTTACCTGGAGAATTCCATGAACAAAGGAGTCTGGTGGGTTACAGTTTATGGGGTCACAGAGTCACACATGATTAAACAACTAACACACACACACATCTTCATGTATCCAGCTAGCCACTAATTACAAAGACTACAGGTTATGATGAAAAAATATACATAATGTAATATTTAAGCAACACATAAAAATGTGTGTTAGGTTAGACTTGCATAAAAACATTGATGTAAATAAAAAATACTTAAAGGATATTTACCAGAATGAACTGGGGCTTCCCTGATAGTTCAGTTGGTAAAGAATCCGCCTGTAATGCAGGAGACCTCAGTTCGATTCCTGGGTCAGGAAGATCCCCTGGAGAAGGGATAGGCTACCCATTACAGTATTCTTGGGCTTCCCTGGTGGTTCAGCTGGTAAAGAATCCGCCTGCAATGCAGGAGACCTGGGTTCGATCCCTGGGTCGGAAAGATCCCCTAGAGAAGGGACCAGTATTCTGGCCTGGAGAATTCCATGGACTGTATAGTCCATGGGGTCACAAAGAGTCAGACGCGACTCACTTTCACCAAAATGAACTATTTAAATTATTTTAAAAATTCACATCCTCTAATCTAGTCTTCCTTTATCTAGTCCAGATCATTTCCGTGTCTATCACCTCACAAAACAAAGATGCTTCCCTGGTGGTCCAGTGGTTAAGACTTCACCTACTAATGTAGTGGGTACAGGTTCAAACCCTGGTCAGGGAGCTGAGATCCCATGTGCCTCTTGGCCAGAAAACCAAAACACAAAACAGAAGCAATATAGTAACAAATAAAGACTTTAAGAATGGTCCACATCAAAAAAAAAAAAAAAGAATCTTTAAAAAAAATATATCAAGAGGGCTTTCCATCAGGCTGCCCTTCTACTTCTTTGGGGGAATTCTGTGGTTTATCTATTGACAAGAGTTGAATGCTGGGAAGAGCTGAGCCCATGTCTGGTTTGTTTGCTGAATGTATCCCATGAGCTTTAAACAATCCCTTTGGCTTTTTTGGGAACAGAGATGGAACTACGGAAATGAACAGATGTGTCTGAGTCATACTGAGAATTTCCCTTTTCATGAGGAATTACCATGATAACTTTTTTAAACTCCAAATAAATTCACTTCCTTTTGCCTTCCACCAGCTGCTTGCCCTGCATTTCCCATAGTCCTGATTTCACTCCTGCCCCACCAGTCACAACCAGGCCTGGCTTGGGAGAGTTGAAGGCACCTTCCTCCTTCTGATTGAAGGCAAAAAAAGCCACAGCATGGACATCAGATCAGAGTGGATTTCAAGCCTCCCTAGACTGGAAACTTTACATGAGGCTATACTCCTCTACAAATGTCAATAAAGCTGCTAACCTGGAGGATGGGAAAGCATCTAAGTGAAGTCCTTTAGCTCATACTGCGCTTGCTCCTTGGAAGGAAAGCTATGAAAAACCTAGGCAGTGTATTAAAAATGAGAGACATCACTTTGCCAGCAAAGGTCCACATAGTCAAAGCTATGTTTTTTCTAGCAGTCACGTACAGATATGAGAGTTGGACCATAAAGAAGGCTGAGTGCCAAAGAACTGATGCTTTAGAATTGTGGTGCTGGAGAAGATTCTTGAGAGTCCCTTGGACTGTAAGGAGATCAAACCAGTCAATCCTAAAGGAAATTAACCTTGAATATTCATTGGAAGGACTGATGCTGAAGCTGAAGCTGAAGCTCCAATACTTTGGCCACCTGATATGAAGAGCTGACTTATTGGAAATGACTCTGATGCTGGGAAAAGATTGACGACAAAAGAAGAGGGAGGCGACAGAGGATGAGATGGTTAGATAGCATCATCAACTCAATGGAGATGAACTTGAGCCAACTCTGGGAGATAGTGAAGGACAGAGGAGCCTGGTGTGCTACAGTCCATGGAGTCCCAAGACAACAACAACAAAAACAACTTGCTTTGGACAGGACTGGGGTTACTTTCTGTTTCACTTTTTGCCGTTACCCCATCTAGAATGTGTGTTTCAACACGTCACCTCAAGGTGGCAGCAATGGATCACGGAGATTCGTGGTTCACTCCATTATAAACAACGGCAACGTTTCACATCACGGTTAAGGAGATTCGTGGTTCACTCCATTATAAACGACGGCAAAGGTTCACATCACGGTTAAGGAGATTCGTGGTTCACTCCATTATAAACGACGGCAAAGGTTCACATCACGGTTAAGGAGATTCGTGGTTCACTCCATTATAAACGACTGCAAAGTTTCACATCAAGGTTAAGGAGATTCGTGGTTCACTCCATTATAAACGACTGCAAAGTTTCACATCACGGTTAAGGAGAATCTCAGGGAAGTTTGAACGCGATTAACCAGATGCCAGGAGAAGGCAATGGCACCCCACTCCAGTACTCTCGCCTGGAAAATCCCATGGACGCAGGAGCCTGGTAGGCTGCAGTCCATGGGGTTGATAGGAGTCAGACACGACTGAGTGGCTTCACTTTCACTTTTCACTTTCATGCATTGGAGAAGGAAATGGCAACCCACTCCAGTGTTCTTGCCTGGAGAATCCCAGGGACGGAGGAGCCTGGTGGGCTGCCATCTATGGGGTCGCACAGAGTCAGACACGACTGAAGCGACTTAGCAGCAGCAGCAGCAGCAACCAGATGCCAAGGCTACCTAATGGTCAGTCACCACCACTGTCTCTTCTTGTTGACTGGGTTGGAGGAAGCAGGGAGAAAATGCCACAGGCTCGTATGAAGAATAAAGTGGAATAAGATGACTTGATGGGGGGGTTGTCCAAATTGTCTTAGTTTATTAAATCATCCCCCTGAATTTATTTACAAGAGATTATGTGTCAGTGTTCTCATATGTAAAAAGGGGCTAATAGTTCCAACTTCATAGGGTTGTTATGAGGATTAAATGAGTTAATCTGTATAAAGAGAATGAGTTCCCTAACACATAGGAGGGCAGAGACACACGCACACGGCCTCTGTGGAACCAGATTAGTCATAACATCACAAGGAGTTTAAAAGGGAAAAATGAAAGCCTGAAGGAGGTGTGGCAAGGTCTTGGCCAGTTTGCCTTAGGAATGGGTAGGCAGTGAATATTTTAAGAAATAAGAAAAGAGGGTTCGTGGGCTGAGTGTGTGAACAGCGTTGTTTTTAGGAATTAGCTTTTCTTTCTCCAATATCTGAGCCCCTACAAGGTATGTGCAGGACTGCAGGATAGCAGAGTCAAACGCCCTCCCAGTGGCCTTTCTTTTGGGGACCTAAGGTACAGCCCTCTCCCGGGTCGCAGGATGTCCCAAGCAGAGCCAGGCAGTGTGGGATGAGAGCGGATTCACTCTTTGTGAAAGCCTTGTTCAGAAAGTCCATAGCTTTTCGGTCCTGTGTTGGCTTATGTGCCCTGCTTTCAGACAATCAAACACAGGGAAACACAGGCTTCTAAATAAAAAAACTAGTGGGGAAATCCTTCAAGTAGGGAAAAAAATTCTACAGTTTACAAACGAATTCACCATTTGACTCCCTTAAATCACTGATGGGATCATTTCCATACTGCTTCCCAGAACCATATTATGGGGGGGTCATCATCTCTGAGGGTCTTCTTTAAATCAGATTCCTTAGAAAGCAAAATTTTTATATATTATATTCATATAATAATGATATCACGAGCATTTTCATTGATTTGCAAAGGCTTTTTTAAAAGCGCTCTGTGTAAAAGGGGAAGACAGAATGTTAACGCCTAATGTTCCAGCAGACATGCGGGTTGAATGTGGGTTTGAAAGGGAAAGGCCCTGCATTCACAGGAAACTCCCACACTGAGCTTCCCAGAGGCTTGTACTAAATAACAGCAGACAGAGCAGCACAAGCACCCAGATTGCATCACAACTGCAAGCACAAGGTCTGCAAAGTGGTGCTTTTTCTCTTTCCGGGAATATTTTGGGCTGCCCTGGTGGCTCAGACAGTAAAGAATCTCCCCGAAATGTGGGAGACCGGAA
This sequence comes from Bos taurus, assembly GCF_002263795.3. Taxonomy (NCBI): domain Eukaryota; kingdom Metazoa; phylum Chordata; class Mammalia; order Artiodactyla; family Bovidae; genus Bos; species Bos taurus. The sequence continues at coordinate 42,715,580 of NC_037350.1, forward strand.
TTCAATCCCTGGATCAGGAAGATCCCCTGAAGAAGGAAATGGAACCCACTCCCAGGATTCTTGCCTGGAAAATCCCATGGACAGAGGAGCCTGGGGGACTACAGTCAATGGGGCTGCAAAGAGTTGGGAATAAATTACTGCTGAGGACCATTTCTAATTAAATCAGTGACCAAGGGCTTCCCGTGGTGGCTCAGTGGTAAAGCATCTGCCTGCCAATGCAGGGGATACAGGTTTGACCCCTGGTCTGGGGAGATCCCATGTGCCAAGAAGCAAGTAAGCCTGAGCACAACTGGAAAATAGTCCCTACTCTCCACAATTATCGAAAAGTCCAAGCAGCAAGGAAGACCCAGCACCACCAAAAATAAATAAAACTATAAAAATTAATTTATTAAATTAATAAAAAATTTCTGTCTCGTTTCTTAAAAAAAAACAAAAATCAGTAACCAAATTCACATATAGCCACCTTTGATGCTTTGCAGGAGCTTCAGACTGTGACGTGAGCCTCCAGTTCGGAAAACTTTTCCTTCCAAGACAGTCATAGAAGTTTGAAGAAAAAAGATGGCATCCCTGCCAAACTCACCAAAATGGATAAAAGTTTTTAAAGCTATAAGTCACATTTTTTTATTCTTAAAAAAAAAAATATTGTGAGGATTACCAACCTGCCTTTAGAAGTTAACCAGGTAATTAATGCAGAAAGCTAGAAACCTATTACCCCAGGATTTCTATGTCATTTGTTAGCTGAGACACATGCTTATTTTTGCTTTCTGGATAACGTGGGGACAGGAGTATGCCTTCTGCTTATTTTGTGTTACTTACTGGCCCTACTGCCGTGCGGTCAGAGTGCATAACTAAATGCTTGTTGATCTGATCTGCTGAAAGTCTAGAGGTCTTTGGTAGGAGAGAGCATTGTATTAGAGTTCTGGCCTGAGATTTTAAAGCTTCAAGCTTAATACAGGGTCTGTGACACTATGACATTATTGTGTACATTTTCTTCTCTCTCTAGAGACTTCAAATATCCCAAATGAAAAAGTTACAATGCTGATATTTTCTTCTCCCTCAAGTCCATGAAGAAGGTGTAAAAATATATAAGGCAGTAATAACATTACAGCATCTCATCTTTATATAGCAGTTCATGATTTATAAGTACTTCTTGCATTTGGTTCTCATAGCCACCCTACAAGGCAAAAGGCAGTGCATTCGTCAAACTGGTACCTAGAGGATGGATAACAACAAGATCCTACTGTATAGCACAGGGATATATGTTCAATATCTTGAGACAAACCATAATGGAAAAGAATATGAAAAAACATATATATATGTGTGTGTGTGTGTAACTACATCACTTTGCTGTACAGTAGAAGTTAACACAACATTGTCAATAAACTATACCTCAATAAAATAATCTTAAAAAAAAAAAAAAGGCAGCACATTCTAGTGTATTACAGTATGAAGGGAATGAGAGGTTTCCAAAACTTCAAGTTCAGATTCCTCTTTGCTGAGCAATTCTTTCTTCAGTTCCTCTCTCTCTCCTCTTACATTTTATTATAAATAGAAATGAGGCTTAACTTTCAATACTTGCTTAGAAATCTCCTCAGCTAAATATCCAAGTTTATTACTTACAAGTTACCTTCCATGAAACGCCAGGACACAATTCAGCCTCTTTGTAGCAAGGATCACTTTCCAGTTCCCAAAACACTTTCTGGTTCCCAGCTGAGTTCTCACTACGATTGCCTTTAACATCTACGCTTCTACCATCAGCTTCTTTGAAAGCCTCAAAGCTCTTCTAGCCTCTACTCATTACTCAGTTTCAAGGCCACTTCCACCTTTTTTTTTTGGTATTTGTCATAGGAGCACCCAGATGCCAGTACTAAAATCTGTGTTAGTTTGCCAAGGCTGTCATTACACAGCACCACAGACTGGGGGTTTTAATGACAGTCATTTATTTTCCCCAGAGTTCTGGAGGCCAAAGGTCCTAGATCAAGTGTCCCCAGGATTGATGTCATTCTGAGGCCTCTCTCTTTGGCTTGTAGACGGCCGCCTTCTTGCCATGTCCTCACATGGTCATCCCTCTGTGCATGTCTGTGTTCAAATTTCCCCTTCTTATAAAGGCATCAGTTAATTGGACTAGAGCCCATCGTAAGGACTTCATTTTCATTTAATTACCTCTTTAAAGACCCTGTCTCCATACACAGTTACATTCTGAGAAATAGAGGGGTTAGAACTTCAATACATGAATTCAAATTCAAAGCAGAACACAGTACAGACCACAGCATGCAGTAGAGCCACAGATGAGAATTAAATCCACAGATGAGAATATTAATATGCATAGGAACTTAAAATCACACAGCTATTCAATAGTATATTTAAGACCCAGATATGCTAAGTTTCCTCGTTCAGTCTATGAAGGTATAAAAAAATGTATTGGAAGTATGTGTTCCAAGCAAGCAGACCTACAGAAAAGACTGTCAGGAAATAAGACAAAAAGATAAGTAGTGGTCACGGAAAATGCAGGTGACTTTGAAAGGGCTACTGCGAACTGAACAGATCAAAGCATTGTAGCATGCCTAATGTGTTTTGTAAATTGTTTGAAAGGTTCGATTCATGGCAGTGCTTTTATTTTAAGGCTTAACTATTTTTATCGCAGTTTCAGAATTAAATGCTTTATCTGCCTCAGAATCATAATCCAGAAAGTTATTAAGGAAAGAGATCATATTTTTATCTTACCCTTTGGATGGCATAAATCTCTTCAAAGAAAATTTTAAACTAAACCACTGTACTCGGTGAACTTAAGAGCTGGCACCATGGGCCGAATAAGAACCAGTTCAGTCACGATCAAGCCAACGAAATTAGTGGGAAGAGCTCTGTCTGGCCGTACATCATCCTGAGTCCTGACCTGGAAATCACTCAACTCTGACTAGCTGCCTCGTTACCAAGGTCACGGGCTTTGTCTCCTTCCTAGAGCTGATCATCCCCTGATGGTTCGGGTCGCTGCTTTGTACACTGGGGATTAACTATCACAGAGGCTCAGGATCACATTTGAAATGCACTTTAAAATAGATAAGCATTTATTAAAGGTAGGGGAGAAACCCTGTTACCTGTTGATCTGCAAGCAGGAGCCTGTTCTAGAATTTTAAAACATGCGTTCTAATACCACAGGTATATATTAACGTTTGAAAAGAATCACACAATAGATTCAAACATCATTGTGCAGACATAAAAGAGGCATGGGCTTCCTTGGGGGTCCGGTGGTTAAGACTCTGCCTGCCAATGCAGGGGACACAGGTTCGATCCCTGGTGCAGGAAGATTCCACACACTGCAGGGCAACTAAGCCCGTGGGATACAACTACTGAGCCCACGCGCCCTGGAGCCTGTGCTCCACGACAGGAGAGGCCGCTGCAATGAGAAGCCCACATGCCGCAATGGGAGAGTAGCCCTGTTCGATGGAACGAGACAAAGCCCACACACAGCAGTGAAGACCCAGCACAGCCAAAAATAAATAAGTAAGATACATTTTAAAAATAGACTTGAAATTTCAGGTTTGTTCTTGGGGTCACTGGGGATTTCCAAGAGCTGAATACAACTCCTTGGACTTTAATTCCGGTCCTTTCCTCACTGGGACTGTATGACCATTAAGAGCAAGTTTGGGGTAAAAACCAAAAATAATCAGGCTGTAAATTGTCACTCACCTGGTGAGTCCAGAAAAAGAGGAGACGAGAATGACTCCTCACCAGGGTCCTAGAGGTAAAGAACCCTCCTGCCAGTGCAGGCGAAGGAAGAGACTCGGATTTGATCCCTGAGTCGGGAAGATGGCCTAGAGAAGGAAATGGCAACCCACTCCAGTATTCTTGTCTGGAGAATCCCATGGACAGAGGATCCTGGAGGGCTGCGGTCCATAGGGTGGCAAAGAGTCAGACACGGCTGAAACACCTTAGCACGCAGGCATATATAAGGTCCTTTTGTGTCTAAACTTCATGCGTCAATGCACAGACTTCTCTGTGAGTTGAGCCCAGACAAAACCCCAAGACCCTTTGATTTGGGGGCTTCTGCCCAGGACAGTGGTACTGTGGTTGTCAGACAGCCCCAGGAAAGGAGACAAGAGCTGACAGTTAGAGTATCTCTCCCTGAGCCTGTCTTTGATTTTACGGTAATTAATTTAAAAGGACACTTTAGCCCTTGTGCCAGATAATAGAATAATTGGATTAAGAAGGCAACCAGCTGGCTTTTCAACTTTTCTTGGCAAGTCATGAGCTGCCCCTTGGCGAGTGGCTACTGCTCCGGACACATCTGGCAGGTCTCCAGGGGAAAACGGGCAGAAGGGGTGGGAGCAGTCAGATGGTTTCACTGCTGCCAGGGCTGAATCCTCCCTGTCCTCCGCACCTGCCAGCCAGTCAGTGGCTCTTCGAAGCTTTCCTGGACGTTTCTGCAGCTCAAGCGTCCATCAGCGCCTGAACAGTCTCCATCGTCTCCCAACGGGCCTCCTTGCTTCCAACGTCGCTGCTCCATGATGTACTTTCCACAGGTCAGGGTCAGGGTCAGGGTTAGGGTTAGCAGCCAGGACGACATATCAACAGGGTCCTGCCCTCCTCTGAAGAGCGAGCCCCCAGTGTGTCCCCAGCACAGAGCACAGCACAGATTTGGGCAAAAGTCCTCACCAGGGCTTTGATTTGGTCCCCATCACCTCCCTGACCTCATCACCTGCCACCTCCCGGCTCCATCACTCTGCAGCCACCTCCCTGGCCCCTCACTGGTTCTTAAACACCTTTGTTCCCTCTGCCTGGAAGGCACTTCCTCCAGATACTCAGTTTCTCACTTCAATCAGGTCCTTGGTCAAATGTCACCTTGTTAGAGAGGCCCTGCCTTCCCTCCCAGCTCTCTCAACTCTCCCATCTTTCTTATTGGAAACAATCTCAATGATAAGCTGCAAAAAGAATATATTCATCCAATTATCCACTTATCCAACTGATATATCAAAATTTCTCAAGACTTCCCTGGTGGCCGAGTGGTTAAGAATCCCCTGGCCAATGCAGGGGACATGGGTTCAATCCCTGGTCCGGGAAGATCCCACTTGCTAAGGAGCAACTAAGCCCGTGCACCACATCTACTGAGCCTGCGCTCTGGAGCCCACAGGCCACAGTGACGGAAGCCCATGAGCCTAGAAGCCCGTGCTTTGCAACGAGAGAAGCCACTGCAATGAGAAGCCCACAGACCTCAATTAGGGAGTAGCCCCCACTCACTGCAACTAGAGAAAGCCCACACAAAGCAACAAAGACCCAGCACAGCTAGAAATAAAAGAAAAATAAATTTAAAGATATAAAATTTCTCTGTTCAAATTAATGAAGCTCTCTGTTTTCATACTAGGTCCTCACTGACAGAGAATATGGGTTCTGAGAGTCTGCAGGTCCCAGGTGATGCTGGCCCAGGAATCACACTTTCAAGAGCAAAGCCACAGAGAGATCACTGTGATGATGGTTGGAAGGAGGAGAGTTGGGGGCCACAGAGGAGGGAGCCGAGGCCATGTGGGTAAGCAATAACGAGGACCTGGACCAAGACAGAGGCAGTGGGGATGACAGAAGAGATGGACTGTAGAGACAGCAAAGAGGTGGACCCCACAGGCTTGAAGGGTAGCGCCACCCTTCTCAAGAAACCAGGAGAGGAAACATGGTGTAAGTATCTGTCTACCCCCCAGCTGCATCCTAGGAGACTGCTGCTGCCTCTGTTTTAGAGGCAAAGTATATATAAAAGCTCTCTTCTGCATATCCTCTTACCACACGTAGCATACATATTTTTACCATTGGATAAGCTAAAGGAAATAATTACAAAAATACACATCGACTAACAATAGTTCAATTTCCCAAATCAAAGATTCTAATGCAAAAGATACTGTGAAATGCAATGACAGCCTTCCAAGATCTCAGATTCCCTGATCCCAGCAACAGCAAGACAGAAGAGCTTGCACAAATCATTTGGTTTCCTCCATTCTAAGACTGCATTCCTACAAGAAGCATCACTTGATTTCCCTCCAACACGATGAAGCTAATGGGATGCTTTGTTCCTCCCAAGACTCATGCAAATACCTTGTTAAAACAAAAACCACTTCACAGTATAACTTTAAGTCAAAAAGCATTATATTTATTAAGTAGGATCCCAATTTTGTAACCACGTATTGTTGTTTAGTCACTAAGTTGTGTCCGTTTCTCTGTGACCCCATGGACTGTAGCCCACCAAGATTCTCTGTCCATGGAATTCTCCAGGCAAAAAATACTAGAGTGGGTTGCCATTTCCTTCTCCAGGGGATCTTCCTGACCCAAGGATTGAACTCGCATTGGCAGGCGGAATCTTTACCACTGAGCCACCTGGGAAGCTCAACCACATATTACACATGCACTAAAAAGTCTGGAAGAAAACAAATGAATATCTTAGAATGATTATGATTGTTTTTCTTTCATTCTCAATTATTTGTATTCTAACGTTGTCTTCTACAATTAATACACATTGCTTTTCTAAGAAGAAGTCCATGAAGGACTTTAAATGTTAGAGAATACACACTGCTCAGTTTCCAGGTAGGCACCTGGTATTTATTGATTGATTAGGTGAGTGAGAGAGTGAGAATAAACGAAGATGAATGAAGGCCAAAGGCACAGTCTCACGCAACGTGTCTTTGCTCATCTCCTGACCTCTGAAGGACAGATGCCACCTTCTGTGCCTGCAAAAAAGTCAGTTCAGCACAGCTCTAGGCTTGCCTTCCGTGGCTGCTCCCTGAATCCAGCAACAGACCACTCACAGAGGGAAAATCAGTGCAGAAGAGTGTGGCCACAAGGAAAGCTGTTTGACTTTTGTGAATCAAAAGCAAAACTCAGAGGCCCCACCTCCAGTTAATTTCAGGAATAAAGGTGAGTGTCTCCCAGGTAAGCAACATGTTGGCAGCTGTTGAGACAAATCCCGGAAGACCAGACCCTGGGAGCCAATTAGCAGCTGCTTGTCTGAGAAGATGTTATTATATTCCAGGGTCTAAGGAACATGCTGGCATTTTTAAGTTAGTTTTGTCATGGATTATTCTTCCAAACTGAACCAGGGAGGGAAATCATAGAGGCCTGGCTTCAAAATGCAAGCTGTGCCTTCAGAGGAAGGGTGGAAAATCACACTGCAGCTGAGAAAACAGCCTGATGGCAGTTAGTACGGTATCTGCTGATACGGTACAGTTCAAAGGTAGTTACTCGGCCTTTGGTTGTATGAGCTGATAATAAAAAAGCAAGAGTGTGTTTTGATTATAACAAGTAGATAATCCACTTAAAGTCTTCATTCATGCATCATTGGTGCGCTGTGTACCTGTTTATATGTTCCGCTTTAGCAGCCAAGGGTCACAGCCCTTATGATGAGAACTAATCTGTCCCACCTACATGGGGCGCTGGGATGCTCAAACTAGTTTGTACCAACTTTTGAGAGCCAACTGTTAACTTTTCTGGATTTTCGAGAGCCAGTTAATTAGATACAATTATGATTTTAAAATAAATTGTATAAATTTATGCTTAAATTATATTAAAAATAGAGGTAATAAGTACTCAATATTTATACTCCTTACTAATTATTGTACTACATTTTGCTATAATCTATGGTCTCAGGTTATTTTCTGCTATTGTGCTTGTGTCATGGAAATATTACATGATGATATGATACTGCACATCTCAAGTTGGTGGAAGGAGTATTTATATGACAGAAATTGGCAAACACTACTAACTACAGCTTGGTTCATTTTTTTGGTTGCTTGTCCAGACTTAAGAAGATGACAGAGAAAATGTCAATGATGCAGATTAAACATAACAGTATGTCATATCTGTGGCTGCCAGATTGCGAATACGGAAAAAATGAGGAAATACTCTTCTAATCTCAAAAACCATGACTGATTAAGGGAAGAAGTCACATATTGGTAAATGAATGGGGTGCCTACATGTCTTCATTTTTTTCTCTCTTGTCTTATTCAAAGGAAGTTACAGCATTCATCACACTCATTTGTCAATGCTTTGAATAACTTTGCTGAACTGGATAGTAATCAATCATTTATTCGTAGTCTGATTTTGTCGGTTCGTGGTTTGATCCCAACCGTAGGCTGACAATGGGCGCAAGAGACCAGCAGAAATCAATAAAAACATTATACAAGAATCAATTGGCTGCATGGAATATACAACAAAGAGCATTGTGTATTTTATAATTATTTGTGAACTGTGGGCTAACACAATGATAACAATACAAGTATCAAGTTGATAGAAAATATAGTGATAAGACAAATTACTAGAAGTGTGAGATAAGAGAGTGTAAAGCCAGATTGCATTCTCTACTAGAAAATGATTGCATAGCTATTTGCAAATCCCTCAGTGAACACTGTCATCCCTCCCACGGGTCAAAACCAAAAGTTTATCCAACTATGGCAAATATAAAAGAGGAAGGTAGTAATTGACAAGAGTCCCCAGTGATTGATTCTTTAGCTAATTCTAGATAAAACAGCCTGCTCTCTTGTGCCAAATTTACCAAATTTATCAAACAATATTAGAAGTTGAAGGCAAAAGAAGAATCAAGTTTCTCTTGATGAGTGTGTTTCTTGGAAATGGTGACTTCTTTTTGCTGTTTGAAGGTGGAGAACATGATGAAGACAGAATTGTGGGATTTGGCACGGACACTGGCTTAGATGACTGGGTGAAATATGAGGACTAGGCATGCAACGTAACATTTCAGTGGAGTCTAGGCACACACTACTGGTCATAGACATTACATACATTGATAAGAAATAGCAGCATTCCTCATCTGTTCATTTTACTTCCAGGGAAATCTGAGGAGACTCATAGTAGATTTTTTGTGTCATAAAAGACTTAGATCTGACATCAGACCCTGAATCCTTCACAATTGCCTTTGAGAAAGCAAGTATCATGGTTTTCTCCATGATATACAGGAATAAAACTACAACCATGAATCTATCAGTTCAGTTCAGTTGCTCAGTCATGTTCAACTCTTTGTGACCCCATGGATGGCGGCACACCGGCCTTCCCCGTCCATCACCAACTCCCAGAGCTTACTCAAACTCATGTATGTTGAGTCGGTAATGCCATCCAACCATCTCATCCTCTGTCGTCCCCTTTTCCTTCTGCCTTCAGTCTGCAAATAAAGCTAGTGGAGGTGATAGAATTCCAGTTGAGCTATTCCAAATCCTGAAAGATGATGCTGTGAAAGTCCTACACTCAATATGCCAGCAAATTTGGAAAACTTGGCAGTGGCCATAGGACTGGAAAAGGTCAGTTTTCATTCCAATCCCAAAGAAAGGCAATGCCAAAGAATGCTCAAACTACCGCACAATTGCACTCATCACACATGCTAGTGAAGTAATGCTCAAAATTCCATCCAAGCCAGGCTTCAGCAATATGCGAACCATGAACTTCCTGATGTTCAAGCTGGTTTTAGAAAAGGAAGAGGACCCAGAGATCAAATTGCCAACATCCACTGGATCATGAAAAAAAGCAAGAGAGTTCCAGAAAAACATCTATTTCTGCTTTACTGACTATGCCAAAGCCTTTGACCGTGTGGATCACAATAAACTGTGGAAAATTCTGAAAGAGATGGGAACACCAGACCACCTGATCTGCCTCTTGAGAAATTTGTATGCAGGTCAGGAAGCAACAGTTAGAACTGGACATGGAACAACAGACTGGTTCCAAATAGGAAAAGGAGTACGTCAAGGCTGTATATTGTCACCCTGTTTATTTAACTTCTATGCAGAGTACATCATGAAAAATGCTGGGCTGGAAGAAACACAAGCTGGAATCAAGATTGCTGGGAGAAATATCAATAACCTCAGATATGCAGATGACACCACCCTTATGGCAGAAAGTGAAAAGGAACTCAAAAGCCTCTTGATGAAAGTGAAAGTGGAGAGTGAAAAAGTTGGCTTAAAGCTCAACATTCAGAAAACGAAGATCATGGCATCCAGTCCCATCACTTCATGGGAAATAGATGGGGAAACAGTGGAAACAGTGTCAGACTTTATTTTTCTGGGCTCCAAAATCACTGCAGATGGTGACTGCAGCCATGAAATTAAAAGATGCTTACTCCTTGGAAGGAAAGTTATGACCAACCTAGATAGCATATTCAAAAGCAGAAACATTACTTTGCCAACAAAGGTTCGTCTAGTCAAGGCTATGGTTTTTCCTGTGGTCATGTATGGATGTGAGAGCTGGACTGTGAAGAAGGCTGAGCGCCAAAGAATTGATGCTTTTGAACTGTGGTGTTGGAGAAGACTCTTGAGAGTCCCTTGGGCTGCAAGGAGATCCAACCAGTCCATTCTGAAGGAGATCAGCCCTGGGATTTCTTTGGAAGGAATGATGCTAAAGCTGAAACTCCAGTGCTTTGGCCACCTGATGCGAAGAGTTGACTCATTGGAAAAGATTCTGATGCTGGGAGGGATTAGGGGCAGGAGGAGAAGGGGACGACAGAGGATGAGATGGCTGGATGGCATCACTGACTTGATGGACGTGAGTCTCAGTGAACTCCAGGAGTTGGTGATGGACAGGGAGGCCTGGTGTGCTGCAATTCATGGGGTAGCAAAGAGTTGGACACAACTGAGCGACTGATCTGATCTGATCTGATCAGTCTTTCCCAGATCAGGGTCTTTTCCAAGGAGTCAGTTCTTCACATCAGGTGGCCAAAGTATTGGAGTTTCAGCTTCAACATCAGTCCTTCCAATGAACACCCAGGACTGATTTCCTTTAGGATGGACTGGTTGGATCTCCTTGCAGTCCAAGGGACTCTCAAGAGTCTTCTCCAACAGCACAGTTCAAAAGCATCAGTTCTTCAGTGCTCAGCTTTCTTTATAGTGCAACTCTCACATGAATCTATATATATATTTTAAATGCATGAAAGTATTTTTTGCATTTCCATTTTTCACCATATAATCTTTTAAATTTGTTATTAGTTTGTTTATTAATAAAGTTATTTATCACTAATTTATTTGTTATTTAATTTAATTTCTTATTAATTTTTCATATTTCAATTTCACATTGTGTGCTTTTTAATGTCCTTTTATTTTATTATTGTTATTCTTTTATGGCAAAATTGTCTTCACAGCACACAAATAATTGTGTGGCAAAACTGTTTGGGACAAATATTCTTATGGTGAAAATGCCTAGAATGAGACAAATGAGCTGTGCCATCCTCCTTGGAGTTCAGAGGTTGCTGTCCATACAAAACAAGGGATGTGGGATGTGTTTCCAGTGAACCAGCTCTGCAGTCTGGCATTGCATGGGTTAAACAAGCTTTTGTTACAGTAGTCTACCCTAACTACCATTGTTAACAGTTTTGAGTGGCATTTAAAAAATGAACCAGGTAGATAACATTGCCTGTTTCAGAAAACAAAGCAAAACAAACATAAAAACACATGCTACCCCATCCTATCAGCCAGCCCCTAATATGTCAACATTGATATTGGTTGGCTTTGAGTGGTTTGACTCCTACTGCCCAAAATATTTATCTTCCGCTTCTCTATGTGCTAGTCTGCATTGACTTAATTAAACAGCAGCACAGCAGAAAGAAATCAATTTGCATTCAATGCAGCATAATTTGTGAGAATTCTTTCTCCCACTGAATTCACCATGCTACTTAATAAAAACACACTCAGTGCTCTGCTGGTGTTTGGGGCTGGAGCTCATGCCCCAGTCGGCATGGGAAATGACACGCTCTCCCCAAGGGGAGTCCCCAACCCTGGTCCCACCTCACTCTCTCCCTTGATCCTTTGCTGCTTCCTGGGCTTATTCAGTGAAGTGTGTCCAGGTGGCAGGGAGAAGGGCCCCTGCTGGAGTGGCCCCCAAGCAGAGGACTGGTCGGCTTTAATTACTGGTATTAACTTCTCAGAGCAACAGAGATGGCTGCTGAATGACGGAGCACGTAAAAGGCTGAGCCCGTAATTAATCTTTGCAGAGTATCAGATTCTTGGCAAGCATGATGAGCTGATGCTCGCCCTGTATGTCCGTCCACATGGCCCTCTCCAGTCCCTCCACATGTCAAGGAAATGCATGAGGACCCGAGGTGGGGAAAAGAAGTGTAGTGTCCATAGCTCAGAACTGAGATCCTAAGCAGGAGGACAGAACGTCCCCTGGGTCCCCTGAACAGGTGCGGAAACAGCAGGAAGGATGCTAGCTGAACAGAAACGGTTCTACGTTCTTAATTGTGTGGCAGAGTCCTTCCCAGCCTGAAAACCGAGCAGCTGCCTAGGAGACGGTAGTTTTGCTTTAGCAAAAGGGCTCTTTTTGCTCCCTGTCGTTTGTTTCTTTGCATGTAGTCCTGTATGAGAGATCGCCCAGGTCACTGTAGTCTACACTCACTTCCTGAACTCTGCATTCCTCCAAAACCCTGGAGATCAGACTTGACTGGAAATAGAACATCTTCAAATCTTCGCAGATGGTTGCCAACCTCCCAGGGACATAGGTAAAGAGGCTGCCTTTTGTGGTAGAAAAGGAAAGATGCATTTCCCCTGGTGACACAACTGGTAAAGAATCTGCCTGCAATGTGGGAGACCTGGGTTTGATCCCTGGGCTAGGAAGATCCCCTGGAGAACGGAGCAGCTACCCACTCCAGTATTCTGGCCTGGAGAATTCCATGGACTGTCTAGTCCTTGGGATCGCAAAGAGTCGGACACGACTGAGCGACTTTCACTTTTCACTTTTTCTGAAAGTGCGGCTGAGCCCACCTTCCTGCTACAGGGAAGGCATTGGTTCCCACCCACAGGACCAAAGGTAAACTGAAGGGGGTCGATGAGCAGTTCAAGTTCCCAAGCCTGATGCCTCACACCAGGCAGTCTCTCAGATGCGTGTGCCTCATGTTAGCAGGCGCCCCACAGACAGATTAATGGGACTTTCCTTGTGTGTGAAGGCTCCCCAGGAAAGCCATCTCCAGACTGGCCTCCGTGGGGCCTTAAAGCCTTTCTCTGCTCGGTTTATTCGAGCTGCCCTCATTCACCCGCTCTGCCTGCTTCTCCATCCTTCTCCACGCCCAGCAGTCTGGCCACAATGCCAGGGAGCAGGAGGGGGAGAACAGGGGGCCTTTTAGTAGAACCTGTCTCACTGTTTAATAAGAATCTCTCTCCCTTTGCATGTGCATGTGGAAACACGCAATCTGAACAGAGTCGGGGTGGAGTCGCTTTCCTGCTCCCTGGTCTAGCACGGGGGTCCATCCCAAGCTCCATCGGGGCCAGGTGAGGAATCCGGCCGTGCTTAAGTGTCTCTGATGATGGTCAAGGTCATCCAAGAGGACTTCAGACGATTCTAAGATGTTTGTTGAGTCAAGATTATTTCCCTGTACCTTTTACCAATTGATATGTTCTTTGGAACTTAATGAACTGGTCCAATCTTTCCTCCACTTGAGGACAGCTCCTCAAGTACTGAAGCTAAGTATGAGTAATCCCCTGGAGCCTGTCTCCTCTGAATTCCAACATACTAGTTGTGCTGACAGCTCTTCCTAAAACCATCCTCCTTTTGGGTTCAATTCTACTCGATTGTAGGCCCTAAAAGGCCAGAACCATTTGTTACTAATCTTTGATTACATTACCCAGTTCTAAGATATACTTGGTACTCACTCATTTATTCAACTACTGCTTATAGGCCAAGGGCTTCCCAGGTGGCTCAGGGGTAAAGAATCCGCCTTCCAAGCAGGAGGTGTGGGTTCAATCCCGAGGTCAGGAAAATGCCCTGGAAAGGGAAATGGCAACCTACTCCAGTATTCTTGCCTGGGAGATTCCAGGGATAGAGGAGTCCAACTGGCAAAGAGTCTGACACGACTTAGTAACTAAACAACAGCAAGTTTATAGACCAGCCCCTAAGTGCCAGGCATTCTTCTAGGCTCAAGGATACAAACAAAGCAAATAAAGTCCTTGATTTCCTGAAGCTTCTAAGTAAGCTTACTTACTTAGTCAGGAAGACAGACAAAGGGCAAATAAATAACAGTATATCCATATAATGGATAAGTGTTAAGAAGAGAACTAGACAAGATAAGGAGATAAGAAATAGAGGATACAATTCATAAAAAATGTGTTAATTTGAAATCCAAATAGACCTCCATCTCCGTCTGCATGCACAAAAGGCACCAGATGAGTATTTGTGAACATATTCTTCTTCTATCCTCAGGGAAGACATTGTTGAGGAAAACCATCCAAATTCCAGCCAATAGAGGGCAGCTGAGTGCAAGACATATTTCTATGAGCTGAGCGCAGAATAAAGCGTCCCACTCCAGCAACTTGGAGACAACCCCAGTCATTGTCAAGCGAGTGAACTATCCCATCATCCCCAACCAGGAAAATCTTCTCAATAATTTTTTATTATTAATTGTCAGCAGACCGTAAGAATACGTCTACTACGCTGAGAATTGTCTTTCCTTACATGTGCAGAACCAGTTGCTGCTGCTGCTGCTAAGTCGCTTCAGTCGTGTCCGACTCTGTGCGACCCCATAGATGGCAGCCCACCAGGCTCCCCAGTCCCTGGGATTCTCCAGGCAAGAACACCGGAGTGGGTTGCCATTTCCTTCTCCAATACGTAAAAGTGAAAAGTGAAAGTGAAGTCGCTCAGTCGTGTCCAATTCTTAGCGACCCCATGGACTGCGGCCCACCAGGGTCCTCCGTCCATGGGATTTTCCAGGCAAGAGTACTGGAGTGGGATGCCATAGTCCAGCCTGATAAGGCAGAGACCAATTTCAGAAGAAAAAATTATTCTTTCCTCTAGGATTTTTCTCAGGTTGAGTTCATGAACTACACACACAGAAATAAGACTTTGGTTACTTCTCACAGCCTAAAGAGATTTTGTCTGCAGTGTTTGCTCAGTAACCCCCTCAATCAACCAAGATTTGATTCATGAAGTTGATTCATGAGCTCAGTTGTTTGGACATCATTAATGTAGATCCTGACATAGTGGTCATTTAAAAAAAGGGGACCAGGAAAAATGGCTGTATCTTTGGAGAAAAGAATAGGAGAGAAAGAACAAATTATGTTCCTTATTACCCTCAACCTACAAAGTGAACCCATGGCTAAAATATCCTGAAATTCATAGTAGGTATCTAGTCCACCTGACGTGGTGAGCATTAACAAGATTTCAATAAAATCCAGGACCTGCAAAATCAGCCCCTGTGAAAGTGTGTCCCATCTCGATCTGCCCCTCCCCACCAGTGATGTCCAGCACACACAGGAAACACTCGAAAAATATTTTTACTGCAAGGCAGGGCTTGGGCATCTGATACACATTCTCTTAACGGACATGCTCTTTTTCCTGGAGGCTGAGTTAATGGCTCAGTGGTTTGGCCTCTACAATCATCTCCCAGGGTTATTTATGTTGCCTGCTGGTCTTACCTGACTGCAGGTGCAAGACAGAAAAAACATGCGTTTAAACATTGAACCAAATAATAACTTTAATAATCACCATCATTTATTGAGTACTTCTATGTATAGAGTTAGTCGCTCAGTTGAGTCTGATTCTGCATGACCCCATGGACCGTAGCCCACCAGGCTCCTCTGTCAACGGAATTCTCCAGGCAAGAATACTGGAGGGGGTTGTCACTTCCTTTTCCAGGGGATCTTCCCCACCCAGAGATCGAACCCATGTCTCCTACATGGTGAGCAGATTCTTTACCATCTGAGCCACCAGGGCTTGGTCTATTCCCTCTTGCTCACACATTACACTATTTACCACCTCCTCTACTGTATAATGACATGGACATTTTACTCATTTTACTATGATGGAGGTTCAGAAAGTTCTAGTAAGTGGGTGAAATCTCAGGCTATCCATGAAAGGCTGTAATGATAGGAAGTATGTGTTTACATCACAGAGAGTTGAAAGAGTCAGCGTATCCCATCTCACCTTCCCAATGTCCTGCATCCCTGTGTTGTTGCTACATGCACTGGAGAAGGCTATTTTGGGCGAGTCACAGTAGAGAGATGTTTATCAGGCTGTAAAACCTCTGACATCACTACTTAATTCTTACTGAATGGAATTTGGGGGACGAAATTGTTTGGAGATGCAGAGCTTCAAGAAAATGCGTCTGGAGAGACTTGTGTGGTTTAGTGCCACAGAGATGATGCAATAGACTGGCTTGGAAATCTGGAGAAGATGAGAAAGAATAAATAAACATTTGTTTTCTTTTACAAGCTTTTTCTTTTCCATCTACGTAGCCTTCCCATCAGTGAAATTCATAGTTCATAAAAGTAATTGGAGATCCACGTCATGGTGGGGGATTTCATTTCATTCTTTTCCTTTCTGAACATAAAACACCCATTTTTGATCTGTGTTTGTTCACAAGACATTCTGCTTCTCCATCAGAGCAGGAAAATGTCACAAAAGTCACCAGAAAATGTGCAGTTAGTGAGCTAGGAGGTATGTGTTTACATCACAGAGCATTGAAAAAATCAGCGTATCCCATCTCACCTTCCCAGTGTCCTGCATCCCTGTGTTGTTGCTACATGCACTGGAGAAGGCTATTTTGGGTGAGTCACAGTAGAGAGATGCTTCTTCAACCCCAGGGATCTCTCCAGTTCAACTGGAGTGGGTATCTAGGAGACACTGGGACAGTGGCGCCCCCCTTTGGAAGATAGGAGAAGGACCGGCTGACGACCCTCAGTTCAGTTCAGTCACTCAGTCCTGTCCGACTCTTTGTGACCCCATGGACTGCAGCACGCCAGCACCAACTCCCGGAGTTTACTCAAACTCGTGTCCATCGAGTCGGTGATGCCATCCAACCATCTCATCCTCTGTCCTCCCCTTCTCCTCCTGCCTTCAATCTTTCCCAGCAACAGGGTCTTTTCAAATAAGTCAGCTCTTCGCACCAGGTGGCCAAAGTATTGGAGTTTCAGCTTCAGCATCATCCCTTCCAATGAATATTCAGGACTGATCTCCTTTAGGATGGACTGGTTGGATCTCCTTGCAGTCCAAGAGACTCTCAAGAGTCTTCTCCAACACCACAGTTCAAAAGCATCAATTCTTCTGCACTCAGCTTTCTTTATAGTCCAACTCTCACATCCATACATGACCACTGGAAAAACCATATCTTTGACTAGACAGACCTTTGCTGGCAAAGTAATGTCTCTGCTTTTTAATATGCTGTCTAGGTTGGTCATAACTTTTCTTCCAAGGAACAAGCGCCTTTTATTTTCATGGCTACAGCCACCATCTCCAGTGATTTTGGAGCCCCCCCCAAAATAAAGTCTCTCATTGTTTCCCCATCTATTTGCCATGAAGTTATGGGACTGGATGCCATGACCTTAGTTTTCTGACGGCCCTGGTTTCCTTTAAAGCGATCATTAGTAAACAGGACAGAAATTTCCCCAACAAAGACTTTGCTGTGCTCCCCTTCAAAGCCTTGTTAACAACAAAGCTCAAGTTTCCTCTCACAGTAACAGTGTCACTCCCCCCAGTCTTAGGAAGCCCTGCGCTTTGGCAAACACTATCACACCCATTACCATCTCATTTAATTTAAACAAATGGACCAGTTGAGCAAAAGCAAAATCATTCTTTTCTCAAAATAACTGCTAAACGAGCCAGTTTGGTCTCTGTTCATTAGCGCTTTGCACTGTGCATCACACCCGTGCAATTAGCGACACCTCTGTTACCAGCCTCTTGGGGTCTTCAGGCTTCCTCAGGGAGAACGTGAACCTTAAAGAACACTGAGCTGGAAAACGGGCCCTAGTGTCACCTGAGCTGCCGTGACTCAGAGTCCTGGTGGGTAGACTTGTATATCTGGGTCACCCAGATTGCACTGGGTGCTGCTGGGAGGGTCTGCCTTCAACAAGCGCCAGTCGTGGGCAGGACATAGAATTCGCCTTCTTTCCCTGAAGGAAAAACCTCACTCCACAGTATACGGAGGGATGTATACTTCAGAAGATTTGATAAAGAGAGGTGGGTTCTGGGGGACTACCCTAGTGGTCCAGTGGTTAAGACTTCAAATTCCAAAGCAGGGGGTGCAGGTTTGAACCCTGATAGAAGAGCTAAGATCCCACATGCCAAAAAACAAAATTAAAACAGAAGCATGGTTGTAACAAATTCAATAAAGACTTTTTAAAAAAGAGAGAGGGTTCTGATGTCTGCAGGTGGCAAGTGTGAAAGTGAAAGTCACTCAGTCGTGTCCGACTTTTTGTGACCCCATGGACTGTAGAGTCCATGGACTTCTCCAGGCCAGAATACTGGAGTAGGTAGCTGTTACCTTCTCCAGGGGATCTTCCCAACCCAGGGACTGAGCCCAGGTCTCCAGCATTGCGGGCGGATTCTGTACCAGCTGAGCCACAAGGGAAACTTTTGCAGGCGGCAAAGCTCAGTCAAATCCCACATGGCATCTTTCTGACCCACGTGCCCAGTGGGCCACCAGCTGCCTCATCGCCTGCCACCCCTCCTCAGGCAGGGTTTCCTAGCCTCTGGAATCTCCCTTCAGCTCTCTTTACCTCTCATCCTTTCTTTTCAGGGCTTTGCACTTTTCTCCTGCCACTCCAAACTTGTCTCCTCACAGCCACTCATTCATTCATTCATTCATTCACTCCCACCTACTGAGTAGCTTCGATGCATCAGTATTCTATGTGCTAGAGCGACACCAGGAAACAAAACAAAGCCCGCACCTTTATGTCCTTTACATTCTTCTCAGAAAGACTTAGAGCAAAGAACCCACATATAGTAAATACTCTGCTACATGGTGAATGGTGCTGTGGAGAGAAATAAAATGGAAATAGGATAAGCCAAGATCAGAAGGGGAGGTTCGAGACCAGGCATTGGCTCTGTGTCAGGGGCAATTGAGCCTCCCCATGGGATATGTCCCAATGTCTGGAAACACTTTTTATTGTTACAACTGTCAAAGTGCTACTGGCAGGTGGTGGGTGGGGGCCAGGGATTCTGCCAAACACCCTACAATTCACAGGAAAGCCCCACACAGCCAAGGATGCTGCACATCAAAGGTCACCAGCACTGAGCTTGAGAAACCTGCAATCAGGCATCACCCAACAAGGAAACAAAAACCGCACAGTATCCTGAACAAGGAAAGGGAAAGATAAAGACTTATTAACATGGGATCGACAGGCAGTGGGCACTGGGTGGGGAGAGTTAAAGAGAATTCTAAAGGAAATAGAAGCAGTGGCCTAAGGAGCGTACACACCCCCCAGGGCTGAGGTGGACCACCTGAGGATGAGCCCAGCTCCGGGGCTGAGAGCCGGAAGTCCTTGGAGAGGTCAGGGCTGCAGTTCACAGGCTGGTACGGGAGTCGCTGCTGGATGAGGTGGACATCTGCCCCCTGGGAGGCCGAGGGACCTGCTGGCTGGTGTGGAGCCCTGCTGCAAGGGGCACCGAGCAGGAGGCTCTAGGAAGCCCCGAGCTGGAGGAAGCGGCAGGGCTGCAGGAGTCAAGCGGTGCAGAAAGTGACGCCGCAGGAGACCCACCTGGGGACGTGGTGCTGCTGCACGCATCCAGCCCTGGAGGAAGTGTGCTGGGCAGGAGCCCAGAGCTGAGGAAAGCCCACCAGGCATGAGGCCAGCAGGTGGGCGTGCAGAGGGAGGTCAGGAGACAGACTGCAGTGCCATTGGCGGGCAGTGCACAGACTGGAGTGGACATTGTCTGTGTGGGAGTGTGGGGCCACCTCCCTGTGGCCGCCGGGCCAGGCCCAGAGCTACGAGCTCCCCAAGGATCTGTATGCCCTGCACATGCATTGCTGGACACACGCCGTGCAGTAGGAGCAAGAGAAAACAAAACCACAGCAGCTCTGGGACCGGAGAGAGAAGGCCTCCAGTGCCCACTCCTGACAGAACTTAGCATCCAACCGCTGCAAGGAGAAACGCTTTCAGAGTCCAGGTTATCCTCACAGAGCAGGTACTCAAGGGTGAATTTGGAGCTGGAGGGAACACACTGGGAGCTGCCACAGAGGTCCAATCTGAGAACTCCCCTGTTTCCACAGCTTTGGCATCTGCAGATCTAACCGACTGCAGACCAAAAATATTTTTTAAAAAATCCAGAAAGTTCCAAAAAGCAAAACTTGTATTTGCTGTAAGTCGGCAACTATCAGCATAGCATACATTGTACTAGGTATTATAAGTAATCTAGAGATGATTTAAAGCATGCCAGAGGATGTACATAGGATATATGCAAACAGCCACTTTATATAAGGACTTGAGCATCCTTGGATTTTTGGTAACCATGGGTGGGGGAGTTGTCCTGGAACCAAACCCTCCAGATACTCAGAGATGACTAAATTTTAATATTTGCACTGAGGTCTTGATGGAGGGAGGGAAGAGCTGTGAAGACACTGAGAGACAGAAGGAACAGGTTCAAACGCTCCCAGGTGAGGTGTAAACAGAGATGTTCTTTGTCTATCACCATCCACAGCAATAAAAGCTTCTGACAAGGCAGCAGCCAGGGATATAAATTGCTGGGTATTCCTGATGCTTCCAAATCTTAGTTTTGATTGGTGTTTGACTTACATACACTTTTTTGGCTAAGGATTTACACAAATACAATAGATTGCACCAAAGGACTGCCTCGGATGTCTGCACTTGGATTTGATTCCAGCTCTGCCACTTATCGGGGGCTTCCCAGGTGACTCCGTGGTAAAGAATATGCTTGCCAAGGCAGGGAACACTGGAGATGTGGGTTTGATCCCTGGGTCAAGAAGATTGTCTGGAGTATGTGTGTGTTTAGTCCTTCAGTCATGTCCAGCTCTTTCGACCCCATGGACTGTAGCCTGCTCCTCTGTCCACGGATTATAAGAACACTGGAGCGGGTTACCATTTCCTTCTCCTGGGGCTCTTCCCAACCCAAGGATTGAATCTACATCTTCTACATTGCAGGTAGATTTTTTTTTACCACTGAGCCACAGGGGGATACCCCATCCCCTTAGGAAATGGCAACCCACTCCAGTATTCTTGCCTGGAAAATTCCATGGACAGAGGAGTCTGGTGGGCTACAACCTATGGGGTCACAAAGAGTCGGACATGATTGAGCAACTGAGCTCACACACACTGCCACTTCTTAAAAATGAGGATGAGGGATATATGGTCTCTGACTTGAAAAGTCTTAAACATATCTGCACTTGTAATGCATCTTTCTACACATAGGAAGAAGGAAAAAAATTTCACCTTTGTCCCTGTCCCAGCCACCTTAGTTTCTCAGGCTCAAAACTGTAGAAGTAGGAAAGACCTTCACATTGGGAGTATAACCATCCATTTTATAGATGAAGATGAGGCCCAAGTGCTAGCAGAATTAGGAGGATCCGATGGGCTGAGACTTAACTATTCCTGTTGGGCATAAGAATGGCAAGGAACTCACAGCTGGAGGGCTCCCTTGGGTGGGGGCTTCTAGAAGGGGGGAAGCTAGAGACAAAGGAGGTCCAATCAGTTCACCTTCAAAGGCTCAGGGAGATTCCCTGTGGTAGACACTTGAGAATCTCTTACTTAGGTACTTGCCTATTTCTCCCCATGAAAATAGATGGTCTATGATCTTGGGCTCTTTGCATATCTGGTTGTCTCCATAGCCATCAGCCCTAAACCTGTCCAGGAGCTCAGAAAACAATGAATGAGGACTTGCCACCTCCATGAGCCAAATGCTCCCTCGGAGTTCAGGGGTCATGATGAACACCCCAACTGTGCCTCTTGGCCTTGACGCCCCTTGTTTGGGTAGAACTCCAGGGTACAGCTAAACACAAATACAGGTAAACACTGCAGCCGCTTAGTATTGCCTCCGTCAGTAACAGCAGTATTTTTGAAAGTGTACAGAAATCAAGAGTAAACAAGTGCATCTATATACATTATTGGATTGTTTCCAATGCATTAGCAACGCTTTTGTTAATCGTGAACTTTCTATCACTAGTAGCCTTATTCGTTGGGTATTTGTCTCTTTCCAAAGGGTTGGGCTGAACCTGGTAGAATTACTGGGGACAGAACTGGATTGGGAAGATCTTGGGCTCAAATATAACCAGAAGGATTACGCGTGAGAGACCTGAAGGTACAGCCAGCATAGGACCAAGATTGTTACCAAGAGAAGCCACGTTTGCCCCCAGAGACCACACAGCACTTCACATCAAATCAAAAAAAAGAGAAAGAAGAAAGGATGGAAATCCGAGAATGAGCAGCCATGTCTTGATTGGGAGCGTCCAGATAAGGTGCCATGACTGAGAACAGGAGCAGGGTTCAGCAGGAATTTATAAGGATGAGAAAGTGACCTCTTCATTTGGTGCCTGTACCCAATGCGGGCAGAATAGGGATTTAAAGGAGCTTTCAGATGGGCCGCCAGCAGGTCACCTCACAGGCTTTGTGGTCAGTGGAACGTGAAAGAGATGCATTTTCATAGGGGATTAAGTCTGATAGATGCAGACAGCCTTTTTCTCTGTGGGTTTGTCATCACTTGCTTTGAATCCTACAAAGAGCTTTAATGCAGGATGAGAAGCCATGTAAACATTCAATAACCAGGTGAACTTGCCACTTTTAAATAATTATTTCCCTTGGACAGCAAGGACATCAAACCAGTCAATCCTCAAGGAAATCAACCCTGACTATTCATTGAAAGGACTGATGCTGAAGTTGAAGCTCCAATTCTCGGGCCACCTGATGTGAAGAGCCAACTCTTTGGAAAAGACCCTGATGCTGGGAAAGATTGAGGGCAAGAGGAGAAGGGGACGACAGAGGATGAGATGGTTGGATGGCATCACTGACTCAATAAACTCCAGGAGTTAGTAAAGGATGGGAAAGCCTGGCTTGCTGTAGTTCATGGGGTCACAAAGAGTCAGACACAACTTAGCTACTGAACGACAACCACGACTAAAGCAAAGGCCTTTTTATGAGAGAAAATGGAACCTTTATATAAAGTGTGCAGTTTAGATAATGTCCTAAATCATTCAGAAAGAAACAAATAGCCAGCCAAGGAGAAGGAAGGGTTTACTAACCTAAAGTGGATTGTCTGGCTTTGCACATCATTCTTTCATTCAGCAAGAACTGATGTCTCTAAACACCCATCTTCACTAGGTAATTCTCTCACTCTTCCTCATGCTGCTTAGGCAGAGACAACTCTTTCTCTCTCCACAAGCAGAGAACTGCCCACTACAAAGTTCAACTCCAGAGGTCTTGGGGGAGCTGTGCCTTCAGGAAGGCCCTCCTCACTCACTGTTGCCAGTTAATTTTGTTGAGCGTCTCCATTGCCTTGAGCTTCCCAAGTGGCGCAGTGGTAAAGAACTCAGGTTTGATCCCTGGGTGGGGAAGATCCCCTGGAGGAGGAAATGGCAACCCACTCTAGTACTCTTGCCTGGTAAGTCCCATTGACGGAGGAGCTTGACTGGCTACAGTTCATGGGGTCACAAAAGAGAAATCCCAGGGACAGAGGAGCCTGGTGGGCTACAGTCCACGGGGTCACAAAATTGTTGAATGAGACTTAGAGACTAAACAGCAACAAGTCCATTACCTTATCAGGGCAGCTCAGGAGGCAAGAGGAGGTGACGTCATCAGGCCTGGAGAAGAATCACCAATCAGGACGGTGTCAGAGCATCTCTTGAGATGCTTCATAATGAACGCTTCCGTGGGCAGTCCTGCCCTCATTTTGACATGGAAAAGGATGACAAAATCAAGGCTCCCCCACCAGTGACAGAATTTCTGCCTGTGACCCCAGTTATACTCAAGCAATTGGCTTCTACACAACCTGTTTAAAACAGGACACATGACAAATCTCTCAAAGGTCAGTGGAAACAGCCACAATCTGTTCTAAAATCTCAGTCAAGGAAAAAAGAAAAAAGCCACAGGGAGTAAGAGAACATACAGGATTAATGATCTCCCCACTCGGCAGGGAGAAACCAACACCAGCTGGGGGGTGGATCCGTCAGAGGCAATGAACGACATGGGCAGAGACTGCTGATAAGTTCATTCATCACAGAATTTGAAATACAATTTACTGTTATGTGCAGAACATGGAGGAGTATCATTCTTTGCAGAGGATAAACACCCCCCAAATACTTGCAGCCCAGCGACGAAATTCATCTCTCTGGGGCTTCTAATTTTTTCCCGAGCCTGTGCCCTTGTTGCCATACAATTCATGGGGTTTGAAGTAGGAAAATTACAAATATTAGTTTTTTTAAGCAGTAGTCGCAAAGGCACAATGTACTTGCAATATGCATTTTCACGGTAAAAACCATCTCAAAAAGTCAACTTATTCACAATCACACTTGTTTATTCAAATATTTCAGAGGTATAACTATACCAAATGTATATTATTTCCATGTAATGTGTATTATATTCTTTGTGTTAAAACTGAAGCCGTTTTTAAGGGATTCCAGTTTAAATTTCCTTGATATGTTGGAGGGCATATGTTTCCAGCTGCCCAGCTCGTACAGGCCAAAATTTCTATAATGACAGCATGATTACCAGTAAGGAGAAAATAAATTCAAACTCCATTCATATGGATTAATTCCTATGATGTCAAACCAATGCAACTGATTTAAAAATATTTTTTACCAGGCATGAGACTGGATTAACTTGAGGATTTAAATCCACAAATAATCTAATAAAGATGAGGCTTGAACCCCTAAGTCATCTCAGTGTAGACAGCATGTCTTTTCCTTCCACAAACCTTTTACGCTCAGTGTAACGAGCAACCTTAGCTTTCCCCTCTCTTCGAGCACCCTGACAATGGTATCTTCATGGAAAGTGAAAGAAAGCAGGAGAAAAAAGACGACCCACAAACTGGGGCGTCCCAGCTGGGGGTCGGTCAGGGTCCTAGAATCTTTGCCTGGGAGCATTAGATCATCACTTGGAGATCGGGTGCAGAGCAGCAGAATCGAGGGGTCCAGGGCCCGAGTCAGCAAGGGGAGTGGGAGATGAGTGTGAAATGGAGGATGAGCAATCGAGGGGCGCAGCCCTCCAGGCTCTTCTCCCTGCTCCAGGCTTCCAGGCGAAAAGCCTTAAACTGGAGACGCGAAAGCTTTGCTATTAGACTTGATATTTAAAAAAAAAACTTCTAAGTGAAACCACTCATTAAGATGTAAAACTGGCCAGAAAAGCTGTGGGGTCAGAGAGGTCAGAAAGTGGGGGAAGAAAAGATGAAGACGGAGACCAAGCATCGAGTTTCTCCCGCGGACGCTGTGCCGAGTCCAGTCCGTTCAGGACCAGCCACACCAGGGCGATGCTCCCAGCCATGCGAACCTTGGACCTTTGGTGGATAAGGTAACTTTCTTACCTGGACACTCGATTGGGCTCCAGATAAGCTTAAATTGGGGCCAGTAAACAAAGCTGCTCCATCACCTTCACTAACCTTTCTTGAAGTTCGGCTATCCCGAGCTAAGGGGGCCACCCTGGTCTGGACTCCCCTGTAGCCACTAGGGTATTCAGGGTTCTGCCTGCTGAATATTCACCCGTTAACACCGAGCCTCAGAACGCACTGTCTCTAGGGGAGGGAGGGCATTCCGCATCCTGGCCGGCGAAGGAATCCTGCGCTGACTTCTTGGGGAATCATTAGCCTGCCGGCTGAGGGCTGTTGCAGGCGCAGACCCAAGAACTGGAAAATGTCAGGCTCTGCTCAGCAAGTCCCTTCTGTGACTGAGAGGAACGGATGAGCTTGGAGGGAATAAAAATGGGACAACGGCTTAAAGCAACCGCATGAATCTACCAGCCTCTCCCTGACCCTTTTAGATGGAGCGAGAGAAGAGAGAAATAGAGGAGAAATCCCTTCCAGTCATCTCTCCCTCATGTAGTGGAGACATTACCTTTCCGTGCACATGACATTTTTCATGTTCTAAATTTCAAGAACTGGTGAAGAGCTATACGTCAGTATTTCTCCCTGCTTATAGTTCCCTCTCTGCATTTTTTGGTGTATGTGTGCATGTGTGTGTTTGTGTGTGTATTGATGTACTGGATTAGCCAAAAAATTCATTCGGATTTTTCCATAACATGTTATGAGAAAACCTGAAGAAAATTTGTGGTCAACCCAACATTAGTTTCTTAGAACTGCTGTAACAAATGATCACAAATATGCTGTCTTCAAACAACAGAAATTTATTCTCTCACTGTGTTGTCCTCAGCTTCCAAAAGACCATGTCTTATTACAACTTGGAGCCCAGCAGGTCTTTTCTGAGGCTTCTATAGAAGGAAAAAAAAAATGTTGTTTCTAAAGGAAAATCATCTGAGACTTACAATTCTGCCCTCCAGTGAAGACATTTTAATTATGTAAAACATTTAGATTCTTGTTGTCTTAAACGTCTCTATTGCCGAAGATGACGTGGGATTTATGTGTTTCACAACCAAAAAGTCCATTAAAGTGTTTCTCTGCGATTAATGAAAAAGTCTGTCCTCTGTCTCCAGAGAAAAAGAAACATTACAGACAGCTTCAAAAAGAGCAGTTTCTTCCTATATTGATGTTTCTTAGAAAAAAAAAACAAAAAGATGTCCAGCAGTTCCCCAGAGCACCCTGCTCACTCACAAAGAGTGAAGGGATGGAAAGAAGGAAAGAGGGAGGGAAGAGGGAGAGGAGGCTGCTTGATCAGTTTCAGAACTTGGTCAGATAACAGTTTAATTCTTTGTTTCCTCGTTTGTCTCTCTCACTACAGTAAGCAACTGAAGAGCAGAAACTGTGACCTAATCAACAGTGTGAAAGTGAAAGTGTCAGCCGTGTCCGACTCTTTGTGACCCCAGGGACTGTAGCCCACCAGGCTCCTCTGTCCGTGGGATTCTCCAGGCAAGAATACTAGAGTGGGTAGCCATTCCCCTCTCCAGGGGATCTTCCCAACCCAGGGATCGAACCTGGGTCTCCCGCATTGCAGGCAGATTCTTTCCTGTCTGAGTCCCAAGGGAAGCCCATGTAATAGGGTCTAACAGGTGGTCAGTGAAAGCTGAACCCACGGATGCACGTATCAATCGATGGATGCATGGATGAGTGCATCAAAAGAAGGAAGGAAGGAGGGAGGAAGAAATAGCATAGATAAAATAATGGTAAGATATGCAATCATCTTGGCCCTCCCTTTATACCATTTGAAAGTGAAAGTGAAAGTGAAGTTGCTGAGTCGTGTCCGACTCTTTGTGACCCCATGGACTGTAGCCTACCAGGCTTCTCAGTCCATGGGATTTTCCAGGCAATAGTAATGGAGTGGATTGCCATTTCCTTCTCCAGGGGATCTTCCCAACCCAGGGATTGAACCCAGGTCTCCCACGTTGTAGACAGACGCTTAACCATCTGAGCCACCAGGGATAGAAACACAATTCTATCAGCCCTGTATGGGTGTGTGCTCAGTCACTCAGTTGTGTCCGACTCTGTGTGACCCCATGGACTATAGCCTGTCAGGCTCCTCTGTCCAGGGAATTTCCCAGGCAGGAATATTGGAATGGCTGCCACTTCCTTCTCTGGGGATCTTCCTGACCCAGGGATCGAACCTGCATCTCTTGAGTCTCCTATGTTGGCAGGCAGATTGTTTACCACTGTGCCACCTGGGAAGTCTTTTCTATCAGCCTTGATGCTCTTGTTAGTAATGCTTAAGGAAATGAGGTGTGGTAAGACTATAAAAATCTCCAGGTTGCCCTTGGGGCCTTGGTAGTCCACAACCCACATGGTCTCTTTGCCCAACAAGAGCTGCGAGCCTGCAGATCCGGAGGAGAAACAACGAAGAACGCGTTTTTAACCTTCGATGTCTGGCATCTGCCTACTCATTGAGAGAGAGCAGTACGCTCTCATGTCCTGACCGCCTTCTCACTCCCAGCGAGGAACTGACACTGCGTCTCCATCACGCACATGAAGACTCTGAGGATGACCAAGGGACGCGGAGCTTCCAAGGTCCAGCAGCTGGATCCTGAACCTAGGTTTTCTGATTCTCAGTCCAGCACTTATCCCCTTCCACAGGTAGAACTATAGTGTTTGTTGGTGTCTTCATATCATAGAAATCAATGTTCTCTGTTAATATTAAAAGTCTCAGGAGTCTGCATTGCTGGAACAGACATCAGTTAGTGGTGTGATGTGTCAGGAGTGAGAGAATCAGCTGTCTCCTGCTCCCGGGGCAGTAATTCCACGTAAGCCATAGTTATAACACCCAACAGAGAGCTGCAAAGTGATCAGTTCAACCAGAGCAAAAAAGCAAAGTATACTCGTTCTGCCAACATTGGAGAGGCCCTTTGAGGATGCCCCTCTGAGCATTAGGCTGGTGGAAGGAAAGATGCCCGCTGGGACCCCTGCCAGCACATACTGACAGGCTCATGTGTCCTCGGGCAGGTCACTCGGTTAAGTGTGTACCAGTGGAAGAAAGAGCAAGATGAAGGGCAATCCCTGAAGGTGGTGGGGGAGGGTGCATGAGCTGGGCTGCCAGGCTACCGTGCAGTGAGATCACAGGCACCAGGGGAGAAAGGGCATGCATGGCTACGCTGTGCCTCAAGGCACACACCGGGTCCAGGCAATGCTGGGCTTGGGCGTAACATCACCGGGCATCGGCCTAGGCCAGCAACTCCTGAATGTAGAGGCAGGAGGCTGGGGAATGAATGGGGCTTCCCTGGTGGCTCAGAGGGTAAAGAATCTGCCTGGAATGCAGGAGATGTGGGTTCAATCCCTGGGTCAAGGAGACACCCTGGAGAAGGGAAAGGCAACCCATTCCAGTATTCTTGCCTGGAGAATTCCATGGACAGTGGAGCCCGGCGGGCTACATACAGTCTGTGGGGTCACAAGAGTTGGGCACAACTAAAAGTGAATCGGGGTCCATATTCTCCACCTCCAGGCCAATCCCCCTGAGTATTTGTGAGAAGGAAGCAGGAAGCAGTTGATGTGGCAGAAGGAGAACAGGTTTCTGAGTCACACAAGCCAAATAAGATGCTGGCTCTGCAAACTACTGAATGACAACTGAGTTCAGGCCCTACCGCTTCTCAGAGCCTCGGGTCCCCCATCTGCTGGGGGAAAGACAGAACTGCTCCACCCCCTGAGAAGGGCAAGGCTTTCTGAGGCCCTGGAGGTACCTGCATAAGGTTAAAAGTGTCAAGCACTCATCTAGCAGCTCCTTAATTCCTCCAAGACACGGGGGGCTCACTACACCAGGACATGGCAGCACAGGCTCCACAGTTTAACTCTTCCTCATCACGAGTAATAAAAAAGTAAGAAATGGACCTAGAGACTGTCATACAGAGTGAAGTAAGCCAGAAAGAGAAAAACAAAGATCGTACATCAGCACATAAAATGGAGTTGAGTTACATGGTATAGATGATCTTACTTACAAAACAGAAACAGAGACACAGACGTGGAGAACAAATATGTGGATGCCAAGAGGGGAAACGAGCGGGGATGAACTGGGAGACGGGGATTGACATGTACACACTATTGATACTGTGTATAAAATAGATAACTAGTGAGAACCTACTGTCTGGCACAGGGAACCCTATTCAGTGCCCCTGTGGTGACCTAAATGGGAAGGAAATTCAAACCTGAGGGGATACAGGTATGCGTATAGGTGATTCACTTTGCTGTACGGTAGAAAACAACACAACATTGTAAAGCACCTATACTCCAGTAAAAATTCATTTAAAACATTTTTAAACTAAAAATAAATAAAAATAAAGTAAGAAATTAAGGCATGTAATGAGGCCATAAGGCTTCCCTGCTGGCTCAGCGGTAAAGAACACACCTGCCGAAAGCCCAGAGATAAATCCACGCACATATGGACACCTTATCTTTGACAAAGGATGCAAGAATGTACAATGGATTAAAAACAATCTCTTTAACAAGTGGTGCTGGGAAATCTGGTCAACCACTTGTAAAAGAATGAAACTAGAACACTTTCTAACACCATACACAAAAATAAACTCAAAATGGATTAAAGATCTAAATGTAAGACCAGAAACTATAAAACTCCTAGAGGAGAACATAGGCAAAACACTCTCTGACATACATCACAGCAGGATCCTCTATGACCCACCTCCCAGAATATTGGAAATAAAAGCAAAAATAAACAAATGGGACCTAATTAACCTTAAAAGCTTCTGCACATCAAAGGAAACTATTAGCAAGGTGAAAAGACAGCCTTCAGAATGGAAGAAAATAATAGCAAATGAAGCAACTGACAAACAACTAATCTCAAAAATATACAAGCAACTCCTACAGCTCAACTCCAGAAAAATAAATGACCCAATCAAAAAATGGGCCAAAGAACTAAATAGACATTTCTCCAAAGAAGACATACAGATGGCTAACAAACACATGAAAAGATGCTCAACATCACTCATTATCAGAGAAATGCAAATCAAAACCACTATGAGGTACCATTTCACACCAGTCAGAATGGCTGCGATCCAAAAGTCTACAAATAATAAATGCTGGAGAGGGTGTGGAGAAAAGGGAACCCTCTTACACTGTTGGTGGGAATGCAAACTAGTACAGCCACTATGGAGAACAGTGTGGAGATTCCTTAAAAAACTGGAAATAGAACTGCCTTATGATCCAGCAATCCCACTGCTGGGCATACACACTGAGGAAACCAGAAGGGAAAGAGACACGTGTACCCCAATGTTCATCGCAGCACTGTTTATAATAGCCAGGACATGGAAGCAACCTAGATGTCCATCAGCAGATGAAGGGATAAGAAAGCTGTGGTACATATACACAATGGAGTATTACTCAGCCATTAAAAAGAATACATTTGAATCAGTTCTAATGAGATGGATGAAACTGGAACCTATTATACAGAGTGAAGTAAGCCAGAAAGAAAAACACCAATACAGTATACTAACGCATATATATGGAATTTAGAAAGATGCTAACAATAACCCTGTGTACGAGACAGCAAAAGAGACACTGATGTATAGAACAGTCTTATGGACTCTATGGGAGAGGGAGAGGGTGGGAAGATTTGGGAGAATGGCATTGAAACATGTAAAATATCATGTATGAGACGAGATGCCAGTCCAGGTTCGATGCACGATACTGGATGCTTGGGGCTAGTGCACTGGGATGACCCAGAGGGATGGTATGGGGAGGGAGGAGGGAGGAGGGTTCAGGATGGGGAACACATGTATACCTGTGGCGGATTCATTTTGATATTTGGCAAAACGAATACAATTATGTAAAGTTTAAAAATAAAATAAAATTAAAAAAAAAAAGAACACACCTGCCAGTGCAGGAGGCGTGGGGTCAGTCCCAGGGTTCGGAAGCTCCCCTGGAGGAGGAAATGGCTCCCACTCCAGTATTCATGCCTGGGACATCCCATGGACAGAGGAGCCTGGCGGGCTGCTGTCCATGGGGTCACAAAAGTCAAACACAACTTAGCAACTAAACAACAACAAAAAATGACCCACTAGTGAGTCTCTTCTCTGAAGAACAACATCCCTTAAAATGGTGCTGCAAATTCGAAATCCAACTTGTGGCAAGATTTTAAAAAGTCGAACTCCTACACTCAAAGCTAGCATTGCCTTGCACAGAACCATCCACTGTGGCTCAGTTTAATCTTGTCTCTTTAGCTTACTTGCTTCCTTTCCTAGTTCCCCAAATGCTAGATCTATATTTTCTTAGTAGTACTATTACTTTGAGGCTCTATAGAGCTGTGTGTTTAAAAGAGAAAGAAAAGAGGAAAGGGAAGGGGGAGGGGAGAAGGAAGGAAGGAAGGAAAAAGAAAAGAAAGCCTCCTGGTTTAGCAGGATGGCATGTTACTTCTGCTTTCAAGTTCCACCAATTAGCCCCAGCACATGGTTTCTCTTGGCAGCCTTCTGCTTCCCATCACAGATGGTATGGAAAAGTCTGACTGCTGACTTTCTGGCTCTCCTTTCCTATTTCCTCTCCCCACAGCTAATTTAAGAAAGTCTACATGATACCAGGACAACTGTCAGCCCTGCCTCGTCTCCCCTGCCCTGGCCGCCTCCAGCCCCCCACGGCCACGGCTGGTCCCGCCAGCCCCTGAGCCTGACCTGACGGCCACAGGGAAGAATCAGCCTCCTTCACCAGTGACGTGGGATTAAGTGACACCCCTAGAGGGGGGGACCCCAGACTCTGAACTTCAGGGCTCCTCCAAGATCCAACTGCCTCATGTCTGAACGTCTCCGCCCTCACAGTTTGGGTCCAATCCGTGGAGCCGGGCTATTCCCTAGTGCACCGGTGCCTCACTCACCCTGGGCAGGGAAGTCCCAAAGTCCAGTTCATAAGCCAAATTCTGGGTCTCGCCATCGCACCCTGCAAAGGCTGCTCATTTCCAAATGCTTATCAGCAAGTAGACAAGATTCAACAAGCTCTCCCTAGGTAGCCCCACCTGTGATTGAACCTGCCCAGGCCAGCATCTCCACCTGGGGGCTCGCCTAGTCCACACCCGCACTTCCTTCACTTAGATCCCAGGATGCAGGAGCCAGTTTCCGGGGCAGGCAGAGCAGAACAGAGCCTTCTGCTGGATGGGAAGGAGCAGAAGGGATGAGGCAAGACACACTCTCAGCAGTTCCTGAGGACAAAGTCCAATCTGCTGCTGCTGCTGCTAAGTCGCTTCAGTTGCATCCAACTCTGTGAAACCCCATAGACGGCAGCCCACCAGGCTCCCCCGTCCCTGGGATTCTCCAGGCAAGAACACTGGAGTGGGTTGCCATTTCCTTCTCCAATGCATGAAAGTGAAAAGTGAAAGTGAAGTTGCTTAGTCATGTCCAATGCTTAGCGACCCCATGGACTGAAGCCCACCAGGCTCCTCCATCCATGGGATTTTCCAGGCAAGAGTACTGGAGTGGGCTGCCATTGCCTTCTCCGAGTCCAATCTGAGTCTGTGGCAATTGAAAGAAAGGAACGGCTTTCCAAGGATTGCAGGTAAACAGACAAAAACTCCTTACTGTTGGTTGTGTGACAGAAGCCCACTGCTGCCAGGGAGGGGCAGAGAGAGAAAGAAAGATTTATTCCAAGGAACTGGCTCATTGATTGTGAAGGCTGGCGAGTTCAAGATCTGTAGAGTAGGCCAGCAGACTGGAGACCCAGAGAAGAACTGATGTTGAAGCTCAACTTCCAAAGGCAATCTGCCAGCAGGACTCCTTTTTTTCCCAGGAAGGTCATTCTCTTTTCTATTAACACGCTCAACTAATTAGATGGGGCTCACCATCTCTGGGAGATAGCGAAGGACAGGGAAGCCTGGCGTGCTGCAATCCATGGGGTCACAAAGAGTCAGACATGACTTAGTGACTGAACAACCACCACCACCACCCACCTTATGGAAGGTAATCTGCTTTACTCAAAGTCCACTGTGTCCGACTTTTTGCAACCCCATGGACTGTAGCCCAACCAGGTTCCTCCGTCCATGGGATTTTTCAGGCAAGAATACTGGAGTGGGTTGCCATTTCCTTCTCCAGGAGATCTTCCTGACCTAGGGATTGAACCCAAGTCTCCTGCATTGTAGGCAGATGCTTTACCATCTGAGCCACCAGGGAAGATCCAATTTATATATTAGTCTCATCTAAAACAAGCCTTCACAGAGATGTCTAAATAATATTTGATCAAATATCTGGGTACTTTGGCTCAGCGAGCTGACACCTAAAATTAATCATCACAAACATTGCATCCCAGCTTCTCTTCCCATCATGCTTCTATATGGGCCCGTCTCCCAGCCACTCAGAGACTAGTGATGGTTCCCTGGCCAGACAGGGGACTTCCAAAGCTCTGGGCCCTTGTCCATCCCTGCATAATCCCAGAGCCGTGTTCCTGTGTCTCAGTATATTTCATCACAATTAGTGTTCATCTGCTTGTCTGCTCATCCGTGGACTCGGACATCCTCAAAGATACATCCTCAAAGAGTAAAAGAGATTCCGTCTCTTACTCATCATGTTGCCAGCATCTAACATAGTAGTTGGAACTTGAAGACTTTCAATGATGTCTGTGGAGCAAAAATTGGTCCAGAAAGCTGAAGACCCACACCAAAGATGAGGGCTGCTGGGATAACTAGGGACTGAGATGGACAAGGAGGTGGAAATTCAGAAAGTCACGGTGAAGCCCAGAATCACTTCTGGCTTTGAAAATCCCAAAAGATTTCATCAAGGAATTAGCATTTCAATTGTGCTCCGCAGAATGGTGGGATTTCAACAGGTAAGAATGGAGGAAGGGCATTTCAGCAGAGGTAAGGCCTTCAATAAAAGCCCTGAGGTGGGACGATGCAGAGAATGTTCAGGAAAGAATGGAGAGAGTTACACGCAGGCCGGGAAGGAGGCTGGAAAGGCGGCAGGGGCCAGATGCTCGCAGGCTGCAATGCCAGGCTCTGCACGCTGGATGTATTCAGATGCGGTGGTATTCAGATTGGAGGCTGTCTACACCGGGCAGGGGTTGGGGAGTGACATGATGGTTCAGGACGGGCTGTCACTTCTGTCTATGCCTGGAAAGTTATTCGAGCGAGGTCGCTGAGGTGCCAGTCCTGGGAGGTGAGCTCACTGATGCCTGAGTGGATTGAATGCCAGGGGTGGGCGAGGGACACCACCTTCACTGTCATTCATTTGCAAACTGTAGGCAGGGCCAGAGATCTGACTGCTTCCTTTACATTTAGCGGTGTCATTTAGACACTGTCGGAATGCAGGAAAGGAACATGTTCCAAATGCTGAATGACCAAAACAATGGCTGGGCTTTAGTCCTGGCTGCAAATGCAAGCAAACAAAAGGATGTGTGCAGTGATGTCATTGTTCAGTCAGTTCAGTCACTCAATCATGTCTGACTCTTTGCAACCCCATGAATCACAGCACACCAGGCCTCCTTGTCCATCACCAACTCCTGGAGTTCACTCAAACTCACGTCCATCGAGTCAGTGATGCCATCCAGCCATCTCATCCTCTGTCGTCCCCCTTCTCCTCCTGCCCTCAATCTTTCCCAGCATCAGGATCTTTTCAAATGAGTCAGTTCTTCATATCAGGTGGCCAAAGTATTGGAGTTTCAGCTTCAGCATCAGTCCTTCCAAAGAAATCCCAGGGCTGATCTCCTTCAGAATGGACTGGTTGGATCTCCTTGCAGTCCAAGGGACTCTCAAGAGTCTTCTCCAACACCACAGTTCAGAAGCAGCAATTCTTCGGCGCTCAGGTTTCCTTATAGTCCAAGTCTTTCATCCATCCACGACCACAGGAAAAACCATAGCCTTGACTAGACGGACCTTTGTTGACAAAGTAATGTCTCTGCTTTTTAATATGCTGTCTAGGTTGGTCATAACTTTCCTTCCAGGAGTAAGCGTCTTTTAATTTCATGGCTGCAGTCACCATCTGCAGTGATTTTGGAGACCCCCAAAATTAAGTCTGACACTGTTTCCACTGTTTCCCCATCTATTTGCCATGAAGTGATGGGACCAGATGCCATGATCTTAGTTTTCTGAATGTTGAACTTTAAGCCAACTTTTTCACTCTTCTCTTTCACTTTCATCAAGAGGCTCTTTAGTTCTTCTTCACTTTCTGCCCTAAGGGTGGTGTCATCTGCATATCTGAGGTTATTGATATTTCTCCCGGCAATCTTGATTCCAGCTTGTGCTTCCTCCAGCCCAGCATTTCTCATGATGTACTCTGCATATAAATTAAATAAGCAGGGTGACAATATACAGCCTTGACGTACTCCTTTTCCTATTTGGAACCAGTCTGTTGTTCCATGTCCAGTTCTAACTGTTGCTTCCTGACCTGCATATAGGTTTCTCAAGAGGCAGGTCAGGTGGTCTGGTATTCCCATCTCCTTCAGAATTTTCCACATAGGTTTATTGTGATCCACAATGGTCAAAGGCTTTGGCATAGTCATTGAGAGAGTCTCTAACGTGGGTGGAAAGGTGGGGGTCAGGAGCTGGGGGCTGGCGTCCACAGCAAGGCCTGGATGGGCTGGGTTTCATGGCCTCTCCTCTGTATCCTCAGGATGCCCATGGTCCGTCTGATGGCCCCAGGCTGCTGGCCTCGATACCGGGAGAAGCAGAGCCCGGCTCACTCCCTGGAGATACACCCAGGGAGGCCAAGCAGGTGCAGATGGGCGGGGGGCTGCTTGGCAGTACCAGGTCCCCCACTTCCACCCTCCTGTGTTGTTTTCCACTGAGTTCAGTCTTAAACATGCTTGTGAAGAAAGACTTTGCCAGAACATACTTTCTAAACGCTTTCCCTAGAGCCTCAGCATCCAGAGAAGAGCCAGTCCCCAGCACAACCCTCGGATGCATCACAGCTGTTGGAATGCCTTGCCTGGGCCCCGGGTATCACCTCCCCTGTGGGACTGAAAGAGGCTCACGCCTATTCTCTTGGTTCCCCCCACATCTGACGAGCCAGGCCGGCAGGTGCACCCCTGGCACCCCATGTTCAGGGCTCCAGTCTCCTGAGTAATGGTGGACATGCACACAAGCGTGTTGAGAGTTGGCAGAAAGTTCCAGGCATGAAACACTCAATGCCAGTGTTCTGGGGTGCAGGGCACAGCCTGCCCCACTGTGTGCAACCCCAGGCGGTGAGAAGAGATGCTCCCTGGGCAGGCGGGGTGCTCCACTCCAGCCCTCTTTTATTTCTAACTGGGTTTTGGCTGCAGTGCTTTGGGACAATTAAAGCAGAGCTTTAGGAAGGAGAAAGAAGGGCAGAGGACCCAGCATCCTGGAATATTTCTTCTACTGGGATCTTTCAGTGAGGAAAAATATGGACAAAATTATTTTTCCACTAAAAAAAAAGTAAAGAAAAAAATTCTAGCAGGAGATTAAGAAAATGAATTGAAGGCTTATTAAGCACAGAAGTATTTTGTTTACTCCCTGCAGGCTGCATTTCACAATTATTACCTTTCTTTCTTTAACAAAAAACCCAGTCAAACGATAGGATAAATTGTCAGCCCGCAGCCTCATAAAGCTTTTCTGAGCAAACCTTCTCCAGAAAGACCGGGTGGCAGTCTTCGGAGCTCTGATTCTTCCAGTCAGACAGCAGGAGGCAGGTAATTCCAAGGACGGTGTTGGGGGTTCCCCGATTTCCTAAGACAAAGCCTGGAGAACATTTTAAAACTCCTCCTCCTGGAAAGAAAAAAAGTCCCATTCAACAACAACATTGGATTCTGACTCCTAAGAGCCAGGGAGGGAAGGGCACCCTTCCCTCTGGCAAAGTCCTGCGTAGGCAGAAAGGTCCTCTGGCTCAGCCAGCCTGTACCCCATTGCCCCCAGGCTGTGAAGGGTGACATTTATGGGGAGGATCCTACACTGGGCCCTGAAACAAGAAGAGTAGGTGCTCCAGGTGGATCCACTCGCTGAGATGGACAGACTGGAAGAAAAGTTTAATGTGGATAATAATCTGGCTCTTAGGAGCAGAAACATATCCCATCTAGCTTAAGTGCAGATTAAAGGAACAAAGGATTTATAAGGTTGCTCCCCACCAATCTACCCATAATAAAGCCTGATATTAAACACATCCAAGATAGAAAAAAGTAGACCCATCCACTGCTCTATCTGACTTAGTCCTCACTCTGGCCCCACGGGTTAAGGAGGTACTATGATTATCTCCATTGTCGACATAGAAAACAGAAGCCCAGAGCAGTTAAGTAACTAGCCCAAGCTCACACAGCTAGCAGAATTCGAACTGAGGACTGTCTGAGCCCAGAGTCTAAGACTTCCAACATTTTTTAAATTAGCTGCCTCATGGGCTGGCCTGAGTGTTGCCATCAGCTCCTTCTTATCCAAGCCCTGCCACTTAGGATCAGGGAACGGGGAGAGGAACATGGTTGGGCAGAACAGCCAGAGTCTAAGAACAGGGCAAAATAACAGGGACACAGACATGGGCAAACCATACCCCAGTCATTCCTCCAGCAAAGACGCCACGCCTAACCCACGCCTAACCCGTGGGGGTGGCTGCCATTCTACGACTCCAGCTAGCCATAGATAATTTTTTGTCCAGATAGTCTGGGTCTTACAAACGTAAAACAGAAACATCAAGCCTTGTGAGATGCAGCATAAGATGACAAATTCAACATATGTGACCTCCTCCTTCCTCTCCCTTTAGTCTGTCCTGGGACATGCCAGGGAACAGGGAGTATATTTGCAAATGACGTTGCTTTTCTCACCCTCTTGACTCACCTCTGTCCAGTTATCTTGAAAGTGAAAGGGGAATTTCCAGGGACAAAACAAATAGGGGAGTGTTGAAAATGTTTAACAATTTTTGATGATTCACTATGAAAGCCAGTGCATTGCAATACTGCAAGGCCACTGTGTTCTTGGAAACTCTAACAGTTGTTAAGTCGCTAAGTCGTGTCCGACTCTTTGCAACTCCATGGACTGTAGCCTGCCAGGCTCCTCTGTTCATGGTATTTCCCAGGCAAGAGTACTAGAGTGGATTGCCCTTTCCCTCTCCAGGGGATCTTCCCAACTCAGGGATCAAGCCCACATCTCCTGCATTGGCAGACAGATTCCTGCATTGGCGGGCAGATTCTTTACCTGGGAAGCCCGAACCCTCCCAGAGACCTGACAAATACTGATCTCAGCTTGGCAATGCACTGAGCTGCCCAAAGTCAGAAGCATCTTCTCCCATGCTGCACAAAAGAGTCAGTGTTCATGGGTGCCCAACATGACAACACAGGATTTATGTAAGATCCAGCTTAAGTAACACAAGCATAGCATCTCTGCGTAGCATCCCCCACGTAACATCTCTGCCTTCATGAGTTGAGAGAGTGAGGGGATTCAGGGTCTCCATTTGTGTGATGAAGCCTATCAAGACTTCTTTTTAGTCCTGAGTAACTCATTTTCGATGTTGTTATGATTATTTTCCAAAAGCTTTGGAGGAAGACTCCAAGGACGCCAAATCTTCAATCAACTCTCTGGGGTGCTGGCTATGCGATACCTGGCAGCCTTCTCACTGGCAGGCAGTGGGAAGACAAACGATGGTTTCTTATTTCTGGGAGCAGTGGGGTGTCAGGATAGCTCAGGGGCCTGGCAGTACTTCAACCAAAGTCTTAAAAATCCCCTTGCCTCTGTATGTCATTAATCCCCAGTGCAAAAACAGCACTTACTTATCCCACACAGTCTCCAGGGAACACAAGTACAGAAAATCTATCCTGATGCACAGGATCAAAAGATCTACTTTGGAAGGTGAGTGTGCATGCTAACCCACTTCAGTCGTGTCTGACTGTTTGCAACCCCACGGGCTGTAGCCCACCAGGCTCCTCTGTCCATGGGGATTCTCCAGACAAGAATCCTGGAGAGGGTTGCCATACCCTCCTCCAGGGGATCTTCCTGACCCAGAGATCAAACCTTTGTCTCTTGTGTCTCCTGCATTGGCAGGTGGGTTTCTTTACCACTGAGCCACCTGCGAAGCCCCCTCTAATCCTGTAGTGCATTCAGCTGCACCCCATTCCTGGGGCTGCTCCAGCCCTGTACCCTACCTCTGTCTAATGGAAACACACCAGGACATAGCTGATGCTTTCTCTCTGCTCTAAATCCAAAAAAAAAAAAAAACTCACAAGAGCACCAAAGAAAGGAGAGCTCTAGAGAGAAAGTAAGCAGCTGTCAGAGCAATTTATACAAGAGACACACACTCAAATATTGGTCTACTCCCAAGATCTACAGAAGCCTATTTATAAATCAGCAGTTGAATTGCTTGGGAGCACCTTTGCACAAATAAATGCTGACCGGGAACATCAGTCCGCAGTAGAAAAAGATCCTGAAGGGACGAATGATGATCTGCACTTGGGGAGGAATGATTCATGGCACTGCTTTCAACTAGACCTTCCCCTGCCCTGCTTTGAGCGAGGGGGAAACAAGTGAATTTAAATGTTCATTCGTGGCAGACGTTCTCCTTTTTGTTTCCACTGTATGACATCCTTTTGGGAAATGTTCATCCTCACCCTCTGTGACTTCCCAGAGCTGCCAGTCCTAATCTGTCCGGCCTTAATGCCTTCTGTGTACAGGAATGAGCATGACCTGTGCCTGTGTCTGAGGGGGGGCGGCTGCCAAGATGACCCACCCCCGTGATCTTGCCTCTTTGGGCAGCGCCACACCTTCGTGTAGCCCCACCATCTGGGGACCAGAGCTGGGCCATGTGACCAACGGAAAACAGCGGAAATGATGGGATGTCACTTCCAAGACTAGGTTGTAAAAGACTGTGGCTTCTCTATTGGGTTTATCCTCTCCAACTCTCCTCTCCCCTTTCCCTCCTGGATCGGTCACTCTCGGGGAGCCAGCTGCCACATGGAAAGGACACTCAGACGAGCTAGGGAGAAGCCATTCGGGGAAGCCCACAAACAGCCTCATGGATGAGCGAGCTTGCAAGCGGCTGGTCCAGCCCCGGGTGAGCCTTGACAACCTGACTGCCCCCTTGTGAGAGACTCTGAGTTAAAACCACCCAGCAAAGCTGTTGGCAGATTCCTGCCCCAGAGAAAACATTTGAGATAATGAAGGTTTTAAGCTGCTAAATATGGGAGCAATTTGTGATGCAGCAACAGAGAGCAAAGAAGCCAATCAGACTCTGCCAAACTCCTGAACACATCGAACACCGTCCTCGGCCCAGGGGTGGAAACACAATCTAAACCAGAGCCAGCAGGTTTCCTTATAAGGACTGACATGGAGCCCAAAAGAACTAAGTAGCAAAGAATCCGCCTGCCAACACAGGAGACACAGGTTCTATCCTTGGGTGGGGAAGATCCCCTGGAGTAGGAAATGGTAAGCCACTCCAGTATGCTTGCCTAGAAAATCCCATGGACCGAGAAGCCTGGCAGGATACAGTCCATGTGGTCACAAGAGTCGGACACCACTTAGCGACTAAAAACAAAAAATGAAACCAAGACAATCATGGCTGCTTCCTCATTCAACTATCCATTCATTCCAATAATAATGGTCGAGCCTTTGCTGTGTGCCAGCCACAGATTCAGATCCCAGAAAATCTATAGTTAAAGGTGGCGCATTTCAGAAGGAAATGTAATTACTAATTACAATGCAGAGTGATATGAGGTATTTATACACACACACACACACACACACACACACACTTCTTTTTAATGCTGAGGAAACAAAAAAGAGGAACATCAGCTCAGTCCAGGAGGAGGGAGTCTGGAAAGAACTCGGGCAGGTATAAAAGGAAATTGATAACTTCTAAAAGACTGTCTGGAAATGCCAGCGAGAGGGCAGAGGAGCCTTGCTTGATAATCAAGTGACTCATTGCACAGGCCAAAGCTTTTAATCTATCCTGGTCCTGGTTGTGGAGGCTGAGATCAGAATGATTCGAGAATCACTTATGGGTCATTTGGGAAAACACAGAGTAATAAGACAAAGCGGCCCTGATCCGATAAACTGTCTCTTCTAAAGGCACCCAGGTCACTCCCCTTCTCCATTTCTTCATGATTTCTAGTATTTCATCTTGAGAAATAAGCCTCTATTATTAAAGCCACTCTGTTTTAAAAAAGTGATTTAAAAAAAAAAAAAAAGAATAAGATATTCTTTCCTAACCAGACACAGGTCAGAGTGAGCAAAATCATTTTTATCATTCCTGACGTTTTTGCATCTCCTTTGCCTGATGTGAAGAATTATGGGAGGAAGTTACATGCTATTAATTGGTGCACTGCAATAGCCCTGCTTCCTAGGAAGGGAAGTACGGAGTGCTCCATGTTAAGGACGCTCTCAATCTCTTGTGAATACCCAGGCTGAGTCTTGGGTGTAAGTGAAGAAAGAAGTAGCAGCTGGATTTTTTTCCAGAGACTGCTAAACATTCCCCCAAGTAACACCCCAACCCAGAACTTTCCAGGCCATCCATCAATCACATGATCTTATTGATCGGGGGGACTACGAGAGCAAAGCATCGTTTCAGGCACCAGAGGAAAGCACAGGGAGAAAGAGTCTGTCCTCGTTCTCAAAAGACTTACAGTCTTATTAGGGATACCATCAGGAGGTGACAGGAGCTTACATCTCAGAACTGGCTGAACCACAGTGAGAGAACAGTCAGGAAGCAGTCCAGAGATGCCTGCCAGGGTCTTGAGTGAAACGGGTAGAATTTAACCAAGAAGAGAGAAGGAAGAACACTTCCTTAAGGCCAGAGGATCAGAGGCTAGAGCAGAATCAGAGGAGCATTCTGAACCAGATGGGGAGCAGCCGCAGGCCAGAGTCCAGCTCTACACCTACTGCCCATCAGCCTCAAATCCACACTTCTTCACCTGCTCTGTGATAAGAAAGCTTTAATCACTTCTCCTGTGCAGCAAATGCAATATTAAGCTTTCTCAGCAAAGAGCTCTGCAAGAGGCGTGCGAGGAGAAGCGGCTTCTTTTCCCGGCTCTGGGCTGATGCTGTCTTTTCCCCTCCTTGGGTTGCGTGGCACCCAGCAGCTGGTCACTGGTGTGCACCAGCCTCATCACCCCCATCATCTGGCCCCTTTGTGCACTCACGGTGATCAGCTGGGGAAGATGATAAATGCAAACTTGCATCGACTGGCTGTGGGACTGGAGAGTCCAATGAAGAATGGACAGGATCTGGTGGTGGACTGGATCCAAACAAGAGAGCATTCTGGGGAAGGAGTGGGGAGGAAAGCAGTAATTATTTCCAGGAAACCCCCTCAAGAAAGAGGACACGAGGGACTTCCCTGGTGGTCCAGAGGTTAAGACTCCACGCCTCCAACGAAGGGGACGTGTTTCAATCCCTGCTTGGATAACTAGGATCCCACGTGACGTGTGGCATAGACAAAACAGCAAATACAAGCCACTCACCAGGAGATATTCTGGTGTATGCTGTTTAATGATTGATATCAAGAATATATAGAAATTATATATATATATACCACAACATTTATTAACAATGTTAAACAATGCTCAGTTGTGTCTGACTCTTTGTGACTCCACGGACTGTAGCCCACCAGGCTCCTCTGTCCTTGGGATTCTCCAGGCAAGAATACTAGAGTGGGTTGCCATGCTCTTCTCCAGGGGATCTTTCTGACCCAGGGATCAAACCTGCATCTCTTATGTCTCCTGCATTGGCAGGCAGTGCCACTGGGAAGCTTGATCAATTATACTCCAATATAAAAAAAAAAATTAAATAAAGTTGGAAGAAAAAAGAAGACATGAGGGAAGGGAAGAATTGGCCTCTCTCCCCTCAGCTTCCTTACTTAGAGTGTAGACATACTAACACCCACTGCAGAGTGTGGGCTTAAGGAGTCAACGCAACACACTTAAGTGGTATATGGAATTCGGAAATGCTCGCCATGTGGGAAAGCAGAGTGCAGAGATGGGCACCCCATGGGTGGGCTTGGGCCTCAGTGGGATGGGAGAGGTGGATGGGGCTGGCTGCAAGGACAGGGCTCCTGCCACCCAGAAAAAGAGGGAGCACCAGGAGGGCACAGGCCCTGGGCAGGGAGGAGGGCCCGCTGGTGATGAGCGGACATCAGCAGGGAGGGCGTGGTACCACCCTCTCACGACTTCACCTGGGGCTGGGGGGCTTTTGAAATTTCAGACTAATCATAGCAATACATTTATTGTTTGTCCCTTGCCCTTTTCGGCAGGACAGGGTCATTGTATTGGGTCATTCAGAGTGACCTTTTTTAATGGTAACCTACTACCTTACACTCCTGGGTCAGAGGTCACCCCTGTTCTGGGGTCATGCCCAGAAGTCAGGAGAAAATGCCTGTGTTACCTTTGTCAGAGAACTTCCTGCCTCTGTTTTTTGTTTTTTTTTTTTAATCTGTGATCTTAGAAAATTCCCTGCAGGTTAATTAAAACCTTTCCATTGCAGCCTCTGGTGTGTTGTGCTAAATATATTTGTTGGTTGGGATGTCAACAGCAACTGATGTTAGTGCAGATCTTAGCAACATCAAAGGGTTGAGGGAAAGGAGAGGGAAGAGACCGCAAACACCGCACACCACAGCTGAATCACTGCCTCGCCTTCCGCGCTTATTAAAATCATCTAATTGTACACAGGAAGCACTTTATTAAAAGGCTTCAGGTAAATAAACATATTCAAACAGGGCACACTTTTAAATTAAATAAAGCACTCCAATCTTCACATGTGTTTATGAGACTATGATC
The DNA here is from genome assembly GCF_002263795.3 of Bos taurus. Taxonomy (NCBI): domain Eukaryota; kingdom Metazoa; phylum Chordata; class Mammalia; order Artiodactyla; family Bovidae; genus Bos; species Bos taurus. The sequence goes on from NC_037350.1 coordinate 42,759,458, forward strand.
GCACATCGACGGTGTCGAGTCATTGACAAATACAACATGACAAAAATGATTATATGTTAAATTGTTTGGTAACCCCCCTCAACACACACACACACACACTCACTCACACACACACACACACGCACACACACACACGCACACGCACACACCCACACGCATGCACACTCGCACGCACACACACACACACACACACACATACGCGCACACACACACACACGCACACACACACGCACGCACACGCGCACGCACGCACACTCACACACACGCACACACACATACGCGTACCCACGCACACACGCGCGCACGCACACACACACACACGTGCACACACACACGCAGGCGCGCACGCGCACACATGCACGCACGCACATGCGCACACACACGCACACACACGCACGCACACACACACACACGCACACACACACACACACATTCCAGACAAGAGACTGAGCAGACTCATTCATCACCCTCTAGCATAAAATTAAAAGAAAGAATCAGGATATTAGTCAAGAGTTTCAATCTCTTGAGCCAGAATTCTAACCTTTACTGAAATTCTAAATCTGATGATGATGATTTTTTAAAAAGATTCCAAAACAAAAAGCAGGATTTCTCAGAATGACACATTTTAAAGTGTGTTTTTTTTTTCCCCCTTTGAAGGACAACCCCAATCAAACTTACCCTACCACTAACACACAATCTCTCATGAAAGAGGTTTATGTTAATTAGAGCCAACTCCCTTGGTTTATCAATAAGTAGTTACCATTAAAAACAAATTTCATTAAGTCCCTCTCCAAAGTTCTGAACTCTCTGCTTCTGTTAATTACCTAACGATTGTGCAGTGTGTTAGGGACCTATTTGGAAACACCAGAAGGAATGTTAGAGTCGCTTAGCACTTGCTTACTTGGCTTCTGCATGAGTCAATGTGCAGGGAAATAGAACTTGAACGGTCTTGTGAGGGAATCCGAGCCTGGCCATCCCCTGCAGGTAATTCTTGGGAGCCACCACAGTCCCACTGCCCTGTCCTGTCTTCAGTCTCTGTCAGATGCCTCCCCTCATCACCACATCTCGGGGCCGTGTCACCCTCGCTGAACCATGCACTCAGACTACCCCCCTGACCTGGGTTCAACCACAGGAAGCTGAGCACATGCCCAAGAAGCGTGCTATTAAGCTGGATAGGCTAAACTCAGATGAGCCACTTCCTGGTCTCTGAGTAAACTGGCAGTCCTATTAAAAAAAAATCAAAAATTGCATACTGGAAATTATGTGGAAAACCAGAAAGAGAGAAAAACAAGGAAAATCAACTGTAAGCGGTAAACAAGTCACCAGCACTGCACCTTGTCTCTCATGATTTAGAATCCTAGACTCTCAGGATTGGATGGAAATTTAAAGCTTGATGTATTAGGTAAGGTGACTGCTAGCTGCTAAAACAAATAAACCCAGAAATCTCGGTGACTTAAAATAAAAGTTGAAAACAGCAAAGAAAGCTGGAGAGTGTAGTCTTTGGGGGGAGAGAAAAGGTTAGTGAGCAACTCGCCCAGCCCTACCATAGTTCCCTAGAACAATCTTTCAAACCTCCCCTTAAGCACCTACACGAGTATGGGGCACCTGTCCTTGAGCTCCTCCGGGGTGAGTATCTCATCCCCAAGTGGAAAGCATGTTGCATACTCAGGGCTGGACCAAACGAGCCAGTGGAATATCTGATGGTTGGATAGGTCCTGCTCTACATCCTGTATCAGAAGAGAGAGATAGGGGTACAGGCTTAACAACTCCACTGGGGGTTAATTCTAAACTGACCCCAGTATGGTCAGAAATTCAGGCTCTACAAACATAAGACCACTGGAAACTTTGAAAGTCAGCCCAGTTTGCTTTTGGAAGGGTTGTTAGTCAGTCAACATAAATAAAGACATACAGCATCTTTTTAATATCTAAGGCTTATGAGTCACAGCAGGTCATTGTTTAAAAAATCAGTGCATAATTGGCTCTTGTCCCTTGGTTTACAGGAACGCTGGGGCGCTTTGTAAACTGCAAAACTCTATGCTGTTGCTTAGCTGCTCCTGCCCACTCTTCAGGACCCCATGGACTATAGCCCGCCAGGCTCCTCTGTCCATGGGATTTCCCAGGCAAGAACACTGGAGTGAGTTGCCATTTCCTCCTCCAGGGGATCTTCCCAACCCAGGCATCAAACCCGCATCTCCTGCATTGGCAGGTGGATTCTTTACTGCTGAGCCAGTAAGCTTGGGAAAGCCTGTAAAACTCTACACAGGTTAAAAAAAAATGTGACTGTTGATTTTCAAAAACAAGGGCTTCCCTTGTGGGTCATCTGGTGAAGAATCCACCTGCATTGTGGGAGACCTGGGTTCGATCCCTGGATTGGGAAGATCCCCTGTATTCTGACCTGGAGAATTCCATGGACTGTATAGTCCATGGGGTCGCAAAGAGTCATACATGGCTGAGTGGCTTTCACTTTGTCAAAAACAAATACATATTAATTTTCAGTCCATTGTGTAATAGGTTTATTAGTAAACCCATTCTTCCTTGGGAAGACTGAAGAAAATAAACACAACACAAACACCCTTAGCACTGTCTGCCTATTTATTACCATCTCTACCGACATTTATGTCCACTCCTCTAAGAGTTTTGCACGCTGACAATCAGTCCTAAGAACATGATCTTGTATCTGCACACAGGTTACTGCTGTAGCCAAGTGTGATCTTACTGGGAAGCCTGTCACCTTGTTGAGAGTCAAATTGCTCTGTAATACAGGATGTGCTAATTCCTGACAACAACCATAGCTGTAAATGCCAATAGTAAAATGCCATGAAAGAGCAGGTGGAGAGATTTTAACCGTCGGAAATGAATCGTATCAGGAAAATAAAAAGGCTTCAGGATTAAAGGGGAAGAAGAGTACAGTGGACAGGACCCACTCTACAGGATATTTCTTCTGTCCTAAATTAGAAGGAGGCTTTATCCCTCAGCCCAGACAGCCCCATTTTTCTGAGGACATTCATAGACAGACAGACAGACAGACGTCATTTGTCAGGGAGCAACAACAATGCTGATATTTGAATAGGGGACTCCCTGCATGTTTCAAACATATCATGAGCTCAATGGAGACAGGCACGGGGAGGGCTTTGAAGTACAGCTGATGACATCTGCACTGGGCTGGGTGGGGGGGCTGGGGACGATAACAAGGACAGCAGGCATGCAGCCGTCTTGGGGGTGTGGCCTTTGGGGGCTGAGGAGGATGGCCATGCTGCTGGCCTGGGGCTGTGTCTTCCGGAGGCGGCCAGTAGGAATGAAAATAGCTCTGATAGCAGATGCAGAAAAAGATCTGAGGCTGTTAGACTCAAAATTAGCCTATCTTCTGTATTACCTGAATTCAGGTGCATTTTAGACAAAAGTAATGGTCTTCGCAGCAATTTCACTGAAGGAACTTACTTGTGATGATATGGACATGTCCATTTCCAGCATGCTACTGATAGATTCCTCCCCCGCCAAAAAAAACCCACAATTTTTTTTTTTTAAAAAAGCTTTTCGTTTCCGAATTTTTCTCTCTAGCATGAAATGTGGTAAATTCTACTCATCCAGGAGTATATTTTGCTATTGAGGCCGACAGCTACTTCAAAGATCTTGATAATGCCAATGTTTACAGGATTACTATCGAATACAAATGTCTAAGGGGGATGCATTTGGTTTTCACCAAGCCCGCAAAAGCTCGTACAACAGGAAAACAGAAAAAAAAAAAAGTCTTCTTTTCTAATGAACTCAGAGCATTTTAACGTATTCCCAGGTAAGAGCAGCTTTATGAGACAGATGAGGTGGAAATCAGCGTGTCCATTTAATAAATGGATACAAAGAAACCCAGAAATTACTTTCCCAAAGCTCTATGGCACATTGCATCGTAAAATGGGGTGACAGGTCACCCATGACCCACTGCAGATAAGCCCCCAAGAGATGTTTCCTGGTGACCCTAGGACATTAAGGCCCCTGACCCAAGGACCAGAAACCTGTCGATGTCCTAACTTTCTTTCCTGACTCCCTAGACTTTATCTCAGAAAAATGCTTGAAAGTGCAAGAAGGGACTTGCTGTTCAGTAAAAGCTGGGCACAGAGCAAACATCTAATTAGAAAGGGATCTGTCTGATTGTTTTACAGACGGAGAGACTGAGGCCGAGAAGGCAAATGGCAGGGAGTAAGTGCAGAGCTGGGCAAGAACTCAGACTTCCCGATCCCTTCTCCCCGCAGGTGGAGAGACTGGAGGCGGAACCCCTCTTTTAAGTCCCCCTTCAACAGCAAATAGCCAGGCGAGACTAATCATGGTTTTGGTAAAGCCCTGTGTTACATCTGATCAAACTCTGCTGAGAGTTCATCTCACTGACACTTCGATTTCTAAAATGTCAAAACATGTAAAGGATCGTGAAGTTAAAATTAAATCTCAGGTGAGTTGGAGAAAATTGTCAGGCTTGAAAAAAGAAGAGAGAGAAAGAGAAAGAACCCACTTAGTCTCTCTCGCAGACAGCAGGCATCACAGTGGACAGTACACTGGCTTCAGTGACGAGATTAAGACAGCCACCCTGTAGAGGACTCCACTTTCTTTCCTGCTCCCTCCAAAACGTTCGGTGGAGAAATTCAGCCATGACAGGACCGGAAAGTGTTGGTAGAGGATGCTGAGACGGGGAGAGTCCTTGAGATGAAATCCATATATTGGGAAGAGTGAAATAAGGATGTAGGATAAAATAAGAATAATTGTGAAGTGAGTGAAAGTGTTAGTTGCTCAGTTGTATCCAACTCTTTGTGACCCCATAGACTGTAGCCCGCCAGTCTCCTCTGTCCATGGGATCATCCCAGCAAGAATACTAGAGTGGGTTGCCATGCCCTCCTCCAGGGGATTTTCCCAACCCAGGGATTGAACATGGGTCTCCTGCATGGCAGGCAGATTCTTCACCATCTGAGCCACCAGAGAAGCCCAAGAATAATTGTACTTAATAGAAATTCATTCCAAGGACTTCCGTGGAGGTCCAGTGGTTAAGACATCACCTTCCAACACAGGGGGTTCTGATTGAATCCCTGGTCAGAGAGCTAAGATCCCATATGCCCTGGAGCCAAAAACCAAAACATAAAACAGAACCAATATTGTAACAAATTCAATAAAGACTTTAAAATATGGTCCACATCTAAAAAAAGAAAAAGAGACTCATTCCCTTCACCCTAAGGGAGCCATGAATCTAAGAAGCATGTTTTCCTTGGGAAAAATATAGAGAGTGTATTAGGGAGGGAGGGGGGGAAGAAGGTATAGAAATCCTCATCATTTACATCCAGAAAGAGGCGGAAGTCCATGGGGTCGCTAAGAGTCAGACACGACTGAGTGACTTCACTTTCACTTTCCACTTTCATGCATTGGAGAAGGAAATGGCAACCCACTCCAGTGTTCTTGCCTGGAGAATCCCTTGGACGGAGAAGCCTGGTGGGCTGCCGTCCACGGGGTCACACAGAGTCGGACACAACTGAAGCGACTTAGCAGACTGTAAACTCCCTCAACTCTGAGCTTCTAGAACATTCCAAGGCCCCTACTTCACCTATTTCGCCTGTCAGGCATGGGTTAAACACAGAGAAAATGTAAGAATCCCAAAGAGCAAATCAAGAAATCTTTTCCTATAATAAGAAAAACCATAGATGAGCAGAACAAAGTCTGACAAACTGTCATCGGGGAGTGAGTCTCAAGCTCTGTTTCTCTAGGGAGCGTGACATTCTCACTTTGTAAAAACCAGAAAAGGCAGCTCTGGATGTGGAACTGCTGATGGCAAGTTGCCAGCAGGACAAGTCGGGTAAGTGACAAATGGGGGCGCACCAGCAAAGGAGCGGGCAGGCGCAGGGTGGGGGGAGGTTCTTCTAAAACCACGTGTAGCGCTGGTCTTGAAATTCAGGTCAGTTTGAAGATAAAAGGAGATATTTTTCTTTCTGAAAAAGAAAATGGTGTGTGTGTGTGTGTGAGCAAAATCTAAAACCTAAGCATAGCAAGTCAGGTACAAAGAGTCCCAACTCCAAGACACAAATCCCCTCCTCTGCTCTGGGCTGTCATTTATCACCCATGCAGTCACAGTGGGATTCACCTCTTATTTGGGACACAGAGGCCCTCCTGAGACATGGTGTTAAAGGAGCCTTGAGATGCCATGATGAGTCCTTCTTGCAGCAGTGGAAAAGAAGAACCCAGCTTTCTACTGGAAATGCCACCCTCAAACGTAGCGAAGTAGATGTTTGTGTTCCTGGCTTTTATGCCGCATAAAAGGAAGCATAGAGAAGGCAGAGAAGGGCACACGGCTATGCACCCACAACTGTGAATGGAGATACCTGAGCGATAGTCTTAGCGCTGCCCTGAGAATTTACCACTAGCAGACTCTGAACTGTTCGCCTATGCATATTTAAGTAGCCTGGAGTCCTCTGTTTAGGTCATAAAGTAAGAATTTAATAGAAGGATTTTCCTAGACTTCCCTGGTGATCCAGTGGTTAGGACTGTGTACTTCCACTGCACAGACTGTGGGTTGGATCCCTGTTCGGGGACCCAAACTCCCACGAGCTGTGGGTCATGACCAAAAAAAAAGATACTACAAACACTAAAAAAAAATGGGGGAGGCGATTTTCCATTTTCCTCCATTTTACCCATTCAGAAGGGTTTTCCATGGAGTTAGTCATGGAGGGGCAAGAAGAACAGATTATGCTGAGGTCATGGCAGCTTTCCTACAGCTGTCAACAGCTCCTCCTTGTTCATATCTGGGAGGCCCATCTAGTTCTGTTGCTATGGAGATTTACAGCGGGTTGAGGAAGTACATGGACCTTTCCTTTCACCCCACAACTTGAATAAGAACATGTATGCTGATCTAAGCCTCAGCTATCACACATCTCTAGATCAATGAAGAGATCTACTCAGGTAGACATCTGAATCTTAAACCTCTCTCCATTCATGCTCCCCCAGCTCATCGATTTCCAGCAACACAATAACACACTTCTTTTATCAATATAAATTAAAGACAGAAGTCTGCAGAACAGGTCTCCATCACTAGCAGCTTATGGGATCCTTTCTGACCTTCAACCTAAACTCTCATTTTCATCTAAACTTGGTCTCCTGAGCATGACTTCATCATGTCTGTAGCATCTGATGTGCACTGGAAGTGTAATAGGAGAAGAAAAAATTGAGAAGTGGTCACTCAGCACTTTTTCTCATACAAAGCTCCACAACCCAAACCATCTTTCTCAACCAACACTGGTGAACTTCTTCAGCTGGCCAAGAACTAAGTCCAATAGGTTATATGACATGTGCACTGATCCTTGTGTCTACAGAAAGCTGAAGGTGGGAAGAAGAAAAAGATAAAGGATAAAACAGGGAGTGTTTTAAAGACATATGGAAAATACTGGCAACTATAAAGAAAAAAATGTTATCACCTGCACTCTTATGAACTGCCAGTAATGACAATTAACATGTTGCCTCAATTTACTCCAGCTCTTTTTCTAAAGATTCCCTCTCCCCATAGTTGAAATGGTACTGAAAATAGAAATTTATTTCCTGATTATTTTTCTTTCGACGCTATAAGAAGACTATTCCCACACTACCAGAGAAACCCCACAGACAAGATTTTTTCCTAATTAGCTGTTTTGCGCTTGCCCTCCTGTGATACAATCATTCACCACATTTTAAATGCTTTTGCTTCAAGGTTTCATTAGGCTCTCATTAAGCAGGGATTGCAAAATGATGTTCCAATGTGGCCGAGTTTTGTGGGTGTTTGCTCTAAATCTTGGGTATGAGAAGGTGCTACTGGACTGTCCATCCACACAAATACACCCAGGTTCAAAGCGCAGAGAGTTAGCGTTGATGGGAGCAGTCCTATCACAAAAGCCAGTGCCAGGATTTCAGGCTGACAAATGCAGAGACAGAGAGCAGAGGGATTATTGGAAGAGTCAAATTAACTGCTGATCCAAAGCCCAGATTACACATCTATTAAGTACAATCAGGTCCAAGAATCTCTTGTCAGAGGTCGGCAAAGGCAGTAGGCGATTGGTCCTCCATGGAGATAAAGAAACACAGGGAAGTAGTAAAAGAATTTCAGGATTTAAAGAAAGTCGTGTTTTCTTTAAGCCCAGACATGGGCAACACCAGGATTAGATGAGCAATAACCAAAGAAGGTTTAGAAACAGCGTCAGCGGGGACTCATCTGGTGGTTCAGTGGTTAAGACTCCATGCTCCCAATGCAGGGGACCCAGGTTCGGTCCCTAGTCAGGGAACTAGATCCCTCATGCTGCAACTAAGAGCCCCATGCTGCGACTAAAGATCCTGCATGCTGCAGCGAAGATGCCAAATGCCCAGTGCAGCCAATTTTTTTAAGTGTCAATGGCTATTATTAACAGTTTTAATCAGATTTTTATATTTCTCGAATCAAAGTCAGTAGAAGATTTGCATTATGTCCCCCTTCAAATTCATATATTGATGTCCTATCCCCACACTAGAATGGGACTCTACCTGGAAATAGTGTTGCTATAGATGTAATTATTAAGCTGAGGTTATGTTCTTATTGTTCAGTCGCTAATCATGTCCAACTCTGTGACCCTCTGAACTGCAGCACTCCAGGCTTCCCTGTCCTTCACTATCCCCCGGAGTTTACTCAGACTCATATCCATTGAGTCAGTGACACTGTCTAATCATCTCATCCTCTGCTGCTCCCTTCTCCTCCTGCCCTCAATCCTTCCCAGCATCAAGGTCTTTTCCTGATGATTCGGAAAAGTCGACTCTTTGCATCGGGTAGCCAAAGTATTGGAGTTTCAGCTTCGGCATCAGCCCTTTCAATGAATATTCAGACTGATTTCCTTTAGGATGGACTGGTTGGATCTCCTTGCAGTCCAAGGGACTCTCAAGAGGCCTCACCAGCACCAATTTATTTGAAAGCATCAATTCTTTGGCACTCAGCCTTCTTCATTGTCCAACTCTCACATCTGTACACGACTCCTGGAAAAACCATAGCTTTGACTATATGGACCTTTGTCGGCAAAGGGAGGTTATACTGTTACCTTAATACCTACCCTACCCAAAATGATCAGTGAGCTTATGAAAAGGGGAAATTTGGACCCAGAGACTGAAATCCAGGGCGAACACCATGTGCAAGCTGCAGTCAGGCTGCCACAGCCAAGGAACCACTATCAGCAACAGCTCCTCCCCTGCTGGCTTCAAGAGAAGGGCGCCCCTGCTGACACCTTGACCTTGGCCTTGGCCTTCCAGCTTCCAAGACTGTGAGACAACTTCCTGTTGTTTAAGCCAGTCAGTCTGTGGTACTTTGTTCCAACAGCCCCAGAAAACGCATATAGAAGGAACCCTACAAGCAATTTCCTCCAACTTTCTGTTTCATGCAGATCTCCTTCCTGACATGGATCAATATTCACTTCAGCCTCCGTAGAACACTTTCAGAGATGGGAGCAATGTCCATGGGTCAATGCATCCAATTATTGAATAAGTCCTATTATTTCATTGTATGGGTATCATACTTTTGCAATGTAATTGTTAGTAATGCTAGCTACTGTTACGGAGAAGGCAAAGGCACCCCACTCCAGTACTCTTGCCTGGAAAATCCCATGGACAGAGGAGCCTGGTGGGCTGCAGTCCATGGGGTCACTAAGAGTTGGACATGACTGAGCAACTTCACTTTCACTTTTCCCTTTCATGCATTGGAGAAGGAAATGACAACCCACTCCATTGTTCTTGCCTGGAGAATCCCAGGGACGGCGGAGCATTGTAGGCTGCCGTCTATGGGGTCACACAGAGTCGGACACGACTGAAGCGACTTAGCAGCAGCAGCAGCAGCTACTGTTAAGCCTTGCTATTTATTTTACATGAAGGTCTGTTTGATGTTCAATGAAAGCGTGCTGCATAGAAAATATGTGGGCATCTACAAATTAGCCTGTAACGAAGGCACCAGCATTCATTCAGGGGCAGTGAAATTATTTGGAAGGAAAGTATTTGGATGGAAATAAACAGCTTGGGAGTCAGACAGAGAAGGAGCTATGTCGTATTCCACATCCTATATATGTGGAATCTAAAAAGAAATGATACAAATGAGCTTACTTACAAAACAAAAAGAGACTCACAGACTTAGAAAATGAGCTTATGGTTGCAGTGGGGGAAGGGATAGTTAGGGAGTTTGGGAAGGTCATATAAACCCTGCTATCTTTAAAATGGATAACCAACAAGGACCTACTGCATAGCACAGGGAACTCTGCTCAATGTTATGTGGCAGCCTGGATGGGAAGGGGGCTTGGGAGATAATGGGTACATGTATGCGTATGGCTGAGTCCCCTTTGCTGTTCATCTGAAACTATCACATCATTGTTAATTGGCTATACCTCAATACAAAATAAAAAGTTCAAAGTGCAGGGAAAAAAGAAAAAGAAATAAACAGCTTCAGAGTTCTGGCCCCGCCAATGCAGACTAAAAGGCAAGAGCACACTCACACCCTCCTCTGGGACTTGTAGAGCTTCCCCCACCACCCCCAAAAAAGAGCACATCAATGCTAACCGGTTGACCGACTGAGTCATAAGCAGCACAGTTCACGAGCCAGAACAAAGAGTTTTGCTTTCCTGCTACCAAAGGGCAGGGAAGGGAAAAGAGTAGCGCATCACAGAGGACTACTGGCAAAGGGAAAAATCCCTCGGGAGTAGTCAAGGGCGTGGAAGAAACATCTTTGATCTGTTCCATTGCATTTTGTTTCCCAACCAGCCATACATCAGGACGGATTGAGGCCTCAATTGCTGCCATCTCCCTTCAGTCTGATTCAATAACCATGTGTTGTAGATACGCTGACCATTTGCCCCAGGGAGAAACAACCAAATGATGGGAGCAGATTAATCCTTGTGAGTCAACTGCAAGGCGGCGCCTGGGGACTGAGTGACTCATGATCAGAGATCAATGCCTTGGGAATAGATGGCAAACAGATTTCATTTCTAGAAAGCCTGGCTCTCGATGCTGATGAGAAATTCTGTTCCTACTCCGTAAGGTGGCCTTCCTCCAACATCCGGTGATGAGATCTAGCCATCTCCTGTAGGAGCGGATTCTGTATTTTAACCCTCTAGGCCTATGAACAATGTTCTGATCCCTTTTCCCCTGGCAGCGCCAAGGGGACTCACACATTCACATAAACACTCACTTGAGTGGTGCTCGTTCCAGACCAGCCCGTGCTTGGTGCTGTGACTCAATGCCCTGAAGGAGCCTGGGGAGAAAGCAAGCCAAACACGCTGTCTTCACCTGCTGGCATCAGCGCCTAAGCTGACATTTCAATGTGATTTTCACATGGGGATTGGAGAGACAGAAGTCCATACTCAGCACGAGATATTTGCTTGCTGGGGAACACTAGGCAAAAAATTCTGGAGGAATTTCATAAAATCTGACAAACTAATTGAGAAATGCATTTGTTGTTGTTGTTCAGTCGCTAAGCCATGTTGGACTCTTTTTGACCTTATGAACTGCGGAAACCATTTTAAAGGCGAGAGCTAAGGTTAGGGGTCCTTCACTGCAAGAAATGAAATCAAGAGCTGTTTGGAGTTGTTGTGATTAAAACAATGTGGTATCATGGAACAACGGAGTCCAAGAGAAAGCCAGAAATAAACACACCAATGTGAAAAAGTGATGTAGGACAGAGATTTGTTCTTACAAATTTTGTACTCACAAAATCAATCAAGAAAGAGATATTTGTTCTTACAAATCAATCAAGAAAGCATGGACTCTTCCCAAATGGTGTTGAGAGAATTGATTATTTCAATAAAAAGTTAATTTCATTGGGATTTCCCTGGCAGTCCAGTGGTTAAGACTCTGCTTCTATGGCAGGGGGCCCAGGTTCCATATCTGGTTGGGGAACTAAGATCCCACACGCCACATGGCATGACAAATAATAATTATAGTAATAATTTTATTGATCAAATGATCCGATTCTCTCCCCCTTCTGGATCCAGGATGGGGTTGCACTTCCCATCCCTTCTTAAGTTAGATACACGGTCACAAGACTCTACAGCCACTGAAATGTGACCAGCAGACAAGCGTTACCTTCAAGTACAGCTCTTGGCGGCCAGTGTGTGACCTGCCACGTTCCCCTCCCTGCTTCCGGGGTTCTGGATGTCCCTGTCTAGACAAGCCTCCATCAGCCTGGGTCCCTGCACACTCAAGGTGGACAACAGCATCATGAGACAAAAACTGAGGGTTAAACCTCTGAGATTTGGGGCATTTGTATGATCTAGCCTCCTCCCAACTAACACAAAAGTAAGCCCCCAAATAAATGACCTAGATGTGAAAACTATACAATTTTTAGAAAAAGATACAGGCAAATATTTCTCTGACCTCAGAGTACAGAAAGACTCCTTTTAAAGGTTTTTAAAAATTATAAACCATAAAGGAAAAGATCAATGTATTTGACTGAATCCAATTTAAACTCGTCTGTTTGCCAACACACACCATAAATTGAAGAGATAACTGCAAACTGTTAAAGATCCTTGCAGTCTTGTAACCAGCAAAAGATCAGTTGTAGAACATCCATAAAAATACTCCAGAGGTCAACACAAAAAGACAAACAGGCAAAAAGTGAAATAGGCAAAATATGTGAAAAGATAATCAACATATGTAGTAACTGGGAAAATGTCCATTAAAGTGATTTAAACTACTTCACACTGGTAGTTTTGGTAAAATTTTAAAATATGGTAATATCTATGATTGCCAAGAGTATAAAGAAAAACTGCATGGAGAAGCAACAGAGCCAAGTCTAGAGAGGCTGAAAACATGCATACCTTTCAATCCAATAATAATTCTCCTGCTTACTGTATTTCCCAGGAACTCTTGCACATTTGCACAGGAGATGTCTAATCAGAAACATTCAGGGAATTTCCTGGGGGTCCAGTGGTTAGGACTCCCTGCTCTCACTGTCAAGGGGCCGGGTTCAATCCCTGGTTGGGAAACTAAGATCCCACAAGCCACGTGGGGCAGGCTTATGTTTAATGGAAAATAATCAGAAACAATTCAAATATCCATCATCAGCAGAGTAGAGAAGTAATTTGCTCTACATGCAAAGAAATACTACATATTTGCTGTGTCAGTGTGGATAAATCTCAAAAACACAATATTAAACAGCAACGAAAAAATGAAGTTGGACAAAGTCATGTGGTATATGTGCCATTTATACACAGTTTGAAAATACACACACTTTAATAATCAAATACATATATTGTATGTGTACAGTAAGAGTTCTAAAGGGGACATGGAAATAAACCCAGTTAGAGAGGTATTGGGGTCAGAAACATAGGGGGTTTCTAATGCATATGTATCATTTTAATTATTAAGAAAAAATGAAAAAAGTACAGCCCAACTTTAGATTGAACTGAAATCGGAGCTGGGAGGTGATTAACACGTGTTCATTATGTTATTCTCTGTACTTTTCCACTAATGAAATTTTTTTCATTTATGACTTCTTAAGGCTTCATAATGAGCAAATGGTAGGATGAACCACAGGTCCGTGTTTTGTTCACCTCCCCACACTTATGTTAACAAATGTAAAATCAGTTATCCCTAATTCTGACATTTCTGTACCTCTCTCACATACGCCAGCTCTGGAAGACCCTGGTTCTCAAATTTGTCTCCACATTGGCATCAGTGACGCCCCTGGGTTCCAACCCCAGAAAGTCTGATTAAACCTGTCAAGGATGTGGCCTGGGCAATAAGAGATTTTAAGGCTTGCAGGTGATTTTAATGTGCAGTCAAAGTGGAGAATAACTGCTTTCAGAAAAAAAAAAAAAATTGGAGAAGAAAACTCCGAGTTTAGAATCTGTGGGGGAGAATGGATACTTGTATACGTGTGGCTGAGTCCCTTCACTGTTCCCCTGAAACTATTACAACATTGTTAATCAGCTATAGCCCAATACAAAATAAAAAGTTAAAAAAAAAAAAAGAATCTGAGGGGAGAACCTCAGATCTATGACTGTTTTATAGCCCTGGGCAACTGCACTATCCATTTCTCCAACAGTATGAAGGGGATAATATCATCTATTTTGGGGGGCGTTGCTAGAAGGGCTTCCCAGGTGGTACAAGTGGTAGAGAATCCACCTGCCAGTGCAGGAGACACAAGAGATGTGGGTTCATTCCTGGGTTGGAAAGACCCCCTGGAGGAGGAAAGGGCAACCCACTCCAGTATTCTTGCCTGGAAAATTCCATGGACAGAGGAGCCTGGCGGGCTACAGTCCGTGAGGTTGCAAAGAGTCAGACAACACTGGGCACACATGAACAAACACACATTCACACACACAAACACATACATTCACACACACACACACACACACACACACACACACACACACACGACGAACTAAATAAGAATGACGTGTATAAATTACCCAATACAGTATCAGAGTAATAGCAGTAATAAGCGAGTTTTCTCCTGAGGATTGAGAAATGAAATTCTAATCTATTTTATGGAAGTAGAAGTTATTACCATCCCAGATGATCTTATAAGAAGTGAACATTAAGCAGATCATTCAGATCCTGGAGAGGATGGAGCATGGCAGCACCACCCTCTGCCCCCAGCTCCAGTCTTCCCTCTTCTTCAAACCTGGGCCTATGCCATGAAAAAGCCTAACGTCCTATTGCTTTCTGAGCTTTTTTCATTTAAATGAGTGCTTGGGATTTTTAAAAGCCACAACTGCACGTTTAGGCCCCAAATACAGCCCTTCAGCCAATGACTTGGTCTGTTGATTCCTCAACATTTCTTCTTAACTTGTACCAAATTGAGCACAGGGTATATGGGAGCTCTGTTTATAGTTGTCTAAGTGTTTCTAAAAGAAAAGTTTATATAAGAAATAATTAATGCCACTCGGAAGCTTGGCATGAAACCTTTCTCAGAGTCTCCATCCCAAATCAACAAAAAGCTGAGATCTAAGAGTGTAGGGAAAAAGGAAAAGCAGCTAGTCATGGAGAAATAGGCCTGGGTGTTAAAATATATCAAGGTACAAACATCATCAGTAGAAAGATTACAAATGGCGTAACTAAAAGAGTGGAGAGAAGAGCAAGTAGGGGGTTGCTGTTGTTTAGTCCCTAAGCCGTATCCAACTCTTTGCAACCACGTGGACTGTAGCTCGCCAGGCTCCTCTGTCAATGGGATTTCTCAAGCAAGAATACTTAAGTGAGTTGCCATTTCCTTCTCCAGGGGATCTTCTTGATCATCTTGGGATGATCTTGGGATGATCTTCTTGGGATCATCTCCCAAGTCTCCTGGATTGCAGGTGGATTCTTTACCACTGAGCCACCTGGGAAGCTCAAGTAGCAGGTAAAGGTAATATAAGCTAAATAATTCCCCTTTTATGGGAATCAAGAAGTACTGTGTAAAAGAGATTTAAAAAAATGTTTTTTAATAGTTAAAAGGGAATACCTCTAGGAAGTGCAGGTGGACTGGGGAGAATAAAACTTTTATATTTTACCTGGTAGCATCCTGAATTTAGCTGCTAGATAAAGATATTAAGATAATTGCTGTGGGGACTTCCCTGGTGGTCCAGTGGTTAAGAATTCACCTTGCAATGAAGGGATATGGGTTCAATCCCTGGTCTGGGAAGATCCTACATGCTGTGGAGCAACTAAGCCTGTGCACCACAACTACTAAGCCTGTGCTCCAGAGCCCAGGAGCTACAGTTACTGAAGCCTGCGAACCCAGTGAAGCCTGCGAACCCAGTGAAGCCTGTAAACCTTCTGTTGTGCTCAGCAACAAGAGAAGCCACTGTAGCGAGAAGCCCAGGCCCCGCAACTGGAGAGTAGACCCCCTCACCTCAACTAGAGAAAATCCGAGCAGTGACAAGGTTCCAGCACAGCCAAAAACAAATGTAATTAATGAATTTTAAAAACAAGTCACAAGAAAATAAAATTACACACTTATATATATTTATATATATATAAAAGCACAATGTAACTTTAAAAGTGCAGGAAATTACTTAATTGCTCAACAGAAGATCTCACCTCTGCTTTAGTACTGCTTAATATATAGCACGTTATGATTTTGCAACCCAATGTTAAGCAGTAATTGGCTGACGTACCAATGTGTCAAATGCTTTTATAGGCAACAGACTCCAGCCTCACATTTACCTGCATAACTGAAAACAAATGATGCCTGGCAAATGCTTAATTATTCCTGAATTTCATATGAGAACAATGTCAGCATCTTGCAAAATAGAGTTTGATGAATAGCCTAGCTGCAGTAAACCTTTTAAAAGAAAAATACTGACTTTGATGATCTGAGATTTTCAGTTTATGAGGTCATTAATCATCGGAAGTGTTATGTCTCATTTCTGCTAGAGAGTTATTTTCTACCCTTAGGGCCATAGAATGTTTATTAGACTTAAATAAGAAAATGGTTTCCGCTCATGGCTATTCAAATTCTATTAAAAATAATTTCTAAACCAGCAACCATTTCCCCTATCTCTCTGTTAAACATAGGAAAGAGTAAGCTTTTTAAAAATCTACCAGGCTGCCCTGTATAAGTTTTCACCCCCTAATGTAGTGAGATGATAATAACACCTATTGATTTTTTTTAAAAAAATCCTTTCCTTTGGTGAGACTGCTACAAGGGTGGGTGTCTCGTGCAGTTTTGAACTCCAAGAGGACTCATCCGTCTTTCAGGAGGAATCAGTACATGACACTGCATGTGCTTTTTGGAAATGCTTAACCTTTATCATGTTGTGCACCTACTTCAACCACCTTATAAGGAAAAAGTTCTAAGATTTCCAGAACCCACGGAAGTTCATTTGGAATCACCACAGCTAATAAGCACAGTGAGCACTTTATTGGAAGCTTCCCCAAAGCCTGCAGTAGGAGCGAACAGCAGAGGCATCAAGGAGAAGGATGCCAAAGAAAAGAAGCCAGTTCATGCCGGAAACAGAACCTTGGAAGAGCTCAAGAACAGAGGCACCGTCTCTGAGGATGGAGTCACAGAGTTGTCGAGAGTTAGCACAGTGGAGAAGACAATGGCACCCCACTCCAGTACTCTTGCCTGGAAAATCCCATGGGCAGATGAGCCTGGTAGGCTGCAGTCCATGGGGTCGTGAAGAGTCGGACACGACTGAGCAAGTTCATTTTCACTTTTCGTGCATTGGAGAAGGAAATGGCAACCCACTCCAGTGTTGTTGCCTGGAGAATCCCACGGACAGGAGCCTGGTGGGCTGTTGTCTATGGGGTTGCACAGAGTTGGCCACGACAGACATGACTTAGCAGCAGCAGCAGCACAGTGGAAACTGGCCTTCCAGGTCTTCTTGTCTCCTCCTCCTATTGGCTCCTCCCTGGTCTGCTGAAGACCAAAGACCGAGACTTTCTTTCTAGAGGAGATGCATCAGAGTTAAGTCTGTCTCTAGAGGCACCGGGAGCGCCTGAGGGTGGAGGTAAGGAGTCCTACAGAGAACAGAAGTATTAAATGATAGGCTACGTATTAAAATCGGTGTCTGACACCCTCCTCCCCTTGCTCAGCTTCCCAAACACTGGCAGCCAGCATTTCCTCTGTGGAGAAACTCATCAGCTTAAAAGAAAGACCTAGATGGAGTGATAACTGAGCATCCGCCAATGAAATAGAGGACCATCCCCAGAGGCCCATCAGTTGACAAGCCCCAGCCATGCCTACCATTTCCAACCTCTGTATTTAGCTCCTTGCTAAACTGAAAAGACAGCCGAGGATCAGACAGATGAGGGATGGTTCTCCATGCAAATCTGAGACCAAAGGAAACAGATAAAATTAACTTGGAAGAAACAGACAATGTGGGGAACAAAAGAATGTATTAAAAACTCTAGGATGGAATATTCTCTCTAAGGGAAAAAGATGCTGTGTTCATGAAATGAGAAGAGAATGAATGCCATTTGAAAGAAGAAAAGAAACATTCAGAGACCAAGAAAGCATTCTAATAAATTTTAAATGATGGCAAACAGAAATTAAAGATAAAGGTTGATAAATAAAACTGAGCAAAAGTCTAAGTAATTAGATTTAAAAAAAAGGAAGAGATGAGAAGTAGGAGAGGCAAGATAAGCAAACCAGAAGATTGATCAGGAAGTTTCGAAAGTTAACAAACACGAGTTCCAGAAACTAGAAGGGAAAAAAATAGAAGAAAAGAGATTTTGTAAAGACAAATACAAAAGCATTTCTAGAACTAAGGGAATAAACTTTCATCCTGAAGAGGTCTACTTAATACCTAGCACAATATATGGGGGAGAAAAAGCATGTAGAACTGATTTCTCACTGTGAAATTTCAGAACAACACACACACACACACACACACACACACACAAAGATGCTAACGGTTGCCACAATGGAAACAGAAATATCATATACAAAGCCTCCAAGATTAGAATTCGTAGAACTTCTCCACAGCAAACTGGGGTTGCAAGGCAAAGAAGCAGCCAGAGAGAATGATTTCAAAACAAAGCATCGATCAGGCCTAAGCCTAGAATAAGGATATTTTCAGACTATGAGGACTTTAAAAGTTATACCTTCTGCCTTTTTTCCCCCTGCAAGCTGCTGGAGAAGGTGCTTCATCAAAAAAAAATGAATAAACCTGTGATGACCTAAATGGGAAGAAAACCCAAAAAAAGAGGGGATTTACATATACAAACAGCTGATTCACTTCACTGCACAGCAGAAATTAACATAACATTGTAAAGCAACAACACTCCAGTAAAAATTAATGGAAAAGGAATAAACCAAGAAAAAGATCTCAGGCAATTCAAGAAAAGAGGATTCCCAGGATGAAAGGAAGTCCCTGGATGACAGCTGTGCACAAAGCAACTCATCTAGATGGGATCAAGATGCGAAAAGGCTCCAGGAGAGTCAGCAGGCAGATCATCTATCCTGTTTGACAAGAAGGAAAAGAAAGTGAAGTCTCTCAGTTGTGTCCAACTCTTTGCGACCCCATGGACTGTGGCCTACCAGGCTCCTCCACCCATGGGATTTTCCAGGCAAGAGTACTAGAGTGGGTTGCCATTTCCTTCTCCAATACTGTTTGACAGGAAGGAAAGATTTTTCAGTCTTCACAGACTCTGGGGATGACTCAGAGAAAGTACAAGTACAGAGAAAGCGATGTAAATTTTTTAATGAGGCAGTTAATTCCAGGGAAAACTAAAAATTGAATAAGAGAGGAATTGGTGGTGGTTGCTAGGGACTGAGGGTTTGGGAAAACAGGGAGCTATTGGTCTATGTCCAAGATGAGTAAGAGCTAGAGACCTGCCCTAGCACACAGCATTGTGGTTAACAAGTCGGTATAATTAAGAGTAGAGCTCGTGTTAAGTGTTTCTATCACACACACACACAAAAGAGGTGGAGACAAGAGGGAACTTTTGGAAGTGATGTTATTTAGTCTTTAAGTGGTGTCCAACTCTTTTGCAACCTCATGGACTTTAGCCTGCCAGGCTACTCTGTCCGTGAGATTTTGATTTTTCCAGGCAAGAATACTGGATTGGGTTGCCATTTCCTTCTCTGAAGTGATGGATATGTTTATTACCTTGAATGTGGTAATGGTTTCATGTTGAGGTCCTTTAACGGACTGGAACCTGGTGGTCTGGAGTCGACGATAAGAAAGTAAAGGAGAGAGAAAGAGAGCCTGATATTTCTTGGTTTACGCAGAAAACCAATAAAGTCCCTGACACAGGGCTTGCTCTGTTCATGAAGGCCTCAGGCACCCTCTCAATGGGGTGAAGGCCCAGAGTGCCTTCTCGAGAGGGTCTTAGAAGCCCGGGCAAGAAAGTGAAACCAGAAGGCCTCTGCGCTCCAAAGAACTAGCCTGAGAGAGAGAGAGAGAAAGAAAGCAAGACACGGGGACCAAAGCTCTGATGGAGCAAAGGTGTTTTAATCAACATGGTGTGGGCATATATACTGTTTTACAAGGTAGTATTCTCAGCAAAGATAAAGATTAAAATTCCAGACTTACAAAACATAGGCGATCCATATTAAAGAGAGAGAGTTGTAAACAATCACTTTTACCATATGGTTCATACGCAGGAAGAGGGTACTTATCACCGTATAGAAAAACCAATGAAGGAAATGCCTGGATTCCTCAGCCCCGGGAGAGGCTTGCCTCTCCTTTTAATTCTGTCAGGAATCCTCTGTTCTTTATTCAGGAATTAATAAAGAACAGAGGATTCCTAACAGATCCAAAACAGCACACAGGAAGCCTCCTGTTAAATGCTTCCTGACCGTTTCACATAATATTTTTCTTTGCCAGGATGGAAAGAAGAGATGGACGTGAGGGTCTCCATGCGTGCATGCTGCACGATAAGTCGTCGCTTCGTGTCTGACTCTGTGCAACCCCATGGACTGTAGCCCGCCAGGCTCCTCTGTCCATGGGATTCTCCAGGCAAGAATACTGGAGTGGGTTGCCATGCCCTCCTCCAGGGGATCTTCCTGACCTAGGGATGGAACCCACATCCCCTTTATCTCCTGCATTGGCAGGAGGATTCTTTACCTCTAGTGCCAGCTGGGAAGCCCAATGAGGGTCTCCAGATCCTGCTAATTTGTCACACGTGTACTAACCTTTCACCTCAATACCCCTTCCTTTCTCCTAATGACAACTATCTGCTTGGTCGTGTGTGACAAAGCTCTCCATATCTACTTTATGGATGAGGTTTTGATACTCAGAATGCTTTGATCTTACTCCTCCAGGACAAAGAAGGAAGTTGAATAATTCCGATGACTATTTCTTGTCTTCATTACATATTTTTTACAACTAGATACGGCTTCTAGGGAAAAGATAATGTCTGTCCAGCTGCACATTTGTTGCCCATAATTTGATAATCCGTGCGGAAAACAGAAGTTGGCTGATGCTGACTCCACAGCAGGGACATGTAGGGTAAAAAGCAGACGAACTTCAAAGGCCTTGGTTAGAACTTGGCTCTAATGCTTGTCATGTGACTCTTTCGACCTTTTCTCAAGAGTTTTACAATCTGTGAAATGAAGCAGTTGGACTGTAATCTTGGAAATCTTTCCAGCTCTAACATTCAATGATCAGAACTTTAAATCTGGTGCATGTTTTTCAAAATTTGGAACCTTAGTTTCCACTCTTTGAGAATTAACTGGGGAAGTTTCATAGGCTCAAAAAAATAACCAGTAGTTAACTGTTCTGCTTGTGCCCTCCTTCTGCACGTATTTAGCTGCTTCTCTACATGTACTGGGCAGACTGATGCTGGGTTACAGGCACAGTTTGAATGTGTCATTTCATAAAACTTTGGTAAGAATGTAAATTGTCTAATTTGGAAACAAGTTGAAATCGTGGACATTTTACTGCCCCGGCTACAACCAGCCTATTCTTGTCCTCTGATGCATTTCACGGTTCAACTTGGACCTACAGCTTAATTATGACTCTCTTCTTGACTGTTTTCATAATTCATGTACTGGCTCCATGATTTACACCTGTAGTCAGATTCCATATTATAACTGTTTTATCAATTTCCTAGTGAAAAGTTCGCAAAACGAGCACCCATTCCACACAATATCAGTAGATGTTTGGAGGAAAAAACTTTGATGGTTTCATAAGTTTGAGAAAACATTGGATGTAATCATTGAGCAGGTTTCTTTATCTGAGTGTCTAAGACGCTTTACTGGGCTGATGCTCAGTGAGCATCTCTGAGAGGAAGATACAGGGTGCTCAGCTACTCCAATGTGCACAACCAGGAAGTCCTCTCTTCCCGGACCACCTACCTGGATATGATCCATGGCACATATTTTGGAACAACTGTTTTCATAAGATACTCTTTTTAAAAACCATGATTGTTGTAATTTTTTTCCCCATAAAGTGTGACATGCATGGATGGCACATCAAAGAATCAAGGAATATTTGTACATCATGCAGAATAGAGAGTTAACAGTATGAGTTAAATAATGAATATTTTGGCTTCCGTTGTGGCTCAGCTGGTAAAGAATCCACTTGTAGTGCGTAAGACCTGGGTTCAATCCCTGGGTTGGGAAGATCCTCTGGAGAAGGGAACAGCTACCCACTCCAGTATTCTGGCCTGGAGAATTCCATGGACTACAGTCTATGGGGTCGCAAAGAGTCAGACACAATTGAGTGACTTTTACTTTCACTAATGAATCTTTAGCTCATTTTATCAAGAAATTCTGACAAGGTTCCCACTTGGGATATAAAGCTACAGTGTGGAAGAAGATTGGGCTTCCCTGGTGGCTCAGACAGTAAAGAATCTGCCTGCAGTGCAGGAGACTCGGCTTCGATCCCTGGGTTGGGAAGATCCCCTGGAGAAAGGGAATGGCTACCCACTCCAGTATTCTTGCCTGGAGAATTCCAGGGACAGAGGAGCCTGGCAGGCCACAGTCCATAGGGTCACAGAGAGTTGGACACAACTGAGCACCTAAGGCTTTCACACTTGCACACGTGGAAGAGGATTAAGTAGCCAGCTCCTCAAGAGCTGGTGTCCTGGCTCTGTGTCACTCCACCCTCCACTGCAGGAACAGAAAAACCCCACAAAACTGTGATGTGCTGTTGTTCCCTTTCAACTAGTGATTACAGCTCGTTAAATTACGAGCTGTGAATCGTTTCATAATTTTAAAACCCTAACGGAAAGTAATATGTGTGATGACAATATATTTAGCCATGGAAATACACAGTCCTAGCCAGAGTACCTTGAAAAAAAATCACATCAGATGGAAGCAGTGTCACCAACCAGTCCATCATACAGCTCAGGATAATCTCCATTGCTTAGTAATGGCAAATACTGTCCAAGAGGAAATAATCACCCGAGACAGCTGAATCCATTATTCTTTGAGAAGTCATAAATATAGTCAGAGGTCACAAAAATATTTTTAAATGGTACTTAAATGGACAATTACCAACTGGTGAGAGACTAATGTGGTTCTCTGTCAAGTCTTTTTCAAATTTCATAAAATGTAAAGGCTTGGTATGCATGCATGTGTGTGTGTGTGTGTGTGTGTGCACACATGAACGTGCAGGAGAAATGGCGGGGGCTGGGGGGGGGCAGTGTGGCTGTGAGGAACAGTATGTTCTCCCATGAATGGCATTACAGAAATCAGAGGTAATGGGAAAAAAGGAAAAGTGCAGGAGGTTTTGGCTCAGCATGTTACAAAAACAGATGTCCATTTATTGACTAATAATGTTATTTAGTATTAAAAAACAGCATTTCATAGCAGAAGTGTTGCTTTAATTCATTTTCCACATTAGACACTAAGCTTTCTTATCTATAGATATGAAACACCAAAGGGCTTAATTTATTCTAAACTACTCAGAAGGAATTTGAAACATTAAGCCAGCGCTCAGAATGACCTGACCCTAGTCCAGCACAAGTTTATTACCCAAGAGATAATTCATGCTTGGCTCAACCAAATTAGAACTGTATTGGCAAGAATCAGGGAAAGATACTAAGTTTAGGATTATATAGCATGCATTTTACCCACAAATAATACTTACTAGACATTTAAAAACATTACCTGTAGAGTATAGAATCTTTTATGTGAACCGATAAAAGCTCTGTAAGTGTTTCATCTACCACTCAAGGGGCTGAAAAATCTGAAGCCAGGAGTGACAGAGACAAAGTGCCAGAATGGTATCAAGGCTGGGCACACAGAGTGAACTTTATGAATGAACCCACCACCTAGAGGGGTTTTTATGAATGAACCCACCACCTAGAGGGGTTTTTATGAATGAACTCACCACCTAGAGGGGTTTTAGGAAGGAGAGGAATGGCCAGGAAAAAAAAACAAGAGGTTTTTGTATCTAACCGAACAAGATCATTTTGAGGAATAAATTGAGGAGTGAAACGGATTACTAGAATAACCAGAAAATGAGCTGTCTGAAATGAAGAGTTCAAGAAGAAGACCTGGTAAAGACTGAGGAAAGGGACTCAAGAAAAATCACAGGCATCACTCAGCCAAGATGGATTCCAGCAAGAAGGATTCTGGGAGAAGTTTTCTCTAGTAACCCAACCACCGTGCACTGCACTGGCGTTTTGAGAGCGGAAAGTAGGCTAAAAGCCAGAGATTTGCCCAAGGTCACATGGGGCTGATCAGGGAACTGCAATCCTGTTCTTTCTCACATCCTGGTTCTAGATTACGTTCATGGTAGCCAGTTACTCCTCACTGCTCTGAGAACATCAGGTGAGATCAAAGGATGTTTGGGAAAGGATTCCCAAAGCCTGCAGCCCCGTTAGTTCCCACTTCTTAGAACCTTAGGCGAGTCTGCACATGAAATGTCCCACGCTTTTTCTTCCTCCCACTTACACAGTGTTGAGAAGCTACTATGAGTCCAGCACTGGGAATACGGAGATGAATAGAAAAGAATTGCCACCCACAAGTCCTCAAGAAGAGACAGAGAGGCACAAGGAGCAAACGCCATATGAAGGCAGAGACTGTGACTGGGATGATACGGCTACCAGCTAAGGAATCCCAACATTACCAGCAGCTGCCAGAAGCCAGGAGAGAGGCAGGGGGCCGATCCTCCTTGCACTTCCGAAAGGGAACAACTGTGACGACATCTTGATTTTGGATTTCTTGCCTTCAGCACTGTGAGAGAATAAACTTTTGTTGCTTAAAGCCAAAAACAGAAAAATCACACAAAGACTAAACATGATTTGAAAGATAACTAGAGAGCTGGTTAAGCAACTTAAGTAGAGAGTAAAGACATGTTTCAGATGGGTGGTTAAGAAACCCAAGTGGTATCATACATTGAAAGTCTGAGGTTAGAGTCAAGTGCATTATTTACAGGTTTAAAAAATGTTATTTCATGGGTGATTTGGGTCTCTTCTTCTATGAGCTCATAGAAAACACCTCAGGAGATAAAAGATTATTATACATTTCCGTTTCTCCCTTCAATAATCGGATGACTGTAAAGACACATTCCAACCTTAACGTCGACCAAAGCTTTAGACAGGCTTCCATGAATCTCTCTCCCGCACCAGACACCTGTCGAGAAGCACTGGACCAGCTTCTCTTGAAAACCTCCAGTGAGAGAGAAGTCAGTTCTCACTGGATTAGATTAGTGAGAAAAGTGAAATAATTGATTCAGGCAAGGATCCTCGCTGGATGCTAAGACCATCAGGTAAAATTTTTAGGGAAAATGCCATCTGCATAGTACCAAAATTCACCACACAGATTATGTTGTGTTAATTGCACACAGGAAATGGTGAGACCTGGAGGTCACCCCCTCTTAACCGAGTGATGAGTCCGTGTTTCAAACGATGGGGCAACCTTCCACTCATGTCTCCTGATGGGATGCAACTCCAGGTACATGCCATCATCCTAAGACAAACTCTTGACCCAAATCTGAATCCAATCACGCTTCCAAGCCTAACTCTCAGTTTACAGAAAGTAGAAGTGATAGAAGTTAAATATCACCATTTGTCTGACAGTCAGTCCAATCCAGAAGGTGGGGCATTGACAAGGTAACTGGCCTGCTTTTTTGAGTCAATGTCACAGGAAAACAAGGTGGGGGACTGTTCCAGAATAAAAGAGAATAAGATACACAACAACTGAGTGCAACGTGTGGAGCTTGATGGGATTCTGGTTTGTAATTTGTGTTTCAAATGATGAAAGGTATTTTGGGAACAAATAGAAAAATTGGAGGAGGCTGCGTATTAAATGATATTAGAAAAGTATTTTTAAGTGTTTTAGATACAATAATGATATTTTAGTCAAATTAAAGTATGTCCCTTATTCTTGAGGCTTCCCTGATAGCTCAGTTGGTAAAGAATCCACCTGCAATGCAGGAGACCCCGGTTCAATTCCTGGGTTGGGAAGATCTGCTGGAGAAGGGATAGGCTATCCACTCCAGTATTCTTGGGCTTCCACTGTGGCTCAACTGGTAAAGAATCCGCCCACAATGCAAGAGACCTGTGTTCCATCTCTGGGTTGGGAAGATCCCCTGGAGAAGGGAAAGGCTAACCCACCCCAGTATTCTGGCCTGGAGAATTCCATGGACTTTATATTCTTAGGGGAGAGAGAGCAAAAACAAATATAACAAAAGGTTGACTGTTGATGACTCTCAGTGGGTCTCTCAGCAGATAAGCATAAATTAACATTCTTAAGTTATGACAAGCACAGGTAACTGTTTCCCTTAATCTGATTCTTTCCTCATTTACGTAGAGATTCGAAAATGAATGAAGCCATGACTCTAGATTAACATATGGTGCCAATTTACTAAGTATCATAAGCATAAAACTGTGACATATTCCCAAATTACCATGACCTTGCCTAACACTGGTCATATTTAAATATCAGGTAAATTTTTTACACTTGTACTGATCACACAAGGTTAGTGAATTCCCAACCAAAATGGATTCTGTTTTGCTCAGCAGCTAGGCAGTCTGGAAAACAAATCAAGCACATTAAAACCAAAAAATTTTATTATAAAGACAATGTTTTTATTTCATCTTTCCTACTTTTGTCCTTTTCCTTAAAAAAAAAAAAAAAAGCACAAAGGTCTTTTATAATAGAGTAGATCAGCTTTGTCAGAAAGTTCTAGAATCTTTATTTGTATAATAAAGGCATTAGCTTAATCAATGTGTTTGAAAGCTCAAGTTTGCAATTATCTAATGTTAAAAGAAGTCCAAAATAATTGAATTTCAACCATCAGTCAGAAAAAAATCAAACGTCTAGCTTGGAAACAATAACAATTTAATGGACAAATAAAACATCACCACAATAAATAAAGGATTGAAGCACTGTCCTTTTTTCATCCAACATCATGAAAAGGTTTTTTGTTGTCATACATTTAAAACTGGTTAACACCAAATTAACTTACTGGCAACTGGGAAAAAAAAAAAAAGAAAAGAAACGAAGACTACCACATTACAGAGACACAAAGCAAGCACAGCGGGCCTGGCACAAATAGCAAAACGCACGGTGCCCACAACCAGAGCTCCCTAGAGCGCGCGCCCCCGATAACGCACCAGGCCATCTGACGTTACATTTCAGGCAAAGCAAGCCTTTTTTAAAAACCTCATAAACATATAAATCCAAACCACAAAACACCTCCTAAACATGACATTTACTCTAAGTACAAATGGATATTTGGAAATTGCATTCACAATGCCATCTAAACTAGATTTCGGGAAATTATAAGTATATAGCTATATTGGGGCTTAAATTCACTGGGCCACATCCCACACATACTTTCCCGTCATATTTACCCTGGGCATACATAGTCTCCAAGTTAACAGTTACAGAATTAAAAACTACTCTTCTAGAAAAGTATCGATTTTTCCTGAATAAACAGATTGGAACTGGTCCACTGTCTTTCACCCAACAAATGTTTCGTCACAAATACGTAAAGTAGCCTTAGTAATGCCCTTTTCTAAGAGTTATAAGTATTTAAACATTTATCATCAGTAATGAGTTTTAGGCTAAAAAACCTTTTTTTTTTTTTTGCCTACTTTCTGTGGGCATTCTATTCCCTCAAACCTAAAATCTGTTACCCAATTTCTTCTCGTAAATATATACATTCAATGTCCCCTACCTCACGAAAAGAAGTTCATTAACTCAAGTCATATAAGCTTATGCTTTTATTTGAAATAAACTGCATGAGAACTTGAATCCATTCTAAAAGGGACTTAACAGGGATGGCAATATGGGAGATTGCACTCTGCCCTTCCATTTTGTTATATACTCCCTTGAAGGGCATCAGCTTGACATCTCTCTTGCCCATCCTTTTGCCTGAGCTACTGCACATAAGCCTAAACCATTATATTTTGGTACAGCTCAACAGAACACAGCAAAATACTTAGGTTCTCGGCACATCAAACCATGAGCTGGAACAGCTCCTGAACTGGGCCTGGGTTTCCACTGCCACAATTTACGCCAAATTGTTACAGGATTAAGTTAAGTGAGTCCATAGTAGAATTTAAAATGAAACGGGGAAAAAATAATCGAAATCCACATATAGTTATAGCAACTAATTTAAATGGAACCCCATCCAGGATAAAGGATGGTGCTGAATGAACAATGTGGTTTAAGAAAAAAAGAAGAAACTAAACTAAAATGCTTTAAGGAAAAGCTCAAATTGGATCTCCATGAACTGCTCTGAGAGAATTTCAGAGAAAGCTGGAGAGCAGAAAATAAACATGGAGAAAAAAAAAAGGGTGTGTGTCCCAAACGAGTGGCCACATTCTGCTTTGAGGTTTACTGATGCCAATTTCCCGGCGTTTTAAGCTCTCTATAGTAATGTGACAAAACAGGCATATAGCTGAAACCACGCAAGAGGCTGGGTTCCTCTTGGCAAGTACCATGCACGGAGGCACCAGCATCTGAGCTGGAGAGGATCCAGGGAAGTGCCAACTGTGGGCCAGGGGCAGGGGTGTGCACTGTGCAAATGGGTGTGCCCTGGGGCTGCCCCCCTCCTGGGTCTACCCTCCATCCCAGGCTAAGATGATGAGAAGAGGCACCAGTTCATGCCTGACCGTCCACAAAGACTCCAGCCGCCACAGCACAACACGTCGGGCCCCGGGGTCCATCTAGCAGCCCTGAGTGGCGGCTGCCCTGTCTCTGGGAAGACTCAGTAGCAAAGCACTAGAAGGCTGAGCTGATCCCTGTCTCTTTTTTGCTAACATGTAAGTAGAAGTGAACATGTTACTTCCAGCATATAGGAAAACCACCGAGTCAATATCTGGATGGGAAACAGACCACAGACATATGCCCAGTGGCTCTGTTCACACCATGGGCGCCGATCACAGAGACTGTGATAGAAAACAAAGGCTAAGTGACCTAACTTGACACGTGGCAAGAGGTGTCTGACTTCTCGGCGCGCCAGTCTCGCTTAAGAGGACGGTGCCAGACAGTCTAGGAATTCGTGGCAGACACACTGGCAGAAGCCATACACCATCAGGATGACGAGGCTGGAGGGGACCAGGCTGACGAAGACGACCCCCAGTGTGACCTTCTTGGAGACCAGTAAGTAGATGCCCAAGGGCAGGGAGCTGAAGTACAGCAAGCCCAGCAACCACACCAGCACCCGGATGGATGTCTGAAAGACCAAGGACGTGCAGTTCCACATGGTCCAGTTGTGCGACACGGCGGTGGTCACCGAGTCGAAGCTGGAGGGCCGGTAGAACTCGACCACGGGCGTGGAGCTGAGTGAGGGCGAGCTCTCCCGCTGCACCTCCATGATGGTGATGACCAGGCAGTTGGAGGACGCGTGGGAAGGGCTGACCAGTGAGGCCAGCCGCTTGGGGGTCAGCAAGAGCTCGGTGGGGTTCTCGGGCAGGCACTTCTTGCCTTTGCCGCCGCCGCAGGTCAGGTTCAGCAGGATGTTGTTGTCGTCGGGCAGGCTGCTGACTTCGTCATCCGGTAGGCACGTCTCGAACCTGCAGAAAGGGCAGACGATGACGCCGTGCGGGGTGTCCCCGAAGTTGATGATCTTGCACAGGCATTTGGCACACACGCGGTGGCAGCACCCCAGCACCTTGGGCTTCCTCTGTTTCAGGTTGTACCGGTTGTAGCAGATCTTACACTCCAGCTCATCTGAGACCTGAGACTCGGCTGCCTCCTCTGGCAGCTGACTGGCCATCCCGGGCTCTGTGCCTCCCGTCCTGGGCCGGACGGGCTGGACGGGTCCCGCAAAAGGAAGGCTTGGACGGTGCCTTCTCTCTGAATTATCACATCGTCCAAATCAGGCAGAGATGCACACAGGCAGGAAAAGGAGGGACAGAAATCGGCCGGGCATTTTCAGTTTCTGCGTATCGCTCTCTGTCTCAAACAGCATATTGACAAAAGCCACGAGAGGGGTCTGCAAAGGAAAAGAGATTCTAATATGGTGAGCGGTTCGCTGAAAAGTGCTTTACGGAATTTTCTGAGCTTCCAGCGATTAGAAGTGGCAGACTTGAAAGGTTAAATCCCCAGCATCTTTTCACGCGTTTCTGCCTCCAGGATATAGGAAAGCATTATCTCTATGCTTAGCTTTTTTCAGTCCACAGATATGATAGTAAAGAAGGCATTAAGAATCTTAGTGGTGTGAAGTACACTGCAGAGCACTATGTGTTCAGCTCAATAGAGAGATTTTTCTCTCTGAAATTGTACAAATTCGGCCTTTTTGAAGACAGAATGGGACACTTACCAGAAATAGATACATTTGCAGTTAAACTCCATTCAGTATAAATTAACTCTTTTAGAGGCCCATTGGTAATAAACTCCGATTGTCTAAATAACCCCAATAGTGCTTCAGAACACACTAAAGGAGGGAAAACTTAAGGATAGATGTTGAAAACGTGTTTTCAGAAAGTAATTTATACAGATGAGAGTGTATTTAAATACAGCAGACTATTCTTACCTTCCCAGTGTAAAGAAATCTGTTACAAGTGTCTTCCTTATTTGACTATTCAATTTCAAACTTTCTGTTTCAATACTAGTCTTGAAAACCATGGCTGTACACATACATTCACTCAAAGAAGAGTGAAGCACATGACACCTAAAATAAGCATTATATCCAAGTCAAGTCTAATTGCCAAGACAGAGAAGAAAACACAGAAATGGAGTTGTTAGTCGTGTCTGACTCTTTGCGACCCCATGGACAGTCACCTACCAGTCTCTTCTGTCCGTGGGATTTTCCAGGCAAGAATACTGGAGTGGGCTGCCATTTCCTTCTCCAGGGGATCTTCCCAACCCAGGGATCGAACCCAGGTCTCCTGCATTGCAGGCAGGCACTTCAGCATCTGAGCCAAGAGTGTTTAAACACAGAACACACGTGCAGTTATGTCTCAAAACATGAAGAATCATGCATGCATGGCTATCAAAAAGTACTCAAACTCCAGCCACTTGCCTACTTTAGCTCATGTAAACTCTCTCTATGGTGAACAGAAAGCATGATGGTTGCTATTACTGCTGACTTTGGACAAATGGCTGAAGACTGATGTCACATAAACAGTCCATTCTCAATTATTAGGACTAAAAGAAGGGAGCAGCAATGTGAGAAATCTCCAAATAATTTTTAGCTTTAATATATGTGATTGGGGGGTGGTAGATTTGTCTTGGGCTTCCCAGGTGGCGATAGGGGAAAAGAATCTGCCTGCCAATGCAGGAGACTTGAGAGACACGGGTTCGATACCTGGGTCAGGAAGATCTCCTGGAGGAGGGCATGGCAACCCACTCCAGTGTTCTTGCCTGGAGAATCCCATGGACAGAGGAGACTGGTGGGCTATGATCCACAGGATCGCTAAGATCCACAACTGAGTGACTTAGCACACAGGCACGCGCAAAGATTTGTCTTAAGTTATATTTTGCTTGGAAAAATATCAGAATGTATTTGAATTTCTGAGAAGACCCCCAAGGAAATAACAGCAGAGGGCGGTCATAAGAGTTCTGAGAAGTAGAATGCAACTATGCCAGCATTTTAAATTTGCCATGGACCCTACTGCCTTAACAGAGAAAAGCCAGTGTGCAGGTAAACTTGGATGGTTTTTGAAATCATGATTAACTGGTTTGTGAATATGTATTATGTTCCTTTTAAATTATGACCTTAGTTAATTTTAAACTGACTCAATATAGTACAAGAATGTATAGTGTAATGGCTAGCATGGTAAGATGTACTCTTGGTGGGAAAAGGAAGACAATCAATAAGTTAGGCTCTTACCTCTGGCATCAGCCAAAAAGTATAGGTAGAGTTTTTTTTAATAGAGTTTACTATTGCAACCCACTCCAGTATTCTTGTCTGGAGAGCTCCATGGACAGAGGAGCCTGGTGGGCTACAGTCCATGGGGTCACAAAGAGTCAGACATGACTGAGCGACTTTCCCATCACTTCACTTTACACTGTATATGAATGCATGTATTTCAAAACTGCTATTAAAGCTAATTTCTCTGTAACTACACTGACATGCAAAAAAGAATATATAGAACTTATTGCGATCATTTCACAATATATATGTAAGTGCCATCCGTTGGGATCCCATGGACTATATCCCGCCAGGCTCCTCTGTCCATGGGATTCTCCAGGCAAGAATACTGGAGTGGGTTGCCATGCCCTCCTCCAGGGGATCTTCCCAACCCAGGGATCAAACCCAGGTCTCCCACATTGCAGGCAGATTCTTTACCAGCTGAGCTACCAGGGAAGCCCCTATAATGCTATATGTAAATTGAATCTCAATAAAACTGAGGGAAATGAAAAAAATTTAAAGGCTGTGTGTGTGTATAAGAATACATTACATTGTCAACATCTGATAGTCAGCTGGTTACTGTAATACTTTCTGTACCCAAGCTTCCTACCATTAAAGGAGCAGCAGGAAAGTTCTATTAATATGTTAAGCCAGCACAATTTTTATTTCCTAATTCTGGGAACATAAGTTATTCACTGAGCCAATGTGTGTCTGAAAGTCGCTCAGTCAGGTCCAACTCTTTGTGACCCCATGGACTATACAGTCCATGCAATTCTGCAGGCAAGAATACTAGAGTGGGTAGCCATTTGCTTCTCCAGCGGATCTTCCTGACCCAGGAATCGAACCGGGGTCTCCTGAGTTGCAGGCGGATTCTTTACCAAGTGAGCTATCAGGGAAGCCTCACTGAGCCAATACTGAGCTATTATTTTCAATAAAGCTTACCTTTTTCACAGAACCACTCTTCATTCCTATGAACATGTTTAGAGTGTTATGATCATAACGTTCTAAAAATTCATACAGGGGCTTCTTGGTAATGTGCAAAAATAAAAATACTGAATGTTTAAATATCCAATCAAAAAAGTACCTACTTTATCTCTAAGGAGTTTTCTAGAAAACCCACTCTATTAGCTTGAAATACTTCATCAACTCCAGGCTCTGAAAGTGGCACTTCTGGGCAGGACTGGCTGACAGCCTTGAGCTCGGGTCACATCCCAGGAAATGCAGCCAGCACAAGGGCTTTCTTTCTGGAATGGCATAAACAGGGCAGTGTCTGTTCCTCTTGGGAGGATGGGGTACCAAGCTCTAGGATACTTAAATACTTCATGTGTCTCATTTTAATTCTAAGGTCCCCCTAAGTACTCAAGTAATAGCCTAAAATCTGTAATTTATAGGGTTACAATTAGTGGGAGTTGTTAATTTGGTCATCTAAAAGTTGGACACTGCAGCTCATTCCCACCCTGCATTCACTCCACAACTGTGGGCCTCAATTCAAATGCTGAATGAAAGAAACTAGACCCCGGAGAGCACACGGTGTATGACTATTTTTAGAAAGCTCAAAAAACAGGCAAAGGTAAGCCGTGGTAGGGATGCAAGTGTAAGTGGTAAAGCCAAGAAGCCAAGCCAGGAAGTGATTAGCATGAAAGTCAGGACAGCAGATACACCTGGGTGTGGGCTGAGAGGCTTGACACGGGCGGCACCTGTGAGCGTCCCTGTCGTCCTACACCATCGGGCAGCACGTTTTTCTGTACTGGCGTTACTTTCAGAGTAAAAAGTGTTTTGTTTTGTTTTGTTTTTTAAGTCCATGGCTAAATACATTTGCTACTTGGATAGCCCAGAGTTTTCTGTCCATGGATACTTTGGATCAACTTTTTTCCTCTGTGATCTGTAAGTTCATTCATTTTTTTTTCCCCCACAAAATTGAGATGCCAGTCATTTATTTATCACGTAAATATCCAAGCATCGCTATAAATCAATATTAAAAAGGATGGAGTCTTTAAAGTGAGCAAATCTGGAGCATTACTTGATGAGAAAAACTAAACGTATGTTTCACCAGACACGGCAAAGAATCCGGCATGCTAAACTGCCTCAAAAACAAATATGTGTGGTTACGTGAGGTGAGTGATGTCGTACCTCATCCTGTTAATCACTTTGCAGTACATCCGAGTATCAAATCATCACACTGTGAACTTTGAACTTACATAATATTGTGTACCAATTACATCTCAATAAAGCTGGAGGGAAAATAAATACAAAAGGTAGATTTTCTTTTCCTAGAAAAATATCTATTCAAATATCTGAAGCTGATATTCCTCATTAGCCACTTAAGTCTTTAATCCTTTTATAGATTATCTAGTGTAAGTATATACAAAGAGATAATCACCTACTATAATTCTTATAAATTAACTTGAGCTTTTAGACAAAGGACTAAATATTTTCATTGCCCTAAATGTGTTAAGGTCCATATAGTTAAAGCTGCGGTTTTTCCAGTAGTTATGTACCGATGTGAAATTTGGACCATAAAGAAGGTTGAGAGCCAAAGAATTGATGCCTTCGAACTGTGGTGCTGGAGAAGACTCTTGAGAGTCCCTTGCACAGCAAGGAGATAAAACCAGTCAATCCTAAAGGAAATCAATTCTGAATATTCACGGGAAGGACTAATACTGAAGCTGAAGCTCCAATGCTCTTGCCACCTGATGCAAAGAGCCGACTCATTGGAAAAGACCCTGATGCTGGGAAATATTGAAGGCAGAAAGAGAAAGGGATGACAGAAGATAAGATGGTTGGATGGCATCATCAATTTAATGGACATGAGTTTGAGCAAACTCTGGGACATAGTGAAGGACAGGGAAGCCTGGCATGCTGCAGTCCGTGGGGTCACAAAGATCAGACACAACTGAGCGACTGAACAAAAAGTGTGTGGTGGTTACTACTTGACTCAAACCCACTGTCTCCACTACTCAAGTCTTTGCTATTAAAGATGCAAACTTGGCTTGTATTTCGAACCAAAGTCCCTCCAGGGGACATCTGTTGTCCACCCACCCAGGATCTTTTTTTTTTCCTTTAGACCACACTGCTCCTTCCCACCTGCCACGGCTTCTTTGGGGAAGCCTTCCCCTCACTCAGATTCTGTGATGTGGACAATGCCACACTGCCTCCCTTCTCTCCCAAGCTGGGATCCGTGACCCCGGCCTGCCTCACCCCAGGACTCCACAAACCCCGTGCTCACAGGGCCCACAGTCTAGGTGGGGATGCAATTCAAACCAGCCCTGTCACAGCACCTCCTGAGCCTTTTTCAATGTAAAGCTTGGAGGAAAGAAGAAACGTACTGAAGGCCAGGGAAGGGAGGACAGACCAAAAATAAATGTACCGGGGAACTGTCATGCCATCAAGAGGGAGAGAAGCAGAAGATGGGCCAAAAAGAGAGAGAGAGAGAAAAGTAAAGGAAGGCAGAGATGCAGGTAAAAGCAAAAGACTTTTCATGAAAGCTGAACTGAGCTTCTGAACCTAATCTTGTGTGAGGCGCACGTGAGTCAGTAAATCCCCATTTTTGCTCATGTTAGATTTTTTGGTAGGATTTCTGCTACTCACAACACAAAGAGCCAGGATATAATTACCATGCTGCATTTAACTTAGAGAATTTACTGTGTATTTATATCTAGGCTTCTGCTTAGTACTACAGAAATTATAAATAAATAATTGAGTAAAACAAGCCAAAGCCAATAGGAATTCTTTAAAAGTTTCATTTGCACATGTGTGTACATGTGCATGCCTGCATGCACACACACACACAAATTTATATACAAAAGCATACAAACATTATCGCCTGTGTGTGTGTGCTCAGTAGTATCCGATTCCTTGAGACCCTATGGGTTGTAGCCCGCCATGCCCTCTGTCCATGGGATTCTCCAGGCAAGAATACTAAAGTGGGTTGCCATTTCTTCCTCCAGGGGATCTTCCCACCCAGGGATTGAACCCATGTCTCCTGTGTCTCCTGCGTTGGCAGGCAGGCTCTTTACAACTGAGCCACTTGGGAAGCCCCCAAAGGCATCATTTTCAGTTCAGTTTCAGCTCAGTCGTGTCCGACTCTTTGCGACCCCATGAACTGCACCATGCCAGGCCTCCCTGTCCATCACCAACTTCTGGAGTCCACACAAACCCATGCCCATCGAGTCAGTGCAGCCATCCAACCATCTCATCCTCTGTTGTCCCCTTCTCCTCCTGTCTTCAATCTTTCCCAGCATCAGGGTCTTTTCCAAGGAGTCAGCTCTTCGCATCAGGTGGCCAAAGTACTGGAGTTTCAGCTTCAACATCAGTCCTTCCAATGGACACCCAGGACTGATCACCTTTAGGATGGACTGGTTGGATCTCCTTGCAGTCCAAGGGACTCTCAAGAGTCTTCTCCAACACCATAGTTCAAAAGCATCAATTCTTCGGCGCCCAGCTTTCTTCACAGTCCAACCCTCACATCCATACATGACCACTGGAAAAACCACAGCCCTTGACTACACGGACCTTTGTTGGAAAAGTCATCATACATATTGTTTATTTATTAGTGGTCTCTCTATGTGTTCCCTTTTTATTTGGTTAATTTCTCCTCTTCACTTCCCTTCACTGGTATCAGCCTGAAAGGCACTCCCTTCCCTCCAATAACCCATATTAACTACCTGCTATGTTTTCTTCCAGGAGAAGGCAATGGCACCCCACTCCAGTACTCTTGCCTGGAAAATCCCATGGATGGAGGAGCCTGGTGGGCTGCAGTCCATGGGGTCGAAAAGAGTCTGACACTGCTGAGCAATTTCACTTTCACTTTTCACTTTCATGCATTGGAGAAGGAAATGGCAACCCACTCCAGTATTCTTGCCTGGAGGATCCCAGGGACAGTGGAGCCTGGTGGGCTGCCATCTATGGGGTTGCAGAGTCGGACACGACTGAAGCAACTTAGCAGCAGCATGTTTTCTTCCATATATATTCCAACGTGCATATTATCTATCCATGTACATATAATTGGAAAGACACTATAAGCACAGTTTTTCCCATTATTTTTCCTAACTATTACACTATATCCAGTTTTCTGCATCTTGTTTTTCCCACTAAATAAAGACTCACTTTTAAAATCTCTCAATTCAACCAATACAGCCCCAAATTCCTTTTTAACGGCGGTATAACATTTCACCATTGGGATGAATGTAATATAGCCCACCATTCCTCCCCTGATAAGCATTCATGTATCTCCATTTTGTCCTCCACACTAACATTATTGTAGAACACAATCTTGGGATACACACCCATGCATACAGCGTTTCATTTTTTTAAGAGAACAAGGAGTGGAATTCCTGGGTCAAACAGATGTTACTCTGCACACATGCTGCTGGATTGTCTTCTAAAAAGACTGTCACACAGACTTCAAAACTCAGTAATGTGAGAGCTCTTCTCCCCTAACAGCAATAGATGATATTGATGTAATTTTTGCCAGCCTGAGGGGTGATATGTCATGATTTGAGCGAGACTGTCTTCTCATTTGTTGGCCTCCAGGATTTGTTCTTCTCTGAATTCTGTCTTCACGTTATTGTTGTTTAGTCGCAAAGTTGGGTCTGACTCTTTTGCAGCCCCAGGGACTGTAACCCACCAGGCTCCTCTGTCCACGGGATTTCCCAGGTAAGAATACTGGAATGGGTTGTCATTTCCTTCTCCAGGGGATCTTCCCGACCCAGGGATGGAACCAGTGTCTCCTGCATTCCAGGCAGATTCTTATCTGCTAAGCCAAGTCTAATTTGTTGGCCTTCTGCATCTGCTTGACATGTATTAAAATCTCATGCGTTCCGAGATCTATTTCCGATGTTCTACTATATTGCATTGATCTATTTGTTTAGCCATCTGTCTCGACCATAGTCACTTGAGTATCATGGCTTTTTAGTATGTTTTGATACCTGGTAAGTTATGTCTCCTTGAGGAAGTCTCCTTTATTAATTCATTCAACTATTTATTAAGTGTCTCGTATGTTCCAGACACAATTGTAGGTGTTGACGATTCAACCGCGAGCAAAATCCCTTCTCTCCTGAGCTTACATTTCAGTGGTCTGGAGGGAGGCAATGGAGGAATTATTTTCTTGGCTATTAGTGGCACTTAACCTTCTGTTATAAATTTTCAGATCATTTTATCAAATTGGAAAAAAAACTGTTGGGATTGGAATCGTATCAAATGTATAAATATTAAGACTTCTAAGCAATTATCCTCCAATAAAAAATATACTAAGACTTCCAATCCAAGAACAGGGTCTCTCACTTGTTTACAATCTTGATCTGTGTTATTCAATATATTTTCATTTTCTCCATGTTTCATGCCTTTTAAAATTATTCTTTAGTATTTTTAGGGTTTTGCTACTATTCTAATTTGTCCTTACCCTTCATTTATAAGGGACTGTTGCTATTTTGGGGCAAGAAGGAGGCTTTGATTTTATTTATTTTAAATTTAGCCACTTACCAAATTCTCTTATGTTTACAGGATTTACTGGGGGTGTCTTGGATTTGCAAGGTATACATTGATATCACTAGGGGTAAAAGATAGTTTTAGCTTGTCTTTTCTAGTATTTATTCCAGTTATTTCATTTTTCTTGTTTTAATGAACTTACCACAAACTCTAAGACAAAGTTAACAATTCCCACTAGAATGTAAGCTCCATGAATCACAGCCTTTTCTCTTTTTTATTCATTCCTGAGAACACAGACCAATATCCTGACCCAAAGGAGATGCTGGAAAAAACATTTGTTAAATAAATAAGTGATAGAAAGTTTAGTTACTTAATAACTAAGTATTAGTAACACTACTGTAAATTTTGTGTTTTGCTGTTTAGGATGATACTGTTTATTTTGGTAAATGGTCCACTGTACTAGGCCTTATACAGCAGGGCTTCCCTGGTGGCTCAAATGGTAAAGAATACACGTGCAGTGAGGGAGACCTGGGTTCGATCCCTGGGTTGGGAACGTCCCCTGGAGGAGGGCATGGCAACCCACTCCAGTACTCTTGCCTGGAGAATCCCCATAGACAGAGGAGCCTGGCAGGCTGCAGTCACGGGACTGCAGAGTCGGATTCGACTCATGTAGTTTCTTTCCATTCTTCCTGTTTCTGATTTATATTTTTTTACTGTGTCTACACATTTTATTAAACACTTTTCAGCATCTCCTGATATGACCATATGGTTTTCTAGCCCTAATTTGATCCGGTGAAGGATTTCACTGATAAGATTTCGACTCTTCTGTTCTTGGGATAAACCCTACTCAAATGGTAAAGAATCCACCTGCAATGCAGGGGACCTGGGTTCAGTTCCTAGGTTGGGAAGATCCCCTAGAGGACGGCATGGCAACCCGATCCAGTATTCTTGCCTGGAGAATTCCATGGACAGACGAGCCTGGTGGGCTATAATCCATGGCGTCTCAAAGAGTCGGACATGACTGAGCGACTAAACATTCACACAAATAAATCTCATCTATAACTTCATATGATCCCATTGCCTTTTTAAAAATAATTTTTATTTATTTTTTGGTTTTGATCACACTGGGTATTCATTGCTGCAAGCAGGCTTTCTCGAGTTGCAGAGCACAGGCTTCTCACTGTGGTGGCTTCTCTCGTTGTGGAGCAAGGCACTGGGGCACTTGGGCTTCAGTAGCTGCTGCCCAGGGGCTCATTAGCTGTGGTTCTCGGGCCCTAGGGGGCACAGGCTTCAGCAGTTGTGGCGCATGGGCTCGGTTGCCCGTGGCATGTAGGATCTTCCCCAATCAGGGACCAAATCCGTGTCCCCTGCATTAGCAGACCGTCTCTCACTCATTATACCATGAGGGAAGTCCCACCACGGCCTTTTTAAAGGGAAGATCTTTAATCACTTTTCCAATGTCTTTTATGGTATTTATTGTCTTACTCAAATTTTCTACTTTTTCCTGAGTCAAGTTTAGACATTTATATTTGGCAAGGAAATAAGCCATTTCAGGTTTCTGAAATTTTATTGTCCTGGAGCTGAATGAAGTTATCTTTTTTAATCTTTGTTTTTATTTATGTATTGGTTTGCACTGGGTCTTAGGTGCAGCACGCCGGATCCTTTATTTCTGTTGTGGCATGCAGCGGGATCCTTGCTTGCAGCCTGGGGGATCTCGTTCCCTGACCAGGGATGAATCCTGGGCCCCCGGCATTAGGAGCACAGAGTCCTAGCCACTGGACCACCAGGGAGGTCTCAAATGCAGTTGTGTTTGTTATCTTCTTTGAATTGCTCCTGTAGCTCTGATTATATCCTTTTTCTCATTTCTAGTCTGTAAATTTTCACTCTCTATTCATTTCCTAATCAGACACAAATCTTTATGTCTTATCTTACTGTTTCAAAGAACCAGCTGTTTACAGCTGGATCCCAGGGACAGAGGAGCCTCATGGGCTCTACAGTCCATAGCGTAGGACACGACTGAGGCAATTTAGCACATGTAAATTTAGCATATGTATTTATCCTTTCTATTATTTTTTATTTCACTAACTTCAGCTTTTGCTATTGTCTCCTTCTGATTACTTTAGTTTGTTTTGTCATTCTTCTTTCTCATTTCATGATGAGGTACACTTTGTCTCTATTCTTAAATAATGAACACATCCCAAGGCTGTAAACTTCCACTGCCTATAGCTTTCATTCTACCTCACAGCTTTTAGAATAAATCATGCCCCCTTTATTGATTTCTAGATATCGTGTAAATTGACTTTTGCCTCTTCTTTTGATACAAAGGCCATAAAGAGTGATTTTAAATTTCCAAGTAAAGTTTCTTTTTTATTACCTTCTCTTGTTCATTTCTAATCTTACTGGATTATGATCAGAGAATGAGATCTGTAAAAATCTCTTTTCCTTTGGCTTTGTTAAGGTCTTCTTTGTGGTCAAGTATATAATCAAGGTTTGTAAGTAAACCAGAAAAGAAATATTCTGTATTCAAAGGATGTAAGGTTCTTGCATATCTGTTAAATCTAACTTTTTTACTTATTCAATTTCTCCATCTTAGAG
Source organism: Bos taurus (assembly GCF_002263795.3). Classification (NCBI taxonomy): domain Eukaryota; kingdom Metazoa; phylum Chordata; class Mammalia; order Artiodactyla; family Bovidae; genus Bos; species Bos taurus. The sequence goes on from NC_037350.1 coordinate 42,800,104, forward strand.
GTCTGCATGAACTTAAGATGGGTTGAGACAAACGAGAAAGGCTTACTAAAGTGTCTCATCGTAACTGCATTTCTAATCCTCTGCTTTACAGATTTAATGGCTATGTTCTTTATATATACAGGCTTATGTATCTTCTTCATAAACTGTGCTTTTTAAGAATCATTATATAATCTCTTTCCTTATCCTAAGTATGCCTTTATCTTAAATATAACTTAAATACTAAACCTAATATTACTAGTTCTTCTGACTCTCTGTATTGACCTGGGATCTTTGTCTACCGTTTTTTTTTGTTTTGTTTTTGTTTTTTCAACTTCCATTACTTTGTTTCAAATGTTTCTTAAAAATACCATATAGCTGGGTTTTGCTTTTGAATTTAGTCTAATAGTATCAAATTTTTAATGGGAAAATTCAGTTCATTCACATTTAATGTAAAGACTATTTGAACTTACTCTTTCCTTTCCACTTCAATTCAATGGTTAATTTAGAAATTAAAAAAAAAAATTCCTCTGCTATTGTCTCTGCTCACCTTGAAGTATTTCTGATTAACTTCTGTTTAGATGCTTTTCACTTGATACTCTTCTTAAGTACTTTTGTTAGAAAATGGGTGATGACGTCTCTGAATTTTTACGTAACAGTAAATTTCTTTTACCCTAACAGAGAGATGGTAGCTTGACTGTGTATGCGATTTTCACTTTTGTCTCCATGGTCTATGGAAGGGACCCCACTATCTCTAGCTTCTGGGGTCAGCAGTGAGAAGTGTGTTGCTAGTCTGCTGCTGCTGCTGCTGCTGCTAAGTCGCATCAGTCGTGTCCGACTCTGTGCGACCCCATAGATGGCAGCCCACCAGGCTCCGCCGTCTCTGGGATTCTCCAGGCAAGAACACTGGAGTGGGTTGCCATTTCCTTCTCCAATGCAAGAAAGTGAAAAGTGAAAGTGAAGTCGCTCAGTCGTGTCCGACTCTTTGCGACCCCATGGACTGTAGCCCACCAGGCTCCTCCGTCCATGGGATTTTCCAGGCAAGAATACTGGAGTGGGGTGCCATTGCCTTCTCTGATAATCCTTAAATGGTAGGTAATTCATTCTCTCTTTCTGGAAGCTTTTAAGGTTTTGCTTTGTATTCTTAAAGAGTTCGAGAACTTTTCCAGTATTACAGAGAATTGAGAAATCTTGCCTGGAACTTGATGAGCCATTTGAATGTACAGACACAAGTCTTGATTTTCAAGCTCAGAAAATTTATTTCTTATATTTATTTAATTATTGCCTTTCCTCCATCTGTCCTTTTCCTCCCTCTGGCTCTCCTGTTACTCACATGTTATATTTCCTAGATCCATTTTCTCTTGTGATTTGGATCCCTTTCTTTATATTTTTGTTCTATGCTTTCAGCTTCTTCCACTTGAGAGACCTGGCTCTTCATTCAAGTCTCCAGGAAGACTGTCATCTCCTTCAATTCATTTACTGAAATGTTTGATGGGAAAATCATGCTTTTCCTCTCTAGGAAGTCTTCTTAGGCTGCATTTAAATCTCCTTATGTGCTCTTACTATATTTTGTCAGGTCGGCGTCTGTCTCCAGCTGCCACTCTACCGCATTAACCATGTGTTCATGGAACCATTATTTCTGTTATATCCCTGGGGATCTGGCTGGGAACGGGAGGACCCACGTGACTACACTTCCATGAGGGGACACAGAGGTCTCTACTCTGTGACCTCGCAGAGTGACAGCAGGCAGCCACCATTTATCATCATCCTACCTAAAAGACTTCCTTGAATACTTTGAAGCTGCCTAAGAGATCCTTGCAATTTTTGTTTGTGTTAGAAAGTTCTTGGTCAAAAGAAAGTCCCCTGTACCTTCCTCTATATATAAACTTTCATAATTTTTACTATAATTACTTCTGTTAATTAAGAGACTTTCTCTAAGAAACTGAAAAATTTTAGAAACATACATAACCTTCATAATAATGAAGGGCACCATCATTCCTATTTAATAGACATATGCTGTGCTGTGCTAAGTTGCTTCTGTCGTGTCAGACTCTTTGTGACCCCACGGACTGTAGCCCCCCAGGCTCCTCTGTCCATGGGGATTTTCCAGGCAAGAATACTCAAGTGGGTTGCCATGCCTTTCTCCAGGGGATCTTCCCGACCCAGGGATCAAACCCTCGGCTCTTGTGTCTCCTGTTTTGGCAGGTGGGTTCTTTACTACTAGCACCACCTGGGGAGCCCCAAAGGATATGTAAATGGACACAAAAGATAAGCATTTTTTCCAAGATCACATAAGAAATAAGAACAAAGGGAGCTCAAAAAATAAGCCATCAAATGTGATGCTATTTTGTCGCCTGTCCAGGGTTCTGTCCTCTGTCTCACTCCAGTGTCCATATAAATTATCTTTATATGTCTCAGGGTGAATTTAGTTTCTTCCAATATTTCTCATACTGGTTTCATTTAGCCTGAATCATGCTCACGGAGTCCATCAACCATTTTAATTTGGCATTAACAGGACAGGTTATATTTTTTCCCCTTATGAAACAGCAACACTGCCAAGTCTCAATTCTCATTTCCTGGATCCTCCTCCAATCCTGGAAAATAAACAGTATTAACATTGCTTCCTACATGGGTAGACAGTATATTTTAAAGGGTTCTCTAACCAAAAAACTGATACAGATTGAGCAGCAGTCACTTACATTACCTATGGTTCCTGTTTTTAGAGATGGTGCTAAAGACTTGCTTCTATCTTTAATTTCTTTTTGTGCAAAACTGGAACATTATTATTCAAACATTTTCGGGTTTTGATCATCAGTTTTTATGACATCTTAAATTCTTGACTGATAGCTCTAACCCACCCCCCACCCAAAAAGTGAAAAACAATATGAGAGATGCCAGCACTTGCAGCACCATCCTTCTTTGTGAATAACCAAGGCAGGACACTGATGTTAAGCTCAGCTACTAAAAATGACACATACTGGCCATATAATGCTAAATTGCATTCACAAATCCCTACACTCCAAATCTTAGTATTTATGGCTCTTGAGTCTCAAAGTAAACTTATACCATATATGTGGCATCTACCTTCAAGAATGTCCAGTCTTTCCATCCAGAGATTCATTAAGTTAGCTTCCAGTTAGAGTCTGAAAAACTCACATTACTGTTAATAATTACAAATTGCCAATAATATGCTGATTTCAGTCCCAGTGATCATAGTGCCCCCTTAGAGAACATTAACAACATTTAAGCTTTTGTATAGCATGATAAGCTCAGATTGGTGGGGGTGGGGCGGTTGCTGTGCCTTTTCATTAAGAACAATCCTTCTTGCTATTAAAAAAAGGCTCTAACTTAGAAAACTCTGGAAGAAGAGGCTCAGTAGATGCCGAACGCTCATTCTTGAAGGATCACCAGCCGACTCTAAAACGAATTTAACCTCCAACACCAATAACCCTTAGTGGTTGCTTGGCAGCCTTCTGAGCACTTCCAGAAAACTTCCGTCAAAGACAGAAACTCTTACTTTACCCCTCCTCCACAACCAGGCAATTTAATTTGATGGGGAATCATAATCTGTTTATTAGAATACAGCAGAATTAATGACCGAGTGCTCCAGGCTTTAACTGCTGGATGAGAGGCCACTGTTTATACAGATGGAGGAGGGATTTAACGATTCATCATTTGCCAACTCTCTTAAACCAGTGTGTATATCCAGCAATGACGGAGAAAAGTCAGGTTCTCCTCACCCTACGTATATCCACACCTGCAATCTCAGGACTTGTGGGGAGCCAGACGCATGGCCATCACTTGAAGGCAGTCTGAAATGAGTCAGGAGACCCAGATGTGGGGCTCGGCTCTGACACTGACAGGCTATCTGATCTTGGACTAAGAAGGAACACCTGTCTCAGCAGTTGTTGTAAGGATTCAATTAAATCATACGGGTAGAAATATTTTACATAAGTAAATACTATACGGATGCTGTCAGAAATTTATAAATAATGTATCCACTGATATTTTTAAGTACTTCGGCATTCTAAACCGGTAGCAGTTATAAGAATATGCACTGAACCAAGCTACCCAGGTTTTCTATCTATAGATAGAACTCACAGCAAGTAAAACGTTATCTACCAAACTTACAGGATTCTAATAATCTCCACGACCTGATGAGTTGAAAGGGAAATTTTATTTTTTTTTTTCAATGAGTATTCTGTCTGTATAGGACATGAACAGATGTCTTATTAAGTCTTATTAAGTTTTGGCTTCCCTGGTGGCTCAGATGGTAAAGAATCTTCCTGCAATGTGAGAGACCCAGGCTTGATCCCTAAGTCAGGAAGATCCCCTGGAGAAGGGAATGGCAATCACTCCAGTATTCTTGCCTGGAGAATTCCATGGACAGAGGAGCCTGGTGGGCTACAGTCCACAGGGTCACAAAGAGTCAGACATGACTGAGCGACTACACTTTCTTTCATTCTTTCTTTTATAAGTTTAGATTGCTTGTCTGGTATCTTACTTTACTTGGAAGAAGCAAAAGTAGAATATAAGAAGATCAAGTGTTAACAGGAATATAGGCTACAAATTACATTGTTAAAAGTGACTGAATCCTTTCCCATTAGACAAACCTCTTTGCTATTAATCCTTCCCCATAATTTCCCTTGGCCAAATTGAATAAAAGTCTCTAACTATATCAAGAAAGAATAACATGATCAAAGAGACTAACGTAGGTGCTTTGCAACATTTCTACAACTTCAAACTTAGGTAGAAATAAGTTAATTATTTTAATGCTGATTTCAAATAAAACTAATACCACACATACACACATACTCAAATGCTCCTTCTCCCAAACGAATGTAACTGCCTTTCTTTTGGAAAACAGAGGAAACATACCTACTGGTCAAAAAAACTACACAATCATACGCCCGAAATCATAGCTGAAAATCAAAGACTTTCAAAACATTTTAATCAATATATTAGTAATTGATAGGAAAGCCATCTTCAATTCCTACAGAAAATACTTAAAAGAGCAGTAGTTGGATTTTAATTCCGATAGACACATGATGTAGCCCTCTTTTCATACCACCTCTTTCATTTAATTATTCAACAAGTATTTACCAATGCCTATGATGTGTCAAGCTATGTGCTAGACGTTGAGGATACAAAAGCAAGTAAGATGAGATTTCTGAAGGCAGAAGTCGACTATAAAGGTAATAAATGGATCCTTCTCTGCCTTCATCTCGTTTCACCTCTCTAGAGTTTTCCACCCACTGCCCACGGCCTTCCTCCCCAAACCCTCTCTGCTCATCCCTGCCAGGATGCCACATTTCCCCAGTTCTCTTCGGGACCACTCGTTCTCTGCCAGCTCCTCCTCTACCACGTCTCTGAAGGTTGGGGCACCCGAGCACTTGGTCTGGAGCCACTGATCATTGCATCTGCTCCCACAGTTTTAAGTGCCACCTGACAGCCCCCCTGACTCTGGGTCTACAGCTCACACCTTTCCCCTGAGTCACAGACCGCCTACTAGACCCCGCCCCTTGTCTTCTCACTAACATTTCAGATCTGAATTCAATCCAAGACCAGTTTTTGATCTTCACTTCTAACCACACCCAGTACAGTTTCTCCATCATAATGAATGGCACCACCCTCCTCTGCTTTTTAAATTAATGATTAGTTACCTTGTAAACTGGGATAAAACTGCTTTACAATGTGTGCTAGTTTCTCATTCTCTGTTTTTCAGGTCACAACCCAAGAGTCCTGCTTCATCCTACCCCGCGTCTCACTCCTCACATCCAACTCACTAGGGAGAAGAGTCAACTCTGCCCACAACGTGTCTCCAGTCTTCCATCTGCACCCACGTGTGACCTTGTCCATTACAATTGCTGTGTTTGACTCTTTGCAACCCCATGGTGGGACCCCATGGGTGACCTACGTGGTCACCCCATGTAGCCTGCCAGGCTTCTCTGTGTCCATGGAATTTTCCCAGCAAGAATACTGGAGTGGGGTGCCATGCCCTCCTCCAGGGGATCTTCCCGACCCAGGGATCACACCCACATTTCCTGCATGTCCTGCATTGGTAGGCAGATTCTTTACCACCAGGACCACCTAGAAAGCCTATCTGTTAGGATATTGTCTCCTAAATAATCTTCCTGCTTCTGTTTTGCCCCACAACAAACTATCTTCTTTGCAGCTCAAATATGAACTTCTAGAAATGTAAATTAGATTATATTTTTATAGACATCAACCTAAGGAGGTATACTTTGTCATTAAGGTTTCTATATTTTCTCTAAATATTGTTTTATATATGAATATTAATACTAAGTTTCCCTGGTGGCTCAGAGGATAAAGTGTCTGCCTGCAGTGCAGGAGACCCAGGTTCGATCCCTGGGTTGAGAAGATCCCCTGGAGAAGGAAATGGCAACCCACTCCAGTATTCTTGCCTGGAGAATCCCATGGACAGAGGAGCCTGGCGGGCTACAGTCCACGGGGTCACAAAGAGTCAGACATGACTGAGCGACTTCACACATTAATACTAAGCAAAACAGTCACCATCACTGAGTAGTTTTCCATTACATAGAGATTAGAGTCCAGACTCCCTACGGCACAGTCTGGCCTCTACATTCCCTTCCGTCTTGTCTGGATTCACCACTCATGTCACCTTCCTGTCACATCCCCGTTTGCTAGTTCCAGGAATAGTCCAAACTCATTCCTGCTTTAGGTTGATATGCTGCAGCTGCTGCTGCTGCTAAGTCGCTTCAGTCGTGTCCAACTCTGTGCGACCCCATAGACGGCCTCCTACCAGGCTCCCCCGTCCCTGGGATTCTCCAGGCAAGAACACTGGAGTGGGTTGCCATTTCCTTCTCCAATGCATGAAGGTGAAAAGTGAAAGTGAAGTCGCTCAGTCGTGTCCGACTCTTAGCGACCCCATGGACTGCAGCCCACCAGGCTCCTCCATGCATAGGATTCTCCAGGCAAGAGTACTGGAGTGGGGTGCCCTTAAATCATACCATCTAGAAAGCCTCCAATATATGTTGAACAAATGAATGAATTCTTTTATCTTCATCATTGAAAATCCCATTTTCATAAATATTTATCCACAGTCAGCTTCAGGTTTAGGCTCCTAGATACTCATCAATAAAAATCAGAGATTACAACTTCTGTAGGATTGTTTGTCTGTAAATATCAGGACATCAATCTGAAGAGGTATGCTGCTGCTGCTGCTAAGTTGCTTCAGTTGTGTCTGACTCTGTGCGACCCCATAGACGGCAGCCCACCAGGCACCTCCATCCCTTAGATTCTCCAGGCAAGAACACTGGAGTGAGTTACCATTTCCTTCTCCATGAAGAGGTATACTTTGCCCTTAAAGCGTTTTAAATTTTCTCTAAATGTTTCCTTATACACTAAGTAAAAATGACCACTGCTAGTCTCGAAACTCACAACTTTCTCAAAATTATAAATATAGTAAAAGCCAGAAAGGTATTCTTGCTATACTATTATTCTAAAGTAAAAACAAAGTCACAAATGAAAATATTTTTCCTTTTCATCTCTCCCAAAAGTGTTTTGCTCACTTCCCATAATTCTAAGGAATGTATTCTCTCTCCTCCATCTTCAATAGAAATGCCTACATATCCTGAATATCTGTACTTACCAAGGCCCACCTGTGGTCTGACTCAGTAAAATGTGATCAATCCGATGAACAAAATACTTCAATCAATAATGGGCAAAGATTTTTAAAGGAAAAAAATCACTTTCTAAATTCTACATTTACTATTTGCCTTAATATAAGCTTGGTAAGCAGAAACAGAAATATTAGATTAAGTGTTATTGAATTTGCCCTGAAGGGCTTTTCTCAAAAGGCCTTTCAGCCTCAATCTTAATGAACGTGTCACTCTGCAACAGTTACATAAAGTGGCTTTATTGATCGACACATACTCAACTGTGAAGATTAGGATAAAGCAAAGAGCTTCAATGTTTTTTTAATGAGATAAAAATGATGTTTGTATAGGAAAAGGAGCACACTGTTAGGAAATAAAGTTTTACATTTATTACACATTAGGGTTAAATGATTTTGTTGTGTGTCAGACATACTAAATACTTACATCTTCAAAAGATAAAAAATAAAACATTGCTTCCGTTCTTATCAGTGCAGAAAATAATGGGTTTGGGGAAGTTTTCAAGTCATGAAAAAAAAAATTCCTCCTAATTTTGTGGTGTTGTTATTTAGTTGTTTAAGCATGTCAGACTCTTCTGCAACCCCATGGAATGTAGCCTGCCAGGCTACTCCATCCTTGAGATTTTCCAGGCAAGAATACTGGAGTGGGTTGCCATTTCCTTCTCCAGGGGATCTTCCTGACTCAAGGATAGAACCCTCATCTCCTGCATTGGTAGGCAGGTTCTTTACCACTGAGCCACCTGCTCGAGCCCCCCCGGTGGCTCAGTGGTAAAGAATCGCCTGCCAATGCAGGAAACTCAAGAGACTGGAGTTCAATCCCTGGGTTGGGAAGATCCCCTGGAGCAGGAAGTGGCAACCCACTTGAGTATCCTTGCCTGAAAAGTCCCATGGACAGAGGAGCCTGGCGGGCTACAGTCCATGGAATTGCCAAAAGCACACACACACACACACACACACACACACAACCAGTTTTATGGTTCAGAGAAAAGGGGTTCAGCTTCTGGTATCTGAAGATGGTCAGAATTCATCTGGAAAATCTTTCCAGAAAGAAGGGAAACTGGTGGTGTGGCAAGATATATTAAATAGAGAAATGTTATAAAGTAGTCTAAAGCAAGGACAGCCAGCAGATATAGGGCCAGACCAGAGACAGGGTATAGCCGAAGATGGAAACGGAGAGGGATCTGTAGACAAGTTTCAGAAGGCTTTAAACCCATCTTCAAGATCGTTTCATTGATCAGCCAACCACCAGGGACTTCAAGAGGGACAGGACTACATTGAAAGGTACCTCAGGAACACGGTATACTCTCTTCTCTTGGATCTTATCTTCGGTTGTTAAAAAAAAAAGTAGTCAACGTTTAAACATCTCATCCTTGACAATAAATATAGAAATAGAAACATCGGAGCTCAGCGTTGGAGACAGGGCTCTAGAGTCATGTGCGGAGCGGGGATAATTAAAATCGTGAACCCAAGACTGGCAAACCACGAGCTTCCCAAGCAAGTCAGAGAGAAACGCGGAGGTGAGATCAAACAAGATCCGGGCACACTGCTGGTGGGTTGGGAAAAGAGAGGAGAGGGAAGCAAGCAAGAGGAGGATGAGAAGAAAAACTAAAGGTCGCCCCTAAATCCAATGAAAGAGAGGGTGACAAGGAGGTGTCAAAAGCAGCAGCAGGGCAGCGACACCAACACTTAAAGGAGACCTCACAGAACCTCAAATAACTGAGGGGAAGACAGAGCCTGTGGGTTTAGGGTGAAAGTCCGGCCACAACAGAGAGAAAATGCAGAGCGAACTCAGCGCTAAAACAAGAGAGAGAGGAAGCGAGAAGGAGCATCGGAACAGTCCACTGATTGAAGAGAACTTTGGCTGATTCACCAGGAGAGAGCATCTCAACATTTCTGACAATGTTAAATTTGAGCTCTTTAAATGTGTCCGTTTTTTCCCCCACTTGGCACTAATGAAAAACCAGAGGGTATTAAATCAAATTTCAGATTGCAGGCTAACTAAATAATATTGCATTGTGAACACTTAAATGTCAATCTCGCTTAATAGCAGTGACTTAGCCATGATTAAAAACAAATGTTTTAACACAGATTAAAAACTATGGAAAGCTATGTGAAAGAATCTCACTGTTGAATTTGAAAAACGTGTTTTTCTTACCTGATAAAACTGGAAACCAGAGCATCGTGGATTCTACAGCTGCAGAAGGAGACCACTTATTCTATAACAACTGTACATCAGAGCCTTTCTGCCAGGGATATAAGGATGCCTGGGAGGAAAGGATCCAGGACTGGGTCTGACATAGAATGGGCACTCATTTAACACCTGCCAAAGGAAAATATTTGAGGACATCTGTCCTTGAGATTTAGATTCACTCAAAGACAAAAAAAATAATAATAACAATAAAATAAAGACGTCTGGGGAGTGCCACACGGCTGCAGTTTAACTATTAAGACAACAGCCGAGAGGCTCTTCTGAGCATGTACAGGGCCCAAGTCTAGGAGGCCTGAAATATCGACCATGTCACAGATCTGGAATTCCATGATGGTACTTTAAAAACAAAATGGTCACCTCTGGAAGATGCTAGGAAACCAACACCATATTCTGAAGGTGGATAATAAACAAAGGGAAAGACTCCAGTATTTACCCTGCTTTTCCTTTACAAACAGTTGCTTAGAGGAGCCGAATACCAGATGAGGTCAAATTCTTTACAGAAGGCTTTCAGTGAATAAACAAAGAAAGAATGATAGAATCATATCATCTTGCAACCCCTTATGAAATAATTGATGTAGGTCAGGAGTCAGCAAAAAAATTGGCCAACAGGCCAGACCTAATCTGGTAAGTAAAGTTTTATAGGAACACAGTTATGCCCAGTTATTTACATGTTACCTAAGGCTGCTATGTGCAATGATGGAGACCATATGGCTCTCAAAGTCTGAAATATTCACTCTCTGGCCCTTTATAGAAAGAGTCTGCCAGCCCCTGATCTAGACAATAATTACCAGTGATTGCTAAAACCACCAGGCACAAAGCAGATGGGGGAGTTTATAATGGATGTGTCAGGCTGACGACACTTGTTCGCAGGTCAAACTTAACCCTACAAACAGGAAGGCCAGGTAGCATGTGGCCCCTGATGTCCTGCAGGACAAAGTATACGTGTGTGTGTGCTCAGTCAGTCGTGTCCAACTCTTTGCAACCCCATGGACTGTAGCCCACCAGCCTCCTTTGTCCATGGGATTCTCCAGGCAAGAATGCTGGAGTGGGTTGCCATTTACTCCTCCAGAGAATGTTCCTGATCCAGGGATCAAACCCATGTCTCCGGTACTGCAGGCAGATTCTTTATCACTGAGCCACCAGGGAAGGTCACTAGAAAGCATATGCCCCCTACCCCAAAATCTGCCAAAGCTCTGGTTCTAATTACCAGTTTATGGGAAATACAGGGGACAGGAAAATTAAGCTACATCAGGGCTATACAATTAGCAAAAATTCATACTGTAGGAAATTCTACAGGTGAAGAATTTGGTTTCTGCAATAAATCGCAAGAGGAGGGAGAAAAGGGTGAACCTATAGATTAAAAGAGGCCTGAGACATTTATCAACTAAGCGCATGTGTGGCCCTTATTTGGATCTGATTCTAACTCACCAACTGAGAAAAAATTTACAAGACAATCAGGGAAATCTGAATACGCATCAGATATTTTTGATGACAGCAAAGAATGCTGTTTTCTGGTGTGCTAATAGCATTGTGGTTATTTTTTTTTTTACAAAGGCAAGTCTCTTTATTGTTTTAAAGATACACTCTGGCATAGTCACAGATGAAATAAGACATCTGGGCTTTGTTTAAAATAATCCAGTGGGGAGGGGCAGATGAAAGAAGCTAGATTGGCCATATGTTGACCATTGTTAAGGCTTCATGATTAGTGAAATACGGATTCATTCTACCATTTTCTCTACTTTTGAATACATTTAAAGTTTTTCCATAATAAAAAGACAAAAATAAAAACCACTAGCAACGCTTTCTGTCCCTACTTGCCAATGTTTGTGTTCAGGGATGCTTACTTTGTCCTGCTGGGTGTGGGCTTAGTCACTCAGTCGTGTCTGACACTTTGCGACCCCATGGACAGTGGCCCGCCAGGCTTCTCTGTCCACGGGGATTCTCCAGGCAAGAAGACTGGAGTGGGTTGCCATTTCCTTCTCCAGGAGATATTCCCAACCCAGTAATTGAATCTGCATCTCCTACATTATAGATGGATTCTTAACCACTGAGCCACCAGGGAAGCCCAATTAACACCTAAAACAGCATAAATGAAAAGATTTGACATAAGTAACAAAAATGGTGCATTTTAATCTTTGAAATTTTTAAAACGCTCTAATGCTCACATTTAGGCAAAATAAATAAATAAAGAAAAGAAAGGTTTGGGTTTTTTGTTTTTGTTTTTTAGATGTGTGTTGGGTTTTTTTGGACTTCGCAGGTGGCGCTGGTGGTAAAGAACTCACCTGCCAATGCAGGAGACATAAGAGATGCGGACTCAATCCCCTGGGTTGGGAAGAGGCCCTGGAGGAGGGCCTGGCAACCCACTCCAGTATTCCCGCCTGGAGAAGCCCATGGACAGAGGAGCCTGGCGGGCTACAGTCCATAGAGTCACAAAGAGCCGGACAGGACTGAAGCAACTTAGCACGCACGCAGGTTGGCTGTTTTGTTGTTATTGTCATGTTGCTATTCTTTTATTTTTGCCGAAGCTATAGCATTGGGGCTAGGGTGGAGGGGGAGGGCCACTAAAAGCCATCTGGCAGATGGAGGCAGAAGTATCTATACAGAGAGTTCTGCTAAGCCATTAACGGGCTCAAGGACACTGCTGAGTCACTGTCATCTCCACCCACCGACAACTTCACCTTTTAAGGTTATTTTTCTAAAGGAATGCAGTGGAGACGCTGTGGCAGTTTGACATTTGATAAATATGTTCTGTGATAAGGACATCTTAGGGTAAATTTCCAAATCGGGCCACAATAATTTGTCTATTCCAATCCCAGCTCTGTCTAATGAGCAGGCTCTGGGATCTTGGAGTAAATCACTTGGGGAAATCACTTACCCTTTCTGGGTCATGACGTTTTCATCCAAGAAATTAAGATTCTGGACTTGATGGCTAAAGACCTCCCTGTTCCAACATCACAAGGATCTAGGATTAGGGCCGGCCTTTCCATAGGTATTAAGGGTGTCGGCAGTCATTCAAATGACAGCTGAGAGCATTTACATCTGGACAAAGCAAAGCACTAGGAACAGTCTGACTTTCTCGCTATTCAGAGTTTATTAGATCTTACTAAATTTTCCCCTTAGGATCTGACACCTAGTAAGCAGCTTATCGATATTAACTGCTACTAATGTAAATTACTTCTAAGAAAAGTAGATTGCTGTATAGCAATATAACACTGGTATATCAGAGTCAGATCAGATCAGATCAGTCGCTCAGTCGTGTCCGACTCTTTGTGACCCCATGAATCACAGCACGCCAGGCCTCCCTGTCCATCACCAACTCCCGGAGTTCACCCAGACTCATGTCCATCGAGTCAGTGATGCCATCCAGCCATCTCATCCTCTGTCGTCCCCTTCTCCTCCTGCCCCCAATCCCTCCCAGCATCAGACTCTTTTCCAATGAGTCAACTCTTCGATGAGGTGGCCAAAGTACTGGAGTTTCAGCTTCAGCATCATTCCCTCCAAAGAAATCCCAGGGCTGATCTCCTTCAGAATGGACTGGTTGGATCTCCTTGCAGTCCAAGGGACTCTCAAGAGTCTTCTCCAACACCACAGTTCAAAAGCATCAATTCTTCGGTGCTCACTCTTCTTCACGGTCCAACTCTCACAGCCATACATGACCACAGGAAAAACCATAGCCTTGACTAGACGAACCTTTGTTGGCAAAGTAATGTCTCTGCTTTTGAATATGCTATCTAGGTTGGTCATAACTTTCCTTTCAAGGAGTAAGCGTCTTTTAATTTCATGGCTGCAGTCACCATCTGCAGTGATTTTGGAGCCCAGAAAAATAAAGTCTGACACTGTTTCCACTGTTTCCCCATCTATTTCCCATGAAGTGGTGGGACCGGATGCCATGATCTTCGTTTTCTGAATGTTGAGCTTTAAGCCAACTTTTTCACTCTCCACTTTCACTTTCATCAAGAGGCTTTTGAGTTCCTTTTCACTTTCTGCCATAAGGGTGGTGTCATCTGCATATCTGAGGTTATTGATATTTCTCCTGGCAATCTTGATTCCAGTTTGTGTTTCTTCCAGTCCAGCGTTTCTCATGATGTACTCTGCATATAAGTTAAATAAACAGGGTGACAATATACAGCCTTGACGAACTCCTTTTCCTATTTGGAACCAGTCTGTTGTTCCATGTACAATTCTAACTGTTGCTTCCTGACCTGCATACAAATTTCTCAAGAGGCAGATCAGGTGGTCTGGTATTCCCATCTCTTGAAGAATTTTCCACAGTTTATTGTGATCCACACAGTCAAAGGCTTTGGCATAGTCAATAAAGCAGAAATAGATGTTTTTTTGGAACTCTCTTGCTTTTTCAATGATCCAGCAGATGTTGGCAATTTGATCTCTGGTTCCTCTGCCTTTTCTAAAACCAGCTTGAACATTAGGAAGTTCACGGTTCACATATTGCTGAAGCCTGGCTTGGAGAATTTTGAGCATTACTTTACTAGTGTGTGAGATGAGTGCAATTGTGCGGTAGTTTGAGCATTCTTTGGCATTAAGGAATGAAAACTGACCTTTTCCAGTCCTGTGGCCACTGCTGAGTTTTTGCTGGCATATTGAGTGTAGCACTTTCACAGCATCATCTTTCAGGATTTGGAATAGCTCAACTGGAATTCCATCACCTCCACTAGCTTTGTTCGTAGTGATGCTTTCTTAGGCCCACTTGACTTCACATTCCACGATGTCTGGCTCTAGGTCAGTGATCACACCATCGTGATTATCTGGGTCATGAAGATCTTTTTTGTACAGTTCTTCTGTGTATTCTTGCCATCTTTTCTTAATATCTTCTGTTTCTGTTAGGTCCATACCATTTCTGTCCTTTATCAAGCTCATCTTTGCATGAAATGTTCCTTTAGTATCTCCGATTTTCTTGAGGAGATCCCCAGTCTTTCCCATTCTGTTGTTTTCCTCTATTTCTTTGCATTGATCGCTGAAGAAGGCTTTCTTATCTCTTCTTGCTATTCTTTGGAACTCTGCATTCAGATGTTTATATCCTTCCTTTTCTCCTTTGCTTTTCGCTTCTCTTCTTTTCACAGCTATTTGTAAGGCCTCCCCAGACAGCCATTTTGCTTTTTTTGCATTTCTTTTCCATGGGAATGGTCTTGATCCCTGTCTCCTGTAGTAGGTGAATGTAATTTCTGTGTATCTAACAATTTTTTGAAGACTTTAATTTTTTTTAGAGCAGTTTAAGACTCACAACAAAATTGAGAGTAAGATACAGAGATTTCCCACTTACCGTTTCCCATCACACCTGCACATCCCCCCACATAATCCGTATCATTCATCTGAGCAGTGTATTTGTTACAACTGATGAACCTTACCTAATAATTTTTAAAAGCTATTTTCAAGATTGATTTTTACTTTCTATAATAAAAAGTATTAGATCCAAAATTAACTAGCTCTAAAAATTAAGCATTCTGTGTTGTTTCACTTAAAATAAAAAAACCTAAACAATAATTTGACACTATAAATATTTGTGTTTTCCAAATCGTAAAAACAATATGATTCTTTGCTGTTGTTCAGTCACTCAGTCGTGTCCAACTCTTTGTGACCCGCTGGACATGCCGGGCCTCCCTGTCCTTCATTATGTCCAGGAGTTTGCTCAAACTCACGTCCATTGAGTCGGTGATGCCATCCAACCATCTCATCTTTTGTCGTCCCCTTCTCCTCCTGCCCCCAATCCCTCCCAGCATCAGGGTCTTTTCCAATGAGTCAGCTCTCCGCATCAGGTGGCCAAAGTATCAGAGCTTTAGCCTCAACAATAGTCTTCCCAATGAATATTCAGGGTTGATTTCCTTTAGGAATGACTGGTTTTATCCCCTTGCTGTCCAAAAGACTCTCAAGAGTCTTCTCCAGCACTGCAGTTGGAAAGCAGCAATTCTTTGGCGCTCAGCCTTCATTATGGTCCAACTTGCACATGCATACATAACTACTGGAAAAACCATAGCTTTGACTGTACAGACCTTTGTCAGCAAAGTGATCTCTCTGCTTTTTAATACACTGTCTAGGTTGGTCATAGCTTTTCTTTCAAGAAGCAAGCATCTTTTAATTTCACGGCTGCGGTCACCAAATGCAGTGATTTTGGAAGCCCAAGAAAATAAAGTCTGTCACTGTTTCCACTGTCTCCCCATCTATTTGCCATGAAGTGATGCATGTTAAAAAGCAGAGACATTACTTTGCCAACAAAGGTCCATCTAGTCAAGGCTATTGTTTTTCCAGTGGTCATGTATGGATGTGAGAGTTGGACTGTGAAGAAAGCTGAGCACCAAAGAATTGATGCTTTTGAACTATGTTGTTGGAGAAGACTCTTGAGAGTCCCTTGGACTGCAAGGAGATCCAATCAGTCCATCCTAAACATCCATCTGGATGTTCACTGGAAGGACTGATGTTGAAGATGAAACGCCAATACTTTGGCCACCTGATGCGGAGAGCTGACTCATTGGAAAAGACCCTGATGCTGGGAGGGATTGGGGGCAGGAGGAGAAGGGGACGACAAAGGATGAGGTGGCTGGATCACTGACTCGATGGACGTGAGTCTGAGTGAACTCCGGGAGTTGGTGATGGACAGGGAGGCCTGGCGTGCTGCCATTCATGGGGTTGCAAAGAGTTGACATGACTGAGTGATTGAACTGAACTGAACTGATGGGACTGGATGCCATGATCTTCGTTTTTTGAATGTTGAGTTTTAAGCCAGCTTTTTCACTCTCCTTTTTCACCTTCATCAAGAGGCTCTTTAGTTCTTCTATGCTTTCTGCCATTAAGGTGGTGTCATCTGCATATCTGAGGTTATTGATATTTCTCCTGGTAATCTTGATTCCAACTTGAGATTCATCCAGCCCGGCATTTTGCATGATGTACTCTGTATATAAGTTAAATAATCAGGGTGAAAATACACAGTCTTGACGTTCTCCTTTCCCAATTTGGAACCATGTCCAATTCTAACTGTTGTTCCATGTCTGCTGTTCCATGTCCGATTCTAACTGCTGCTTCTTGACCTGCAAACAGGTTTCTTAAGAGGTAGGTAAGGTGGTCTGGTATTCTCATCTCTTTCAGAATTTTCCATAGTTTGCTGTGATCCACACACTAAAAGTCATTATCAAATTTTTGTAAAATTTCCTTATATAGTCATGATTAATTTTACTGTAAGAAGTAATTCAAAATAAAGCATTCATAAGACCAAAATTATAATAACACTGCAGGTCAATTTATGCAAAACAATTTTGTCTCTTAGCTACTGATATATTTTGAGTAAAATTTCCCTAGTTCAAATTTTGCAAGATGATTTTTCAGTCTTTCCAGTCTAGTTATTGTATCTTCAGGAGACTCCTTGATTATTCCAAGATTCTAATCTAGAGAAAAAAATTGCATGATCATACATCTGTCAACTTAGATCAAATAAAGTATAATGACACTAAGAATACTTTTGTGGAGCTCCACTTCCATAAAGAGTGAAGTAGTTGCTATCAGACCAGTAATCCCATGAAGAAAGAGGAGATAAGATTGAAAAAAGCAAAAAGCTGTTCGAGTCCTTAAACAGCAACCCAAGCAACCAGGACTTGAGAGACAAGTTGCTGGAGAGAAGGGAAAAGCACTAAAGTGGGTAACTTGCCATGATCTGCCACGTCGATGGTCAAGTGCACACAATTTCTGTGTACACTTGGGGGCCAGTAGACCATGAAGAAAGTGGTGGTTCAAATATTTTGGTTCAGCGGTATGTGCTCAAGAATTAGAGTTCAGGTTTACCAAAGTGAGTAGGACTGGATGAGCCAAGACACCAAAGAAAAGATAGGTGCAGAGAGCAAGACTAACATTCCACAAAACATTTCCCTTCAAGATTCCTAAGCTGCACACTCTGAGAAGCCAGAAAACAGTGGCACACGTGAGGTTAAAATACTCAGCAGAGATTTTGGTAGATCTGTAGGACTGAAGAAAAGAAAGTGGGGCTCAGGCTCACCAAGGAGGAAGCCCCCAGCAAACACCTTAGGTTTCAATTGGGATCTCTAAAAGCTTGTGCCCCAGGAATAAAAGAATATCAAAGTAAGATATTCCTCAAGAAGAATAAAACTCTGCCACGGTGGACCAGAATCCACCCACCAATGCAGGGGACACGGGTTCGATCCCTGGTGGGGGAAGATTCCACATGCCTCGGGGCAGATAAGCCCGAGCGCTACAACTACTGAAGCCAGCACACTAGAGCCCAGGCTCCCCAACAGGAAAAGCCACCGCAAGGAGAGCCCGAGCACCACAAGGAAGGAGAGCCTCCATGTGTCACAACTAGAGAAAGCCCGCACAAAAGCAGTGAAGACTCAGGGCAGCCAGAAAAACAAACGAAACTCAGAATCACATCGTCTCGATTCTTGACCGAATCAAAACAAGCAGCCCCCTAACTGTCTTCCAGAAGAAAACTTACTGCACTCTGAAGAAAGATTGCATCATTCAGAGCTTCTTACAATTTTTACAAATACACGCTCTGACACTCTAACAAAAATATCGTGTGAGGGGATAAGACGAAATGTCTAAAATCAGGGCAGAGGTGTGGGGTGGGGAGACATGAGATAAAGTGACCCCACTGGTGATCCAAATACTGGAAGTTATCCAACATGGACATTAAAAGAAATATGATTAATATGTCCAAAAAAAAAAATGACAAGTGAAGAATTACACCAGAGAACTGGGACCTGTTTTAAAGAGAAAAAGGAAAGGTAAAAATCAAATAAAGATTGTAAATCTCAAAAATACAATAGCTAGAACAGATTCACTTTGGCATGATGAAGAGGTTGATAAATCATCTCCCCACAAAGCAACTATAAAGCCAGTCAGAACTGTCAAATACAATCATTTCGGCATTCTGAAAATTCCAGCAAACAACAAACAGAGGAGAACTCTGGCGAGCTTAACCTAAGTATTGAGAGCTCTTGCCTGGGCCCTCCCATCACCCCCCGCCCCCGCCCAGCAGCATGCTACTTCACCCAGGGCACGACCAATTGCGAGAAACAGCAGCTCCGCTGCCACTGTCACGGAAGCTCACTTGATACGAAACAGTGTTGTTCAAGGTGGTGATCTCGGTTACAAGCTAATAGAGACAGCATTTCTGCTAGCCTAAGAAAACAATTTGAGACAAGCCATAGACGGGATGTTCCGGAAGTTAAGATGGCAAAGACAGGCTTGAAAACTTTTCCACATAGCCTGGGGTTAACCAGAGGCTGAGCACATACATCTCAGAGACTAATGTGTAAAACACGAACACATTCACAGCAGAGTCTGAATACCTGCATAGAGAAGACATGAGTGCCCGTGGAAGTAAAAACGAGAGCAGACTTGAAAATGCCCTGAACTCGAATGGACTTCCCAGGCCACATGCAGCTCTGTCCATAGAGAGGGGAAGTCTTCCTGGCTTGAGAAAATTGCGCACAACCTCTGTCTCTGGCTGAACGTACAGCTATGCACACACAGAAAAGATCCCCAGGAAGCCAAGCTTTAAAAATAAAAGACGAGGGAAAAAAACTCAGCAGAGACATCAGTGTGTAGACTCATCATGGGGAGACAGACTTCATAGCAAGTGTCTAAGTTACCTAAAGGTCAAAGGAAAAAAGTACCATGACCATTTTAAAACATCTTGAGCAGAAAAATTAAAATACAACATCAAAACTTCTAGGATGCTATTAAAACCACAGTTTAAAGGAAAACGTAGAGTTGTGAATGCATACATTAGAAATGCAGACTGAAAATCAATAATCTAAGTATCTTTCTCAAAAAAGGTAGACAACATCTAATTTTAGTCCAAAAAAAGTTAAACTGGACACAAGAAATGGTATATAGAAATATGTCTAGGCCTGTACTTAACATAATTACATCCATAATATAAAACTTTGCTACAAAGAAAACTCCAGTCTCAGATGCCTTCACTAATAAATTTTCTATCAAACACTGAAGACAGAAGTAATACCAATCTCTTCCAGAGAACTGAACAAAAGAGGGAAACACTTCCCCATTGATTTTATAAGACCAGCATATCCTTGATGCCAAAACAAGGCAAGTTCATTACACAAAAGGAAAACCACAAGCTAACCTCCCTTCCCAAACACAGAAGCAAAATTCTTAAAATATTAGCAAATTGAATCCAATCAAACACAAAAATGATAGCACATCTGTTGGGTTTATGACAGGAACATGAGACTGTTTTAATGTTTTTTAATATGATTACCATGTTGACAAAATAAAGGAGAAACAAATTATATGACAATCCAGTAGCTGCAGAAAAAGCATTTGATAAAAGTCAACACATGTTCATAGTTAACTGCCTATCAAATTAGAAATTAGAGAGTTTTCTTTAACAAAAAAGTTTTCAACCAGACTCCTAAGTAAATGCCCTACTTTAAATACTGAAAGCTCTCCTTCCTGATTTTGGGAACCAGAAATATATGTTATCATCACTACTATTCAAAATTATAACTGAGGCCCTAGTGCAACAAGGCAATAAAAAATAAATAAATGGAAAGTATAAGAACTGGACAGTAAAAAATAAAACTCTTCCCTACATAAAATGATCATGCACAAAGAAAATCCAAATGAATCTATGGGTAAACTATTAAGACTAAGAAATGAATGGAGCAAAATCCTTGGAAACGAGGTCAATACAAGAAAATCTGCCACATTGCAACAGATTTGTACAGGCAACAAAAATTAGAAGATGAAATGGTAAAAGATGTCATTTGCAATAACAACAAAAAGAATATAAGTTGATGAAAGATATACATGAATGCTACCAATAGAACTTTATTAGATGAATCAGAGGATAAATGGAAAGAGGCAGGTAGCAGCACTCTTAGACTCTGTTAATGATGGCAAAATTGGTCAGGTTATGAGCTTTCAGAGGAATATATTGTAGATGAATCTTCTCAAAACTCAATAATCGATAAATGACCTACATATTCTTAAGGACACAAAAGAAATGTGGTATTTTCATCTAGTTAGTCATTTGACAGGAAAAATGTCACTATGCAATGTTTTGTGACAAGAACTTGGACCATCTTGTTTTGCCAAAATAATGTATGATGATACTCTTTAATATTTTTTATTGTTTGTGTGTCAATGTTTGAGTTGAGGTTTACTATGTTAAAATTCTTGTGAACACTTCAAATAAAGTTTTTTTTCTTATTAAAAAAAAAAAAAGAACTTGAAAATATTAAAGACAACCTGTAGCATTCATTGATTAGAAGAGTCAATATCGTAAAGACAGTAAACTCTCCCAAACTGATCTACAAATTCAATGCAATCCCAACCCAAGCCTCGGCCAGGTTTTGTGTGTGTGGAAATTGATAGAATGATTCTAGGATTTTTATGTAAATGCTAAACACTAAGAAAGAGGCAAAAAAAGGAGAAAAACAAAAATGAAAGACTTACTCAACCTGACATCAGAACGACAATAATTTAAGGCATTTTATTAAAGAAATAGCCCAATAGAACAGAATACAGAGAGTCCAGAAACCGATTCACAAACATTACATGATTATTTGATTGATGAAAGAAGGGCCACTGCAATTTAGGGGAGAAAGGATGACCTTTATAACAGATAATGCTGAGTCAACAGGATATTTACATAGATATAAATAACCTTCACCCCTACCTCACACCATATACAAAACTCAATTCCAAGAGGATTATAGATCTAAATGCGAAAAGTAAAACAGATGATTACACAGGTGATAACTAGTGACTTAGTGAAAATGCATAGAGCTGTATGTCACGTTCTGCCTTGTATACCTTTCTGGCTGCATGCTAACTATTAATGACACAAGTTTACTTAAAAAGAAAAACAATGCTTCCTTAAGTCTCTACGTGATACACAAAACACAAAACAGATAAAAGAAAGTGATTCTGAAAAGTCTACACTCAGCAACCAGAGAGATTTTCTAGAACTCAAAAGCAATCACTTATGCCCCGGCTGAAAATACCGTGCTGTTGTTTAGTCACTAAGTCTTGTCCAACTCTTTGCAACTCCAGGGACTGTAGCACACTAGGCTCCTCTGTCTTCCACTGTCTCCCAGAGTTTGCTCAAATTCATGTCCACTGAGACAGTGGACATGACTAACCATCTCATCTTCTGCCTCCACTATCTCCCAGAGTTTGCTCAAATTCATGTCCACTGAGTCAGTGGACATGACTAACCATCTCATCTTCTGCCACCTCCTTCTCCTGTTGACTTCACTCTTTCACAACATGAGGGTCTTTTCCAAAGGGTCAGCTTTTCAAATCAGGTGGCCAAAGTATTAAGCTTCAGCTTCAGTCCTTCCAGTGAATGTTCAGGGTTGATTTCCTTTAGGACTGGCTGGTTTGATGTCTTTGCAGTCCAAGGGACTCTCAAGAGTTTTCTCCTGCACTGCAACTCGAAATCATCAATTCTTTGGTGCTCAGCCTTGTTTATGGTCCAACTTTCACATCTGTAAAGAATCTGCCATTCAGTGCAGGAGATATGGGTTTGATCCCTGGGTTGGGAAGATCCTCTGGAGAAGGCAATGGCAACTCACTCCAGTATTCTTGCTTGGAAAATTTCATGGACAGAGGAGCCTTGTGGGCTACAGTCCACGGGGTCACAAAGACTCGGACATGGCTGAGTACACACACATGCACTCACATCCATACATGACTACTGGAAAAACCATAGCTTTGACCATACAGACCTTTGTCAGTGAAGTGCCGTCTCTGCTTTTTAATTCACTGTCTAAACTTGTCATAGCTTTCCTTCCCAGGAGCAAGTGTCTTTTAATTTCACGGCTGCAGGAACCATCTACAGAAGTTTTGAAGCCCAAGAAAATAAAATCTGTCACTGCTTCCCCTTTTTCCCTTCTATTTGCCATGAAGAGATGGGACTGGATGCCATGATCATCGTTTTTTTGAATGTTGAATTTCAAGTCAGCTTTTTTCACTCTCCTCTTTCACCCTCATCAAGATGCTCTTTAGTTCCTCTTCACTTTCTGCCATTAGAGTGCTATCATCTGCATATCTGAGGTTGTTGATCTTTCTCCCTGAAATCTTGATTCCAGCTTGAAAACATGTTAATGTCTTCCTAATCTGACTTCTGCTTCCTCACCAGCCACTCCCTCATCCCCTCCCCACTTCACTCCATCCCCTCCCCAACTCTACCTGTTCTAGAAGCCATATTCTCCCTAGAATAGATTCTAGGATTTCAATATGCAAAGTTCCCTCCTTTTACCTCTTGCCTACTCTCACCAACCTGGCCAGTTTGTTTTCTGTTTGTGAGTCTGTTTCTGTTTTGTAAAAAAGTGTATTTGTATCGTATTTCAGAGTCCACGTGTGATATCATGTGATATTTCCCTTTGCCTGACTTACTTCGCTTAATATAAACCTTGGGTCCGTCCATGTTGCTGCAAATGGCATTATTTCAATCTTTTTTAGGACTGAGTAGTCCTGGGTGTTCACTGGAAGGACTGATGTTGAAGCTGAAACTCTACTTTGGCCACCTGATGCTAAGAGCTGACTCATTTGAAAAGACCCTGATGCTGGGAAAGATTGAGGGCAGGAGGAGAAGGGGACGACAGAGGATGAGATGGTTGGATGGCATCACTGACTCAATGGACATAGGTTTGGGTGGACTCCGGGAGTTGGTGATGGACAGGGAGGCCTGGCGTGCTGTGGTTCAAGGGGTCACAAAGAGTCAGACACGACTGAGCGACTGAACTGAACTTAACTGACATTTCCCATTGTTTATATGTATATATATATATATGTACATATATACATATACCACATCTTTATCCATTCATCTGTCAATGGATATTTAGGTCGCTTCCACGTCTTGGCTATGTACACAGTGCTTCTATGAACATTGGGATGCATGTATCTTTTCAATCTTGAGAGTTTTCTCTAGATGCACGCCCAGGAGTAGAACTGCTGGGTCATATGGTAGCTCTATCTTACTTTTTTTTTTAAGGAATCTTCAGTAAAACTTTTAAAAAAGGCACTACCACAATATTTTTAACCTAAATCCCACAATTTAACCACAGTTATTTTAATTTTATTTTTCTATCCTGATTTCAAAAGATGGCTCCATCTAAAAAAAATAGCTGCTACATGAAATATGTCTTATAAAACACATCAATTGATGAAAATGTATTTGTAGAATCAGTTTAATAAGAAACTCCAATTCTATTCACGGAAATATCATTGATGCTGTAGTTAGTATGTCTGACATTTTAATATGCTAAACTATTAAACAGTATATATATCATTTATTTTACCTATGTAAATGAATATATTCTCTTATAAAACCAAAAAATTCATGGGCTAAATATAGGGTTGACACCTTCAAAAGTAAAAATATGCCTACCTGAAATGTAAAATTACATATTGGACAGTATCCGTCTAAAGATTAAAATGCCAATACTATATCTAAAGAGCATGGTTTGGAATCACTGGTTGTCATGGTGACTACAAAAAATGGGTGAAGCCTGTGCACGAAGGTCACGGGAATATTACTCAGGATGTACGCAGCCCACGTGCAGTATCTAAGCCTTAAATCTGTGATCCATAAGGAGCCGTATTTTAATGAAAAAGAGTCAAACAGTAACTTGAAATCAATGTGGAATGGGATGATAACAAAAGTTCACCTAAAATGGTACCTCCAGCTTACCCGAAATAATACACTTCTTTCTAACGGGTAAGTGCCTCTCCAATCTAGAGAAAGTTTAGAATCAAACAGAGACTCTCAGGTGGCACAGGAGTAAAGAACCCCCCTGCCAATGCAGGAGATTCAAGAGACTCAAGTTGGATCCTGGGTCAGGAAGAACCCTTGAAGTAGGAAATGGCAACCCACTCCAGTATTCTTGCCTGGAAAATTCCACGGACAGAGGAGCGTGGTGGGCTCTGGTCCACGGGATTGAAAAGAGTCAGACGAGACTGGGCGTGCACAGTAGCATAGAGACCACAAGGAAAATGAGACTCACGTTAATATTTTTTAGAATATTTTAGAAATATGTTTTATATTAACTGGAACAGTTTGTGCATAATTATTACGTTTTTAATGTTTAAAAGAATCTGACATAAACTGACATGTGATTCTCCTTAAAATGTGAGCTATATTTAGACATATGATTTATTTAGATTGAAGTGTTTAAGAGGATTTGGCTATGTCTATAAAATATTAATTTTGTAAGTGATGGAATAGTCAAAGGAAATTGAGCTAAGTACTTGGAAAGGCTTCACTCATTTGAATCATACATTTGCCCACTGAGCATCTGATTTGTTTAAAAAGAAAATCAAATATATTAAATAAATATATACAATTGAAAATATTTTAGGGTTTAAATTTAACTAAGTTTACAAACGAGACTGATAGTTTAAGGAACTCAATCTGTTCAATTTGAACTAAAGTTTCATCAAAGAAAAAGGGATTGTGATTGCTCACATTTAGCAGATTTATAAGCAGAATAAGAAGATATGTAACTTAAACGCTTAAAGGCAACTCGATATTTATTTTTACCTGTAAAAACTTAAAATATTACCGAAATTGTCCTTTCTGCAGACAAAATTGATTCTTAACAGCTAATAAGACTTTACAAATATTAATTCACTTAACCCTCACAACCCAACCAAGTAAGTAATATTCTCCCCATTTTATAAGTCAAGAAATGAAGGCACAGCATTATTAAGCCACCACCCTAAGGTCATAGAGCTAGATGGTAGCACGGCCGGAGTTCAAATACAAGCTGTCTGGCATCAAAATTCACGCTCTTAACCACTGTGCTTTGCTGACTCTCAGACTGCCCTTGAACATGAAAGAAAGAGCTCATCCTGACAAAAATAACTAGTTGTTCAAAAAGGTGAGCTTTTACATGCTGTTAAGATGTTAACGAAAAATCTTGTTTCTCTTTTTTTCCCAGTAACTATCAAGAAAGGTTTGCGCTAGGAATTCCAGGAAAAACCCGTGATGCACAAGGGAGGGACCCAAATGAGAGCAGTTTCCAAGTTTTCTAACTTCATCCTGACCTTGCGACTCCAGGCTGCTGGCGTTCTAAGACAAGGAACTCTCCCGCAGCGACAGAGAACATGTTGCTCTGACCCTCAAAAAAGTCCAGCCTGAGGGAAATGACACGTATTGAGTTACTTTTCATTGCATTTCTTTTCATCCTACAACATCTCATCTGGCCTCTTTTTGGGTGTGTGTTGCCGGGGGCGGGGGGCGTTAATTCTGAATCCAGGGCACAGTACAAAACAAAACAAAACAAAATAAACTCAGGAAAGAGAAGATAATTCCTTTTAATTTTGTTTTTAATTCTAAAAATAGATTGGGGGAGGGGGAGACTTTGCCCCCTCCTTCTACACCAAAACCCTATCTGGGGGTCTGAGGCAATGAACATAAACAAGGACTATGGTTTTGATTACCTCCTGAGAACCATCTCCCCCTTCAACACTGACCATACCTACCATCCTGAATCTTCCCCACCAGGCAGCCACTCTTTCCAAAGCAAAGGTAATTAAAATGCATGTTCACTGCAGCAGGAAGGCGTTCTTTGTTGACTGGCAATTAACAAAGCTGCTGCTGCTGCTGCTGCTGCTGCTAAGTCGCTTCAGTCATGTCCAACTCTGTGCGACCCCATAGACGGCAGCCCATCAGGCTCCCCCGTCCCTGGGATTCTCCAGGCAAGAACACTGGAGTGGGTTGCCATTTCCTTCTCCAATGAATGAGAGTGAAAAGTGAAAGTGAAGTTGCTCAGTCGTGTCTGACTCCCAGCGATCCCATGGACTGCAGCCCACCAGGCTCCTCCGTCCATGGGATTTTCCAGGCAAAAGTACTGGAGTGGGGTGCCATTGCCTTCTCCGATTAACAAAGCAAGCATAGTCAATTTCAGATTGTGACTTATCACACAGATGATGGTTTTAAATTTACCAACCTTGTGTGATCTTGGATAAGCTATTTATTAGCATTTTATAGATGAGGAAAGAAGAGTGATTGTGAAGATCAAGAGATAGTTTGTATAACATACTAAATGGACTACTGGGGTGCCAGGTAAGTGATCAATAAATTATAGCTATCACAATATTTATTATTAAAAGAACCTACAGAACTGTGTTTCCTTACTTGCTTTTATGGACACCTGTCTTTTATTTAATTTTGCTTTTCATATAGCTTAAATAAGAAAAGCCCCCTGAAAGTAAAACACTTGATCACTCTTCTATGGAGACAGTGAGAACATGAGTTTATAACGGGGTGGGGTAGATAGAAGATAAAATAGTAAAAGCAATGTAAAGACAAATGTAGATGATTTTTAAAGATCCATTTTTTGCTCTCTTTGACTTGAATAATCAAAAGCTTATGCATAACTTCGAGTATAAACTTCAGCTCAGTTCCGTTTAGTCACTCAGCCATGTCCAACTCTTTGCAACCCCATGGACTGCAGAAAGGCTTCCCTGTCCATAACCAATTCCCGGAACTTACTCAAACTCATGTCCATCGAATTGGTGATGCCATCCAACAATTTCATCCTCTGTCGTCCTCTTTTCCTCTCGCCTTCGATCTTTCCCAGCATCAGGGTCTTTTCTAATGAGTTAGTTCTTCACATCAGGTGGCCAAAGTACTGGAGTTTCAGCTTCAGCATCAGTCCTTCCAATGAATATTCAGGATTGATTTCCTTTAGGATGGACTGGTTGGATGTCCTTGCAGTCCAAGGGACTCTCTCAAGAGTCTTTTCCAACACCACAGTTCAAAAGCATCAATTCTTCGGCGCTCAGCTTTCTTTCTAGTCCAACTCTCATATCCATACATGACTACTGGAAAAACCATAGCTTTGAATAGATGGACCTTTGTCAGCAAAGTAATGTCTCTGCTTTTCAATATGCTGTCTGGGTTGGTCATAGCTTTTCTTCCAAGAAGCAAGAGTCTTAATTTCATGGCTGCAGTCACCATCTGCAGTGACTTTGGAGCCCAAAAAAATAAAGTCTCTGTTTCCATTGTTTCCCCATCTATTTGCCATGAAGTGATGGGACCGGATACCATGATCTTCATTTTCTGAATGTGGAGTTTTAAGCCAGCTTTTTCACTCTCCTCTTTCATCAAGAGTCTCTTTAGTTCTTCTTCACTTTCGGCCATAAGGGTGGTGTCATCTGCATATCTGAGATTATTGATATTCTTCCCGGCAATCTTGATTACCGCTTGTGCTTCAAAATTAAGCTAGCTAGAGTTTTTTGTGATATATATATATATATATACACACACACATACACACACACACACACATAGGTGAGGTGAAGTCGCTCAGTCGAGTATACACACACACACACACACACACACACACACACACACACACACAGGTGAGGTGAAGTCGCTTAGTCGCGTCCGACTCTTTGCGACCCCATGGACTGTTCCCTACCAGGCTCCTCCCTCCATGAGATTCTCTAGGCAAGAGGACTGGAGTGGGTTGCCATTTCCTTCTCCAGGGGATCTTCCCGATCCAGGGATCAAACCTGGGTCTCCTGCATTCCAGGCAGACGCTTTAACCTCTGAGCCACCAGGGTGAGCCACACATACACATACATAACCTTTTAAGATATGACCATCAGGAATCCAAATAAATTGAAAATGAAACGATGATCTTTGATTTCTTATGTTGTATTTCAAATAACTAAAAGCTACAGTGATTTTCAGCGCCCTGATGACACACTGGAGCTTGGATAACTGAAGTAATGCTGCTCTGTTTCCCCCATGGTGCTGTGGTCTCTCTGCCAATGCAGGAGACAAAAGAGGCGAGTTCCACCCCTGGGTGGGGAAGATCCCTGGAGGAGGTCACGGCAACCCACTCCACTATTCTTGCCTGGAGAATCCCCATGGACAGAGGAGCCTAGTGGGCTACAGTCCATAGGGTCGCACAGACTCGAACATGACTTAGAATGCACGCGTGCAGGAAACCTGAGTCACTTTCCTAAGACCCTAACATTGACACTTGTAAGGTCCTCAATACTGACTTTGGAACTAGACTTTAAAATAATCTTTTTATATCACATAAAAAATCTTTTAGGCATTCATTTAAGGAAAGCACATTTGTATTTATCTTATCTTTGGAAATGAATAAGGCATAGTTCTTGTTTACAGTCTGGCACACATTTGGTAAAGAATCCACCTGCAATGCAGGAGACCCTGGTTCGATTCCTGGGTTGGGAAGATCCGCTGGAGAAGGGATAGGCTACCCACTTCAGTATTCCTTGACTTCCCTTGTGGCTCAGCTGGTAAAGAATCCGACTGCAATGCAGGAGACCTGGGTTCAATCCCTGGTTTGGGAAGATCCCCTGGAGAAGGGAAAGGCAGCCCACTCCAGTATTCTGGCCTGGAGAATTCCATGGACTATATAGTCCATGGGGTTGCAAAAAGTTGGACAGGACTGAGCAACGTTCACTTTCACTTCACACACACACAAAAAAGATATATGTGTTTTCAAACAACATGCTAAGTTGTTTTTCGGTTTTGGTTTGTTTTTTAAATAGGTATAGACAGAGTTCTCTTGGAAGAGAATGAGTGAGAAGGGAATATTACCTGGTCCTCAGGACATGAGAGAGCTACTGAGAAAAGACCAGACGAGCCTACAGCTCAGGGAATGATAGCCATTATCTTGTAGTAGCTTACAACGATTATGCTGCTGCTCCTGCTGCTGCTAAGTCGCTTCACTCTGTGGGACCCCATAGACGACAGCCTACCTGGCTCCTCTGTCCCTGGGATTCTCCAGGCAAGAATACTGGAGTGGGTTGCCATTTCCTTCTCCAATGCATGCGTGCATGCTAAGTCACTTCAGTCATGTCTGACTCTGTGCGATCCCATGGACAGCAGCCCACCAGGCTCCTCTGTCCACAGGATTCTGTAAGCAAGAATACTGGAGTGGATTGCCATTTCCTTCTCCATACCATGATTATAACCTGCAAAAATACTGACTCACTGTGCTGTCCACCTGAAAACTAATATAATACTGCAAATCAACTACATTTCATTCTTTTTAAAAAGGTGTGCCTAGACTGATGATACACCACATAAGGCAATCCCAAATAGACAAATGTAAAAGATACCTTCACATGTATATAGCAAAGCTAACACCACCGAAAATATACATTCTTTTAATATATGAATACAAATAATAAGTGAAAGAACAACTATCTTCAAAAGTATCTTTTCCATAAATTAGTCTGTTCTAGTTTTTAAGTAAAGAAAATACTGACATAGGTCACAATATGCTATGAAGAAATAATTCTTGCTTTATTCTTGAAGAAATCATTCTGGCTTTAGGTTTTGTTCCTTTTTATTAAAATAAGGGGGAAAAAACGAAGTACCATTACAATTGACGCCTTTATTTCTACACTTGATATCAGTTAATTAAAAAGCAAAGTTTGCTGCATTCCTTGACATAAAGAAGCCAGGATTCTGGTACATATTTTGCCTGCGTGCTTGTGTGTGCTCAGTCATGTTCTAATCTTATGACCCCATAGACTGTAGCCCACCAGGCTCCTCTGTCCATGGAATTCTCTAGGCAAGAATACTGCAGTAAGTTGCCATTTCCTCCTCCAGGGGATCTTCCCAACCCAGGAGTCGAACCCGTGTCTCCTGTGTCTCCTGCATTGGCAGGTGGATTCTGTACCACTGAGCCACCTGGGAAGCCTCTGTACTTTTAGAATAATATAACAGAAAGATCACATCAGTTTCCTCCTTCTTAAAATGGGGATCACAGTAGTACCTACTTCACAGAGTTCTTAAGAAGATTAAATAGATTGATATTTGTGAAGTATTCAGAAAAGCGCCTGGCCATTAAGAAGCACTTGCAAGGGTTTGACTGATAGAAAAGAGATGGAACTGCAATCATGCTAACCAGGGTCTAAGGAAGCCATATGAAACAAGACAAAATGCCAGATGAGACCACACAGAAACCTTTCATTAGAGATTTACAATTCAGGAGTTTGAGTAATCATCTGTCCTTCAATTCAACTCTGCCTGACACATCACGTAGTAATAAAATTGTGTAAAATGCCATGTCTTCCTTGAACAGCTATGACTGTAACAGAGGGAAGATGGTTCACAATAGACTGATACTCAGAGAAACAATTTCTCATTTAAACACCCCCAAATACATGGGACAAACCCATAGTTTTCTTTTCAAGCTCCATTACTGTCTTGGCTATTTAACTGGTCTCCCTGACCAATTATGGGCTTCCCCAGTGGCTCAGATGGTAAAGCGTCTGCCTGCAATGTGGGAGACCCGGGTTTGATCCCTGGGTCAGGAAGATCCTCTGGAGAAGGAAATGGCAATCCACTCCAGTACTCTTGCCTGGAAAATTCCATGGACGGAAGAGCCTGGCAGGCTACAGTCCATGGGGTCGCAAAGAATCGGACATGACTGAGTGACTTCACTTTTCCTGACCAATTATACACTATAATCATGTGGAAATCTTTATTCTTATGTCCTAACTTGTGGTTTATAATATTAAAAGTGCACTTACATCCCAGTTCAGGGGAGTCACTTTTTACTCGGTTGTAAGGAAAAGTGGGGGTAAGTGAACAGAACAGCCTCTCTGCTGTAGGAGTGATCAGTCTCTGGAAACCATGTAAACACTCGCTGGGGAGTTGCTTTAGGATTCTGGACCACAAGGTGCTGAAGAGATGATCTGTGTCATCCATCTTTTTCCTCCCCTTCACCCGGTCCTGAAAGGTCTCAGTATATATTAATCTCAAATCCCTTGGACAACAAGGAGATCAAACAACTCAATCCTAAAGGAATTCAATCCTAAATATTCATTGGAAGGATTGATGCTGAAGCTGAAGCTCCAATACTTTGGCCACCTGACGTGACTCATTGGGAAAGACCCTGATGCTGGGAAAGATAGAGGGCAGGAGAATAAGCGGGTGACAGAGGATGAGATGGTTGGATTGCACATGAGTTTAAGCAAACTCCAGGAGATAGTGCCAGACAGGGAAGCCTGGTGTGCAGCAGTCCATGAGGTTGCAGAGAGTCAGACACGACTTAGTGACTGAACAATACTTTTTAACTCACCGAACTCTCCATCTTGAGATTCTTTGGCTTTCACTTCAATTGGTTATGAGGTAAAGAAGCAGAGATCTAGATCTAGGCAGTTAGGGAAAACAGCACTTCATCACCTAACAGGATTCCAGATTTTCCTATCCACCACACGACCTTTGTACATGTCCAGAATGTGAAATTAAGGATTATAACATGGCCTGGATTGGAGGGGAGTTTGGGAGAGAATGGATACATGTATATGTATGGCTGAGTCCCTTTGCTATCCACCTGAAATTCTTACAACACTGTTAATCAGCTATACTCCAATGTAAAATAAAGAAAGCTTAAAAAGAAAAAAAAAGATTATAACATGAATTATGAGTTTTTTAATACACACCATTATAAAGTAAGTTTTCTAATATTCTGGTTGAAAAACAAATTAACCAACTTATATTTTCTAAAAGCCCTGGAGGGTATACAATTACTTACAAAGCATTAAAGAATTAACTGGTAACTTTTCCCCATAAGAAAAGGAAGGCTAACATAGAATATTTGGGTATTAGGTATCATAAACAATGAGTTACACATATAATAAGAATAATCGTAATAGTTGGAAAACAAGTAATTCCTCAACTATAAAATCTCAGGTGACTTTATCAAGCAATATGGAATAAAGAAAAGGAATCAGCTGATAAACATTTGCTGACTGATGTCCAAAACTATTCTATATAATTGCTACAAAG
This sequence comes from Bos taurus, assembly GCF_002263795.3. Classification (NCBI taxonomy): domain Eukaryota; kingdom Metazoa; phylum Chordata; class Mammalia; order Artiodactyla; family Bovidae; genus Bos; species Bos taurus. Next base: position 42,832,738 of record NC_037350.1, read on the forward strand.
AACTGGCACATATGGAAATCAAGCGTTGATCTCGAACTATGTTTATAACACTCCAATTCTGTGTCCGACTGAATAAATATATGCATTTCCCATTTTGTAAAGTGGTTTACAAAATGGCTTAAGAGATCTTACCCTCATTTTAACTGAGAGCAGGAAAAAAATGAAACACACGCCCACAGAAGTTTCTCAGCCTCCGTCAATCTCTACTAACTGTCCGTAGCACAAACACCCCTTCCTATCACCACAAGCATGGATTCCCATGCCTTTTCTCAGCACTGTGGTTACAATCAATACTCACCACACACAGCAGGTCAGCTGACAATACCTTACATTTACAGCATTTTTTCCTTGAAGTCCCAGGGCTAACATTATTCTCCCCAGCCACAAATCCAAATCCAAGTGTTTTGGCAGTGAAGAAATTATGTTTTAAAAAACTATCATCTTTTTCACAAATACACTTTTACAAATGCTACAACACGTTGTACGAGACGATAAATTACCAACCAGTCATCACGTTATCACAGAGCTAGAAATTGCTGGAGAACACTGACCCAGAAACAGCCAACAAAGCCTCCAACGGCCTAATGCTGCCCGTGCAGGCTCATATGGTTAAAAATATGACTTTCAGTGGCACAAGAACAATGTTAATCTGACTTAAATGAGAACATTTCTTGACTCCTTTTATCTCTTTGGACATGCTCGCTAAGTCAAGTTACAGAATTCTTCAGGCTGTGTTTATAATTATCAGACCAAATTTTACAACGTATACCAAAAATTAGGACCAGGGTTTTATTTTAATTATTAAATTAAGACTATAAAATTATGATGTTACAAAATTATAAAATAATTTTACAAAATTGAGACTTTTCTAATTTTAAGGCTCTGAAGCTTAGAAATGCAAAAGATTTCTACTACTATGAATGAGCCGGTGACAACTGGCATATTACACCTAAGGATGCTCTGTGCTGTTCCCTACTTCCACCAGGTGGCCGATCTCAACCAGGGACCTACTGCACACTCCCATCTGCATTTCCTAAGGGGCTTCTATAGATATCACAGCTTTTTTTTTTTTTTGGCTTTCATTCAAGGAGATCCAACCAGTCCATTCTGAAGGAGATCAGCCCTGGGATTTCTTCGGAAGGAATGATGTTAAAACTGAAACTCCAGTACTTTGGCCACCTCATGCGAAGAGTTGACTCAATGGAAAAGATTATGATGCTGGGAGGGATTAGGGGCAGGAGGAGAAGGGGATGACAGAGGATGAGATGGCTGGATGGCATCACTGACTTGATGGATGTGAGTCTGAGTGAACTCCGGGAGTTGGTGATGGACAGGGAGGCCTGGCGTGCTGCGATTCATGGGGTCGCAAAGAGTCGGACACGACTGAGCAACTGAACTGATTTGGTCACGCACCTACCTCGTGATGCTAGTAACATATATAAATATGCCAAATTATTGTTTTTCACTTCACTGACAAAAGCTTCATTCCTTGCCTCAGAGCTTGTGTAAATAAACCACTAGGACAAAGCTGTGCTTGCAATATATGCCTGTTTATTTCTGATGTTTACTGACTTTATTTTCTTGGCAGAAAGTGATCCAGCTTTAAAGATGCCAAACTATATTGAATCCTGTGCCTTGGGTGAGCTAGTAGCAAAGGCAAAACACGAGTTATCACTGTGCTGAATTAACACTGGCTATCACCAATCTTCAGAATCCAAACCAAGGACCACAGACTAGAACTCATAGTGAGGGGCCCATGTAGCTGAAAAGCAGGTCCAGAATCCTTGCACTTGAATGTTGGATTTGCTAACAAAGATATGAATAACGCTGTACTGTTGCTGCCTCAGAAAGAACACAAAACTAATTATTTTTAGCACAAAACATGAAACGATATTCTGTCTATAGAACAGGACAAGGCCTCAATATTCATCCTAGTTGTCTTTCATGCTCAAGTGAAAAAAGGCTTATTTTTCCTCTCCTGGTTATCTTCTGAAAACAGATCAACTTCATTTTAATCAATGTACCATTTCACTACCATCATTGCAGAGTGTCTGTGAATCACTCTACAGGTTAAGATTCAGTTTAATAACAAAACCAATTGTGAAATAATCTGCAAATTGTTGCTGCAACTCAATTCTTAATAGTTTCCAATACAATCTTCTAATGAAGTGACATTACTTAAAATTACTAGCAAATATGAACAGACTCAGAAACCTAGTAATCAGCCAGCTAACAGGTGTTGAAATCCCAAAAGAGAGAAGTATCAGATAATCACTTTATGTCTGACACCTCAAGTAGCTTTAATATCCATAATTCTAATCAACTTAACTGCAATTCAAAATGATCAGTGCCAATGGTTTCTTCTCATTGACTACCTTTAAGCAAAAATACAATTTCTTGCTTTCTATAAAATTTTCTCTGACCTCTTCCAACTTAAAGATTATTTTGCTAAGTTGGGTATACAATTCAATATCTTCCTATTATCCCCTATTTCAAAAAAATTAACAAATACCTTATTTCCTTCTGCACTGATCAGCTTCTTAAAAATGAAAACTGTCTTCTTCCACATAAGTACACCTAAAGATGATATCTAAGTCTTCACAATTCTATTTTTAATCTACTCTAGGTCTGCTACAAACTAAATATCACGAAATGATGGCAAGGTTGGGGCCCGTTGAGAAAGGAGGAGACTACCCATAACTTGAGCAGGTCTTCATCCGGTAACCCTATGCCCTTGACAACCGATCGTAACCCTCTCACCACACTCATAAACAGACGCAAACACCGCCCAGACACCTGCCCTCAGAGGTGCTTTGGTTTGCTTCCTCACATAGAGAAACCAAAAAAAAGGCATTTCCAGTTCCTTAAAGCAAGAACACATTGCCTTCCAGAAACAACAGCGCTGACACGGGTGCCAAGCATCTAATCTACAAGTACTGGTCCTGTTAACTCTCGTATTGCCAGAAGGAATCCCAGGCTACCTCTCCCATTTAGTTACAGGTGCCAGCACCCATTCCAAAGATAAAGGTGCTGATGTTCAAAAGCCCAGGGAACTTTAAAAGCGCCTCAAAATGCTCCCGTCCCAGGCATCGAAACCTGGGCTCACTTTTCAGAGATTGTTTTAAAATAATAATAATAATAATAATAAAGTCTCATTTGTTCCCTTGGCGACCTATGGCATCATCCCGCCCTCAAAGAGGATCAACTCGGCAACATCAAAGTCCCAGAGGGAAATATTTTCGTATCTTTTTGTCTCCCCCCCCCCGCCCCACCCCCACCCCCCCGCCAAAAAAGCCTCGCTAACACTCCAAAAGAGACAGAGAAGGACGGATAACGTAGACAGGTACCACCCCCGCCTCTCCGCACGGCCTCACCCCGCGCACCCCGCTGGCTCCGGGCACCCCAGCGCCCCGCACTCGGTCGAGCGGAACCGGGACGGGCCGGGCCCGTCGGGCGCGCCCGCCGCGAAGTTTGCCGCCCGCCGCCGCGCCCCGGGGCGCCGTCCGGGATTGCGGGGCGGCCCGGCGGAGAGACCTTGTCCGGCGGGGGCGCACCCCTCCCCGGAGACCCGCTCCCCGCGGCGGGTGGACGCCCCCCGTCCCCACCCCCCGGCGCCCGGCCCGAGCCTCCGCCCCCGCCAACCCCCGGGCGGCCGGCGCGCTCGCCTCACCTGACCCGCGGGCGGCCGCGGCAGCGGATGTGTGAGCGGCGGCGGCGGCGGCGGCGGGCGGCGCGGGCCGGGGAGCCGCTCCGGCCGCGGCGGCGCCCGGGAGGGGAGGGAGGCGCCGGCGGAGGAGGAGCTCGGGCGAGGAGCGGGCGGGCGGCTTTGTTTCCACGGCGCGGAGCCACCGACCCTGCGTCACCATGGCAACCGCCGGGGGGGCGGGCCCCCATCCCGGGCCCTGCGAGGACCCCTGGGCATCCCGGGTCCGGGACCCCCGCCTTTCCTCTTCCCAGTCTGGCTGCTCCGAGGGGACAAGGACCACCCCGACCCCCAACCCCCCACCACCCCACAAGTAGCCGCCACCACCGCACACGCCCCTCTCTCAAGGGCCCAAAACGTTCGTCTGGCCCCAGCAAGAGGGGAAGAGGGGGCGAAAGGAGCCCACCCCGGGCCCGATGCCTATTGGCATCCCCCGTAGGCACCCTCTTTGGCTTCGCACACTGGACATTCCCAAAGCCCACCACCACCAACCACACCACCACCACCACCCCACCTTTCTCCTCTCTGGCGCTGTGCCCTCAACATGGAAATTCACTGAAGAGAGGAGAAAGCGGTGCAAACAGATAAAGTGTGGAGCAACTGGTCCCGGTGCATCTGTTGCGAGCTGCCGCAGAAGCCCGGCGCTGCCAAGAGGCTCCGGCGCCCCGCCGCCTCCCGCCCTGACCGAGCTGCGCCTCGACGGGTCTGGGCTCGCTCCACCCAAATCCGTGTGTTTCGTGGGGGGCTCCAGTAAGAGAAGAGAGAAGGGGGCTTCGTGTTTTTTGGTGTGTGTTTTTGTTTTTGTTTTTTTAATTTAAACACTGGATACACTTGTAACCTCACGCTAAAACAACTTGGAGGCTGTCCTTGTGAATCTCTGCTGCTGCTACTGTTCGGCTACTGGCCGTGACCGCTTAAGCGCCTACCTTGAGCGCGGGCTCGCTCGCTCTCTCTGTGCCAAGCCCCCCGAGCCGTGCACTGCAGGTCGTGGTGCTCCGGGGAAGATGAAAGGGTGAGGCTGACCTTGGCACCTGGTAGGCATCCTCTCCTATGGAAATTCTTGGAGAGGGAGGGAAAAGTACTAGCACGGTCACAGTAATACTTCCTCTGAAGGACAGAGCTGGAGGACAGCTACCACCGGGGTGAGTCATCACCCCATCCTATGTTTTCCTGAAATATCAGTGATTAAACCTAGGACCTACAGTGTCTTCGTTTAGACCCCGGGGAACGCGGCATTTATTTTCTGGCACTTGTGAATCACCAAAGGAATGTCAATAACATAATAAAACCCCAGGGTAGCTGATGTTTTCTGGATTTGCTCCCTATCTGAGAAGCCATAAAGGAAAACAAGGTTATTACCAATGGAAGCCACACATTTTAATTAATGAAAATAGAAGATTCATTTTAGGGTGAATAGAAACAGCCTGTTCCTCAGAACAACTGGCCTCTTTCCTGTACTGGGAACATTGGTGATTCCAGACGAAGTCCAGAGACAAGGACTTCTCACAGGCTCTTAAGCAGTCTGACAGTATTTGTCAAAATTTTAAATGTACATCCCTTTCTCCTGGCTAGCTCAATTCTCAGAAATTTGTCATGCGGAAATACACAAGTGTACGATGATAGATTTACAAGGATGTGCATTCCAGCAATTATTTATTAGCAAAAAATTGAAACAACTTGTTTGTCCATCAGGTAAATAAGTTTGGCACACTCATACCATGTAGTCCAAAGTGACTTGTTCAGTAAGTGCAAAATGCTCACCAGATTCCAAACACTTGGAACAATAACCCCCCAAAAGTATTGCTACTGCTAAGTCGCTTCAGTCGTGTCTGACTCTGTGCCACCCCACAGACGGCAGCCCACCAGGCTCCCCCATCCCCGGGATTCTCCAGGCAAGAAGACTGGAGTGGGTTGCCACTTCCTTCTCCACTGCATGAAAGTGAAAAGTTAAAGTGAAATCGCTCAGTCATATCTGACTCTTAGTGACCCCATGGACTGCAGCCTACCAGGGTCCTCCATCCATGGGATTTTCCAGGCAAGGGTACTGGAGTGGGGTGCCATTGCCTTCTCCGCCCAAAAGTATAATATCTCATTAATAATCCTTATATTGATCACATGGTGAAATAACATTTTTAATATATGGGGTCAAATAAAACATATTAATTAAAATTAGTACAGTTTCTTTTCACTTTAACATGCTTACTAAAAAATTTTAAATTATGTAAGTGGCATATTGGACTGCTCTGTTTTAGAGCTAGTGTTTATGCTAAAAATCAGCAGGAAATCCAAAGTTAACTTTTAGTTAAAACAAGATATAATTTTCACATTAATGTTTTCATACATGTGTCATAGCAATTTATGTTAAATATTTTTTACTTATTGAAAATGTTAAACATAGACAAATGTTAGAGATAAAACTAGCTCATTTGTTTATATTTTAGAAAGACTTTACCACGAGCACTAAAGTTCAATTACCTGGGCCTGAATCCCAGCTCTCCTACGTATCAGCTATATGACCCAGGCAAGCAGTTTAATACATCTGGTCCTCAGTTTCCACATTTGTTAAATGGGTCCCATAATAGTACTTACCTCACTGAGTTATTTTGAGAACGAGGTAAGTGAATGTGTGGAAAACTCTAATTATGATGTCTGATCATATACAATGCTGAATAAATTTTAACTATTTTTTTAATTATACATTGTCAGATCTGTCACTATTCTATTAATCTTCAATTCTGGTTAGTCTAAATTTGTCTGGTTAGTCATAACAAATCTTTTCATCTTCCTTTAAGTAAGCTGATTGGCACTGTGACTGAGACATGAAATTTAACCCTCCTCACCCCTGAACTGGTTATAAAATTACTATCAAAATCAAGGAGATATTTTAATCCATTTAAAAATAAACAAAAATGTTCAGTTACATCATCAGTCGTATGTTTCAGAGTCTCCAAAAGATGCTCAATTAACATTCTCAATTCCTTTATCAGAGTGAATCTCTTGGAGAAAGAAAGATCCAACCAGATGACAAGAATGTCACCTAACTTGAAATGAGCTCTGTGCATCAATTCCTTCATCACTGGGAATTTCTTGGAGACATAAAAAAAATCCAACAAGCAACAGGAATGTCACCCAGCTTGAAAGGAGCATTTTATGTAAAGTGTTGGTTGACGAAAGGCTATGCATCCCTAAATGGCTCTAGTCAGGTTTCCTACCAATGCCAAAGTGAAAGTGTTAGTCACTTAGGCATATCCAACTCTTTATGACTCAGTGAACTGTAGCTCGCCAGGCTCCTCTGTCCATGGAATTCTCCAGGCAAGAATACTGGAGTGGGTAGCCATTCCATTCTCCAGGGGATCTTCCTAACCCAGGGATTGAACTTGGGTGTCCCACACTGCAGGCGGATTCTTTATCATCTGAGCCACCAGGGAAGCCCATCAAATGTCAAACAGACCCATAACTGCTTACAGGAGGACTAATTTTTCATTGCAATCCATTCCACAAAGATAAAATGAATTTTGAAATTCAGTACTTGAAAGTAGCAATGTATTTACTGAGCTATCTGACATATCAACCTCAGTGTGAGAAACTGGATGCTGATTAAAGAAATGTATCCTGTAAAAATCCTGGAGGATACAGGCAAAAGTAGATAGGATTGAGAAGTACTGTCCATTTTATCATTTCTTAGCTCTGGTGTGTATTGTGCAGCCCAATTAAAAATATATACATATTCTGTGCCAGTGGGGAAAATGGCAGGGAAACAGAGAGTTAAACAAATACATCATAGTTCTTTGCCAAGAGCTCCCTATGGAGAGATTCCACATGATGTCTCAGCCAAAAGTATAATTTGATATCGACCAGATCCCATTAAAGTTAACTTTTGATGTGCTTTAATCTGGTTTAAATAAGTTTTGTTTTAAATCAATTAATTTGGAGCTGTGTTTAAAAATGTCACAGTTTAAAGATGTTGCTTCCTTTTTTTGAGTCATTAATAGAGCCTCACACCTCTTTTCAGGGTTCCCTGGTGTCAGACTTTACCCACACTCATAGCTTATCTCATTCCAGTGGCAAAAAGTGTGTCAGAATATTAACCAGTTCAACATGATGTTTTAAATTCATAGGTCATTTACTTATTGATCCCTGACATAGCTCTCAGCAGACTGGAAATGATTTGTTTCTCGTTTCCTCGCCTATAAATTGAGGGTACTGAAGGCTGCTCTTGTTAGCGGCAAAGGATTTCCTAAGTCTAAATTAGATCGTTCAGTAAAGCTCATTGATCAAAGGTTCTGTGCAACTCTAATGCTGTAACACTTTTGAAGTGAAAGACTAGAATTGGTGTCAAAAGGAAACCCTGTGCTGTACACATCATTAGAATAGTAAAATGATGTGAAAGGCCTTCTTTGTGACTAGCTCTTTTGAACATTATAAACGAAGAACTCTGTGCCATCAAAGCCATGGATATTGTGACCAGACAGGCTCTCCGTGGATGAGGCACACAACACAGGGAAGGAAAGATGGCTCGGGACCCTTCCACTGAAACCTCACCCTCACTCTGAGAGCTTACCTTGCTCTGCTAGACAGGCATAGATGACCGGAAGTACCCACTTGTAGGCTTGTTTACTGTGGCCAGACAGGGTAGTTCAAGCAGAGGGGAGAGAGACAAACTCTGCTCAGTAGGGTGGCAGAACTCCAGACAAAGGGCAGGATAGAGTGACCAGGTAAAATACAGGACACGAAATCTGGGGGACATGCCAGTACTTTACTCCTTGGAAGGAAAGCTATGACCAGCCTAGAGAGCATATTAAAAAGCAGAGACTACTTTGCCAACAAACGTCCGTCTAGTCAAGGCTATGGTTTTTCCAGGAGTCACGGACATGAGAGTTGGACTGTAAAGAAAGCTGAGTGCCAAAAACTGATGCCTTTGAACTGTGCTGTTGGAGAAGACTCTTGAGAGTCCCTTGGACAGCAAGGAGATCCAACCAGTCCATCCTAAAGGAAATCAACCCTGAATATTCATTGGAAGGACTGATGCTGAAGCTGAAGCTCCAATACTTTGGCCACCTGATGCGAAGAGCTGACTCATTGGAAAAGACCCTGATGCTGGGAAAGATTGAAGGCAAGAGGAAAAGGGGACAACAGAGGATGAGATGGTTGGATGGCATCACCGACTTGATGGACTTGCATTTGGGTGAACTCTGAGAGTTGGTGATGGACAGGGAGGCCTGGCGCGCTGCAGTCCGTGGGGTCGCAAAGAGTTAGACACGACTGAGTGACTGAACTGAACTGAACCGATACGAAAACATTTTTATGTGTTTATCCTAAGTTCAAATCTAACTGGGTGTCCTCTATCTGTATTTGCTAAATCAGGCAACATCAGGTACAGGAGCAGCTCTGGGAAAGAATCTATTCTAGTGGCAAAGCAAGATCTCTCAGTGACGCGACGGTCAGTGCTACTAATGGCGGTGCCCACGAGTCGTCCACGAAGGAAGTGAGGGCCAATGTGAGGGCGCTCACGGGGAGGAAGAACAGTTATTAGAACAGGGAACAAGATCGAGGCTACACTAACAAGAGTGAGCTGACTGTGAGTTCCAAAATAGTGGGTGGCAAGTGTGCTTCTCCATGTTTCTGCCTCCATACCATTCCCAGAACCCGACAGTCCAGAGAACCCGGAGGTGTATGAAATTTCCCAACAGGAGGTAGAGGCTTAAAAAAGCCACCCTTCAGCTTCTAATCGTAAACGAGGCTATCTCCCCAATTAGCAGCTTTTTGCACATCCCTCTGGTTGATGGAGAATGGATTTGTGGTGAGCAAGATGAAAACAGGGAAACTCACATGTGTATCAGTTTACTAGAGCAAGTGGCAGATGATTTTGAGCTGGACTGGGTGGGTGGTGACAGATGAAATGGCGAAAAGTAAAAAGATTAAAGAGGCATTTTAGAAGAAGAACAGAAACCTCTTCAGAAGGTTTCCTCCAGGTCATGGAGGAGAGGACTGTGCCAAGAATGCCTTCTAGGTTTCTGGCCATGAAAGGTTCTGTGCTGAGGGAGGTCACCTGAGCCAATTAGATTCTCTCTCTTGAAAGAAGAGTGGGGGACGAGTGGGTGGAAGTGGACAAAGCTGGGATATATGATGCACGGCCAATGCAGACCGCCATGTTCATCCCAGGGCCAGAGAAGGACAAGCTACTGCAAACAGAGAAACAGACATCATTGTGTGACCTGCTAAGAGACTAAAGCCTCACGGGCTTGCTTTCTGCCATCTGAATACATCAAGTCTATTCCTGTCTGAGTCCCCTGCCCAGATCTCCTTCCCTCGTGTCTTTCGGCCACCCACTAAAGCGTCACCCACTCAAAGACGGCTTTCCCGACCAATCTGCAAGAACACCCAGTTTCTCATCATCATATCAGCATCCTCTTTTAATATTTTCAAAACGCCACCTTCTAAAACTGTTGTTCATTCGTATGTGTGTCTCCCACCACCTCTGCCTCTAGAATGCAAGCTTCCAGACCACAGGGACTTGCCTGGCCCTTTCAGGCTGACCACCTTCCACCTCTAGAACAACACCGGCATGGCCAGACACTCAGCGAACACCTGGTGAGTCGGTTCTGATCTGGCCGGCTTCCCAGTGCCGGGTTCTAGCTCACAGAGATCCAGCCATAAACTGCTTTCTACCCTTGGCTGCTGTAAAATCGCCACATCCTCATAAGAATCTTTTCTTTTCCTTGATCTTATTTGAGTGACTTCTTGACCTTACCAACAAAAGGGCTGTACCAGAATACACATAGAAATCTAAGTCAGTAGAGGGCTGGACAAAGACCAGGAAAGGTGCCAAAAAGATCAACCTCTAATAAAAAGAAAAGCCACAGCTTTTTTTGAAAAAAAATTAGGACAGATACATCAAGGGAAGAATATTCCACTAAGACACTAGCCTGTCTTACTGCTGACGAATATTAGCTAATTCAAAGGTTTTATTCCTTCCATGTGCAATCTCTGAGCAAGGCCAGGGATCCAGAGATGAAGAAGGGGCAGCCCAGCTGTGAGGGAAGGCAGCGTGCACAGGGCAGATAAGAGTCTCGGTAATGGTAGCACGGGAGATTCCCAGGTGGCGCTAGTGGTAAAGAACCTGCCTGCCAATGCAGGAGACACAAGAGACTCAGTTGGTTTCCATCCCTGGGTCGGGAAGATCCCCTGGAGTAGGAAATAGCTACCCACCATAGCAGCCTACTCCAGTCTCCTTACCTGGGAAAATCCCATGGACAGAGGAGTCTGGCAGGCTGCAGTGCATGGGGTCCCAAAGAGTCAAACACGACTGAGCACACCCGTAGCTCAGGTGGTGAGCCTTCTGTAGCAGTCTGCAGATCAGGCTTCAGGTACTGACAGCCACCAAGGAGGTACTGCTGCTGCTAAGTCATTTCAGTCGTGTCCGACTCTGTGAGACCCCATAGACGGCAGTCCACCAGGCTCTCCTGCCCCTGGGATTCTCCAGGCAAGATCACTGGAGTGGGTTGCCATTTCCTTCTCCAATGCATGAAAGAGAAAAAGTGAAAGTGAAGTCGCTCAGTCGTGTCCGACTCAGCGACCACATGGATTGCAGCCTACTAGGTTCCTCCGCCCATGGGATTTTCCAGGCAAGAGTACTGGAGTGGGGTGCCATTGCCTTCTCCGCCAAGGAGGTACGTTTCCCATTATCTTGAGATAATGAAGGAAGGAGGTCATTGCAGGTAGAGGAAGCAGCAGATGTGAGGCGCTAAAGATGCTGAGCCAGGGTATCAAGTTCTGAGCCCTTGATTCAGTGTGGCCAGAATTCAGGGTGTTCAAGAGCCAGTGACAGAAATGATACTGAGACAGTAGCAAAGATCAGACTGGATGGACTTTTGTAAGGAAAAATCATTTTCTTTAGTAAATAAAACCCAAGACAATAAAATCTAGTCCTGGAAAAAAAGTCTTGCCTGGTGAACGGGAACTCACAGAGCCTCTGCTCCCTTCTGGATTTTTCCCACCTCCTGGCAACTCTCAATACTAACAAGCCTCAGGGGGACCCTTGTTCTTCCAAGCTGGAGAGCTGGGACTTTATTTTCTAGCTGACCACACACACATACACACATACACATCCTTTCTTGAATGCTATTTGACATTCTCCATGAGACTGCCTTCAAAAGAGCTGAGCAAATATTAAAGCCGCGTGTGATTATTAATGAAGTGCATTGGAAGTTAAGAGGCCGGCTGGTCCCAGTCCAGGTTCCCATGGATGGATATCCAGTGTCGCCAAGACCAGCGCCATTGTCAGCCTCCTCAATGACAGCTTGCCAGAGGAAGGCGGCGAGCCAGGAATCCTCCAAAAGCTGCCTGTTGTGTAGGCTGCCGGGGATCACAGCATCACAAGGGGCTTCAATTCACGCATTTAACAGGAAAGACATTCATTAGAACAGTTTGATTTTCATGAAAACAAAACCTGTTGCCTGGGAGGTACTCTGTCCTCTCAGAAACATTAGGGAGGAAACCCGGGGTAAACTTTTTCCTCTGCTTCCTGGCAATTTGCCACATTCTGTCAATTTCATCTTTTTATTTAAATTTCAAACCCACCCTCCTGCTTCACTTTCATTCTCATAATTGTAGTAAGGACTTTAGTATATTTTTATCTGAAATATCATAATAGCGTTTTAACTGGTCACGTGATTGTCGGTCTCCCCTTAGCATCACTCATCATTGGACTCATTGTTTCTGGCTCCATCTTCCTAAAGCAGTGCTTTGAACATGCCATGCTCTGCCCCTGAGCTCTCTGTAACTCCCCGCTGTCTACAGAGAGACATCCTTGCCCAACTCTCACTCTCTGTGCTCTGGCGCTAACTCACCTTTCCCACTGTAACGCCTACTACTTCGTCTTCATATTGCAGCTGAACTAAAACATACTGTCCTTCTGTAGTGACAGGTTTATTCAGCTTAAAGTGCCCTTTTCTCCAACTTTCCCCACCCTTCAATGCTGACTTCAGATGCCCACACTTCACTGAAGCAATCTCTCATCCTTTGGTGGGGATGGACTCGCCTAGTAGCTCCCATAGCCCGTGACCTCACATCTCTCTTACAGAGCTAATCCCCTGGCATTTTGTGCCAGAGTGGTATTTGCGTGCACGCCTGTGTGTATGGTGGCTGAGCAAGCTCAGTCGCTAAGTCGTGTCCTACTCGTTTGCAACTCCATAGACTCTAGCCCACCAGGCTCCTCTGTCCATGGGATTTCCCAGGCAAGAATACTGGAGTGGGTTGCCGTTTCCTTCTTCAGGGGATCTTCCCAACCCAGGGATCGAACCCACATCTCCTGCATTGGCAGGAGGATTCTGTACCACTAAGGCACAAGGGAAGCCCGGTATTTTCATATGTCAAGAATAAAAACTCCCAAACCACAAAGTTCGTGTCTTCTTTTGAATCCCTCATAGCCCCTAGCATGGCCTGTCTCTCCCTAGCCTAGTGTCTCGCCCTCGCTGGCAGTCTGTCTGTTGATTTAATGACGTTAAGTATTTGCTCCCACATAGAACTCCCAGCCCAGGTGTAACTTCATGTGGCATTGTGTTTAGTTGTCAGACAAGAGTGCCCACCGAGGATTTGTTTCATTTTTCTGTTTTGTGCGGGAGGAGGTGGTTGGCTGTTGGGGGTTTGGGGCAAAAGCAGACTGAAGAGGTGCCCATTTGTAAAACGTGGGCTGGAAATCAACTAAACCCCTGCCCTGAAGGGGCTCTTTCTGGCACAGAAGCCCAGCTTTGGCTCTGCAATCTGCGCTTCCTTTCCTGTGTCCCTAATTACTCACGTGGGCTCCTTTGTTGGGGGGTTTTTCCATCTTGGACCTTTGCCCTGCTTAACAGCCCAGAACACCCTAGCGCTAGCAACACATTTGTTTTGTCAGCTTTTACTCCGAAAGGATTTTATAGGATCAATTTGCTTAGGCAAACTTTTAATTTGGTTTTGTTTTCTCTTCAGGGACTTTATTTGTAAGAACTGAAACGCGTGTGTGCAAAATCGGATGATTAAAGTGCTTGAAATGCCAGGGAGCAGAAAGACAGCTCAGTCTCAGGGGGCGCCGAGACAAACTAGCGGCATACACCCCAGATGTTCATCTGGACTGTTTGCACGTTTGCAGCGGCAAAATGTGCAGTGGTTACAGTACCTGTATCTACGTCCTTTCAGGCTGCTATAACAAAAATACCATATACTGAGTGGCTTCAACAACAGACATTTGTTTCTTGTAGTTCTGGAAGCTGAAAAGTTCAAGATCAAGGTGCCAGCAGATTCCTCTTGGCAAGGGCCCACTCTCCAGTTTATAGATAACCATCTGTTTGCTCTAACCTCACATGGCAGAAGGAGAAGAGCTATCTCTGGGGTCTCTTTTATAAGAGCACCAATCCCATTCATGAAGGTTTCACCCTCATGATCTCAGCATCTCCCAAAGGCTCCACCTCCTAATACCATCAGATGGGGGCAGAAGGTTTCAATGTAAGAATTTGGCGGGCGATGGTGAGGGAGCTGGTGCACAAGCATTCAGACCACAGCAACTTAGAGCAGGTAAGACACCTTCAACTAACAGGAAGGAAATAATGATTAAAAGTCGTCCTGGGACTACTCTGGCGGTCCAGCGGCTAAGACCCTGCGCTTCCAGTGCAAGGGGCACAGGTTAGATCCCTGGTCGGGGAGCCAAGATCCCACATGCCATGGGGGCATGGTCAAAAAAAAAAAGTTTTAATAAAAGTAGTCCAAATAATTGTGTTTATTTCATCAAACAAGACATCTAAAGGAAGGTACATCTATAGGAAGGTAGTTCTAACATCAGCAAAGGATAGGACTCTTGCTGTCTCCTTGCTCTCCTCTCCCAGTAATTAGCAGGGTCCCCAAATGACTGGCATGACTGCAAGTATCACGTCTTCACACAACCACATCCAAACAGGAAGAAATGGGGTGTGACAAACGGCCTTTCTCATCCTGCTGCTCCTTTTCATCAGAGAGGAACTTTTTCCCAGAATTCTTCAGTAGCTTGTCTTGGTGGACTGAACTGGGTCACATGTTCATCCCTGGACCAATCACTGTTAAAGGGAAATCCTGAAGTCCTGATTGGTGTAGGCCAATGACATCATTTGCAGGAGCTGGGCAGCTTGTCAGATAAAAAAAGAAATGGGTTCTGAGAGCAAGACAAACAGGGCATGGTTATCGAGTAGGCAGCCCACTTTACCTGCCAAGTGCTGTACACGGCTCTTCATCTTGTTCAAAATCAAGAACGTATTTTTTGTGGATAATCAATCAGTACTAGTAAGAGTGAAAGGATTTCTCATTACTCCAAATCAAATATTAATAATAGCCCACTGTTATTTTTATTGTTGTTATAATTATAGGCATCATCAAACAGGATGATGATAAAGAACAGAATCTAAAAGACCAAGACTGTCTTCCCACTTTAAGCTATAGTTTGTTTTATTGTCCTGGGTATTTTTATACAGGGTTACTGAAAACATTTATCTTATGTTTACTTGAATTAAGCTGAAATACTATCACTATTTATTCTTTTCACATCAATTGCTAAATTAAATAGTGGCTTATGTATAATTACTGGGCCTGGAGGCTTATCCCAACCTGTGGGAAAATTCCTCTCCATCTGTATGTCACTGTGAGTTTTCATTCAAACTGAGTCACCCAACCTTTGACCCTTCCTGCTAGTCCAGCCACAGCTGTCATTTACCTTTTACCACTGCTTCCCAGGACACTTCCTGCTAGCCTTTCTTCCTCAGTGGTTCTGTCTCACCTCAAATTTATTTCCTTTATTTTTGCGTGGGTGGCTCTTCCTCTGTGTCCTGCATTCACTGCCACGTTCTTCTGAACACATTGCAATCTGACGTTGCCCACAGACACAGACATTCCCCCAAGGGAAGCCGTCAAGGTTACAATTCCAGTGTAAGACTGCAAATATCAGAGTCTTCTTTGAAGCTGTGCTCCACTTTGAACCTTTCAAGAAACAGCGATGGAACAGACAGAGCAGTTGAACAATTCAAGGAGGACGAAAATGCCAGGGAACAGAAAGATAGTTCAGGCTCAGCAGAAACTCGGAAGACCTTGGACCAGATGACTGCCCTTATTGTAAAGAGACAGGGGAACCTCAGAGCTGTCGGAGGTCTGTTCTAGGAGGCTGGTTTAGTGAATAAGAGAACGGCAGGGGAACGGTGATGGCGAATTTGATCATACGCTAATTCTGAAGGCTTTTATTGGTCCTCTGTCTTTAAATCAGGCTTCCCAGGTGGTGCTAGTGGTAAAGAATCCACCTGCCAATGGAGGAGATGTAAGAGGCGTGGGTTCGATCCCTGGATCTGGAAGATCCCCTGGAGAAGGGCATGGCAACCCACTCCAGTATTCTTGCCTGAAGAATCCCATGGACAGAGGAGCCTGGTGGGCTACAGTCCACGAGGTTGCAAAGAGTCGAACATGACTGAAACAACTGAACATGCACACACGCCTTTAAGTCACTTAATAGGATATTAAGGTTTATCCCTGCTCTCCCATCTTTCTCCATAGCCTGCTGCTACCCACACTCTTCCTAACTAGATTTAACAGTGAAGCAGAAATGGCATGTGGAATACCTGAGTTTCTCCTATAAAAAAGAATCCCTCTAACTTCAAGCAAGATCTCTCTGCAAATTTAGTTGCCTTGAAATCCTCTGATAATACATAATGAAGAATGAGACAGGCACTATTTCGTGGACATGCTTGCATATTATTTCAGTTTCTCTCTCATAAATTCCCAAATCCCCAACCAATTTTATTGCCTGCTCCATCATTTTCTTCTATTTAATACTCCTGCAACGCCGTCTATGCAGTCTGACCTACCTCTCCCCCTAGATTCAAAAGTAATAAATATGGAGTTTAAGAAAAGACTGTCTTTCTGTGTATGCAGATGGCTCAGACTTTGTCCTTGCTAGGCCTTCTGTATCTGAGTGACGGGATTCATTGGAGAGCCCCAGCTCGGGCATATGTGGCAGCTGCACCCTAAGTGTGCCTTCTTTTCCTGTATATTAGCTCAGCTGGTAAAGAATCCACCTGTAATGCAGGAGACCCGGGTTCAATTCCTGGGTCAGGAAGATCCCCTGGGGAAGGGATAGGCTACCCACTCCAGTATTCATGGGCTTCCCTCGTGGGTCAGATGGTAAAGAATCCCCCTGCAATGCGGGAGACCTGGGTTCAATCCCTGGGTTGGGGGAGATCCCCTGGAGGAGGGCATGGCAACCCACTCCAGTATTCTTGCCTGGAGAATCCCATGAACAGAGGAGTCTGGGGGGCTACAGTCCACGGATTCAAAAAGAGTCGGACATGACTGAGTGACTAACACACACCTGTAAAATAAGGAAGATTAAAAGTTTCCACCTCATGAGATTTTTGAGAAGATCACAAAAATTAACATATGAAAAGCCTTCAAAGTTTTACATAGGTAGCCATAGGGGACTATGGATTCTTTTTGGTTTTTTTCCTCTCTTTAACAGCTTTATTAAGGTGTAATTCACATATTCACCATTCACCCAGTTCACCCATTGTATGAATCAGTGTATTTACGGAGTTGTGCAACTATCATGACACTCAATTTTAGAACATTTTTATCACCCAGAAACACCATGCTCTTTAGCGATCACCCTGTCCCCTCACATCCCACCCCCAGCCCAGGGCAATCACTAATCTGCGTCTGCCTGTGTAGCTCTACCTGCTCTGCACATCTCGTATAAATGGAACCACACACCACGTGGTCTTTTACGACTGGCCTCTTTCAGTTGCAGCGTAGTGTTTTCAAGGTTCATCTATGTTGTAACACATGTCAGTGCCTCGTTCCTTGTCATTGCTAAATAATATCCCTTTTTAATGGATATCTTCATTTATCAATTAATGGACATTTGTGTTGTTTCCACATTTTCACTATTATGAAAAAATGCTGGTGTAAATATGCATGTGCGAGTTTTTGTGTGGATGTACGTTTTCATTCCCTTTGGGTATAAACCCAGGAGTGGAATTGTTAGTTCATTTTGTAGCTCTAAATTTAATCAAACCGCCAGACTGTGCTCCAAAGTGGCGGCACAATTCTTCATTCCCATTTGTAATGCATAAGCATTCCGGTTTCTCCACATCGCTACCAACATTTGCTGTTTTCTGACTTGTGGTTTCTAGCCATCCTTAATGGGTGGGAAATGGTATCTCTTTGATTTGCATTTCCAGATGGTTGGATGGCATCACCGACTCAATGGGCATGAGTTTGAGTAAACTCTGGGAGTTGGTGATGGACAGGGAGGCCTTGTGTGCTGCACTCCATGGGGTCACCAAGCGTCGGACACGACTGAGTGACTGAACTGAACTGAATAACTAAGGATGTAAAGCATTTTTGCATGTGCTTATTGGCCACTGGTAAGCTATTAGTTCTTACAAAATACCTCTTGTTGATGCTTCAGGAAACTTACATCACAGGAGAGATTCTGAGAGCAGATCTAGCTCCTACGTTCTCTTGAGATTTTGAAATGATCCAGATTACTCCTACAACTCAGCCCTTGCCAGGTGGGAATACTAGCCATGTTTTTAAACATACCAATCAAAAGAAACTGAAAGAACAGAACAAGTTCATCTTATGTTCAATACTTCTCCTATTTAGCTTACATTTCTACCCAGGCCTCTTCTGTTTCTATGAAAACTCTTTTATTGCAGTATCTCCCCAAGATTACACTTACCGTAATTTGGGTTTTCTCAAATTCTGCTGCCTTGATGTCTTTTTGATGTGTGTAAGCCGTCCCACTGTAAAGTCTTCAAAGATACGGAACATTTACATCTTTCACAATGCACATGGAAGCAGTCTGTACATACTGAACGAGAAGGTCAAAGTCTTCCCACGTCTCAAGAAAGGGCCTCCTTAAACCAGCCAAAGCAGTTTAAACCAGATTTATAAACTTCAACAAGTTAATTCACTTCCATTTCCACACTGGTCAAATGAGATTCATAATTTCTAATTTATGGAGCTCTTGTGGATAGTAAGAAGTTGTATATATAGTATTTGGCACAGTGCTAGTCAAATAATAAGCACAGAATAAAAGGAATATACCTACAAATCCATTTATGCCAACTTTAAATTATTGTCTAAAATCATGTGCATGCTGGCTCTCTAGTCTCCAGGGACCAGTGATACACATGAGGACTCGAGTCAGGGGCTGCCCAAGAATACAATTTGCTGAGAGGGTGAGAAAAAAGAGAGAGAGACTCCAGACCCACAGGGGCCAAGGGACAATGCTGAATTGTCAGAGGCACTTCCAATTCTTAAGGCTTGACCTGAATGAGTCAAGGCAGGAGGCAGAGGCCCTGGGCAATTCAAGGAAGGCCTCAGCCATATGCACTCCCTGGATGACCTTGGCCTTCCCATCCAGCCTGACCCTCCCTATTTGACCTTGATGGCTACTTCAGTGCTGCTGGGGTTCTCCAAAGCCACAGAAGAAGAATCAAAACAGAACGGAATTCTCCAGCTCTAAAGACGAGGGCTACATCTCAGAAAACAAAATGAAGTATCCGTCAGAGATGCAATCTGTCATCTTCCACGTTCTTTCCTTTACCAGGGTTTTACAGCAAGGGGCTGATAGAAAGGGACTCGAAGGCCCTGCAGATGGTGACTGCAGCCATGAAATTAAAAGATGCTTTCTCCTTGGGTGGAAAGCTATGACAAACCTAGGCAGCATATTTAAAAGCACAGACATTACTTTGCCAACAAAGGTCCGCATAGTCAAAGCTATGGTTTTTCCAGTAGTCATGTATGGATGTGAGAGTTGGACCACAAAGAAGGCTGAGAGCCAAAGAATTGATGCTTTTGAACTGTGGTGTTGGAGAAGACTCTTGAGAGTCCCTTGGACTGCAAGGAGAGCCAACCAGTCCATCCTAAAGGAGATCAACCCAGAAAAGTCATTGAAAGGACTAATGGTGAAGCTGAAGCTTCAATACCTTGGGC